>NW_028301263.1:1609157-1930988 GCF_061612785.1 Hesperophylax consimilis | reverse complement strand
TGTGGCAGTCCATTCCAGGCTTTAGGTCCTGACACGGCAAAAGCACGCTCACCGAACTTAGTATCTGGTGTGCGCTTTGGTTCCTTCAACCTTCCGATAGCTGATGACGTTGCTGACCTAAGGGTTGACTGTCGGGAGTTGGAATCTTCTGGAATACACAATTCTGATAAATAAGCCGGATTATCCAAGCGACGACGCGTTGCAATTTATAAAATGAAGAATATTTACTAATAATCGAATTAGGTACTATTTGAGATGATACAAACGTTTTAAGGTTGCATGTTTTGAGTTCTGGTATTTCTCCGTCAGATTGATTGTACACAGCTGAACAAGGCCAGAGTGCTATTGGTTGGTGAAGCCATTTTGGTCCCGTAAACCACAAAGGGTGTGATATAATGTCTGCTGGGAAAAGCCCTCTTGAACCAGAATCGGCACAATTTTCCTCCGAGACAACATGCTTCCAAACAGCATTTGGTGTATTTTCCAGTATTTGTACAACCCTATTAGCGACAAATGTTTTCAATAAATATGGCGGCGTTTTTAGCCACGCTATTACAATAGTCGAATCTGTAAATAGAAAAACGTTTTCTATTCGTTCGGCAAACTTTACAGATGACATAATATACTTTACAAGTTTCGTGAGAAGAACGGCCCCACATAATTCTAGTCGTGGAATTGACAGGGTTTTCAAAGGAGCGACCTTCGATTTTCCCATTAAGATGTGAGTGGTATTGCTATTACGCTCTAATAAATATACCACTGCAGAATAACCCAATTGTGAAGCGTCACAGAACCCTACGAGGAAAAGACGACTTGTCATCACCGTGTTGTAATATCCAGGAATATTCAATGTTCGAAGTAATGAAAGTTGACTTACAAATTTACTCCACGTATTATGAATATGTGGTGGAACATCACGATCGTCCCAATCGACATCTAACTTCCATAGTTCCTGTAATAGACATTTTGCGAAAAATGTCACTGGGGTCATGATCCCAAGTGAGTCGAATAAACGAGCTACCGTTGATAAAATTGTTCTTTTTGTGCATATCTTATTTGAAGGTAGATCGACCTTGTAGGTAAAATTATCAGTCGTTGGACTCCACTGAATGCCTAATATTTTAACAATTTGATCAGTTCCGGCGTTATCAAAAGAATGACCATATTGCTGGTGCTCTTGCGAAACGTGATCCAAAAGTGACGGTGTATTAGATTGCCATTTACTAAGTTCTAATTTCCCAAGATTTAACAATCCAATGATATCTTGTTTTAGTCTGAGGGCTGTGCTAATCGTTTCTGTCCCTGTTACCAAATCATCTACATAAAAATCATCGCATAGAACCTTGGCAGCGTCAGGATACTTTGATCCTTCATCTTGTGCTAGCTGGCGAAGGGTACGAATGGCCAAGAATCGTGAACTAGACAACCCGTACGTTACAGTTTGTAACTCGAAATCAATAACCGGTTCATTCTGAGATTCTCTCCACAAAATATTTTGGAATTTACGCTGAGATGGAATAATTAATATTTGCCTATACATCTTACAAATATCAGCTGTAAATACATACTTATGAAAACGAAAATTTAAAATCATACGTGGAATTTCAGTTTGCAATTTTGGACCGTTCAATAATAAGTCATTTAGAGATAAGTTATTTGGTTGGGTTTTTGCCGACCCATCAAAAACCACACGTAGTTTTGTAGTTTTACTGTCAGGATTCAAAACACAATGATGAGGTAAATAGAATGCATCTAAATTCCGAGGTACCCGTGTCATGTGTCCTAGACCCTCATATTCTTGTATAAAATTTCCGTAATTAATTGCTAACATGGGATCCCTTTTAAAACGAATTTCTAGTTTGTTCCATCGCGATTCCGCAAGTTTTAAGGAATTTTGAGAAGGCATAATTTCTGATTTTGTTAATAATGGTACAACATATCTACCATCACATTCTCGATAGTGATTCGAAGCGTACATTGTTTCGGCTAATTTGTCGTCCGGATTACTCGTCACAATTGAAGGTGTTTCTTTAATTTCCCAAAATTTTCTAAGAGTATTGCTTAACGAATTTGTTTCAACAAATAAAGACGAAGGCGTTTGAAATGACGAGTTTTCCACCTTCCCCATTATAATGTAACCAAATACACTGTTTACAGCACATGGAGAGCCGTGAATTATTTCATGGCCACTATTAAATATATCCAAGTATACGTCAGCTCCTAACAAAAGGTCTATTTTGCCCGACATGTAATATGATTCATCAGCTAATTTTAAATTTTTAAATTGTGACGTTCCACTCGATGGTAAATCATATGACGGATGATTAGAAGTGATTTCTGTAATCACGACAGTTTGACATTGAAGAATAGGCCCTTTTTTATTTCGAGGTTTTATAAAACATTTTGTTTTTCCATGACAAGAATTTATACTAGAATTTCCTAAACCGTTCAGTGAAATACGATGTTTTTTAATTGACAAACCCAAGAGCTGGGCACATCTTTCCGTAATCAGAGAGACTTGACTCCCACAATCCACGACGGCGCGGATAGGTATATAATCATTATATTGATTTCGGACCTCAAGTTGTACAGTTCCTAACAAAACGGTAGAAACGCTCGGAATCGCTGTTGCGGCCAGGGTTGCACTTGAATTATTAAGTTCATTTTCGCCCGATGGTTCGGCGGCAATGTGCAACATTGAATGGTGTTTTTTATTACAAACCTGGCATGTAAATTTTGATACACAATCTTTTACATGGTGCTGTTTCAAACAATTGAAACAACGGTTTAAAGTTTTAATTTTGTCCCTCCTTTGATGGGGACTTAAAGATGTAAAAGAATGACATTTGTAAAGAAAATGTGCACCTTTACATAATGGACAATGAAGGTTATTATCATTCTTATTGGCAGATAACAACGTTTTAAACGAACCTTTTTTCTCTTTTGTAGTATGTGGAGATAACATTTCTAAAATACGCGTTTGATTTCTCAGAAACTCGAAAATTGAATCCAATTCTGGAATCTCTTCACCGGGCAATTTGGATTCAAATTGACGTTTAGTTGTCAGATCCATCGATCGTATCATAATATGACCAACAAATTTATCAAAAATATTTTCTATCTTCATCGCCTTTATAGCGGCGCAATTCTCTTGAAACGTACTGAGTAACCGCGCTATACCTGACGCAGACTCGTTTTGTAATATTTTGAAATTAAGAATTTCATCAACATAATGCGTGAAAAGAATTCTAGAATTTTGGTATTGATTTACCAGAATATTCCAGGCAATGTCATAATTCTCTTCGATAAGAGGCAATGATTGTATAAGTGCCAGTGCCGGTCCTGTAATTACCGATAAAAGATAATGGTATTTTTCTACATTAGTATATGCATTGCTGTCATGTATAAGACTTTTATATAATGAATGAAATGAGCACCAACTTTTAATGTTACTATCAAAAGTGGGCATCTTTATCAGTGGTGCGCGAATCACCGAATTACTTGCCGTTTTAGGAATTGAATTTTCATTATTACTAGTGATAACGCTTTTCATTTGCATGATCTCGAAATACATTGAATCAACATTATTCGCAATGTTTCCTAGTTCTGACATTTCTGTAATCTTGTCTAATGACAGTAATTGTTCCTCAATCTCGTTTTGAACTGATTCAAATTCTTGTAACCAATCTTTTAACTTTTCACATCTAGCAAGAAACGTATCTTTTTTCTTACAATCATCATAAGTGCTCGCTATGAGCTCTTGCGTAATACGAATACGAGATACTATTCGCTCACGTCGGGATTGCAACAAAAGTACTTTTTTCTCAGCCATTGTATTGAGAAATTAATCTGCACAAAAATGCCGAGTGAATACAACAATTTATTTTAAATATTAACAAATTTGTCACCAGTTAAGTATTTTTTACTACCTACAGGCAATTTTCGCGAACAGCACGGCTGACGCGAATTTTACACATAGATCAACTTTTATGAACAATTTAACCTTGAAATAATTAAATTAACCACAATTTTTTCAATTAATCTAAATTATCAGGCTCGAATGACCAATTTTGGGGACGGATATAGCACCGTCGCAACGCGGAACAATAGGATTGGAAAAGGTTCGGAATGCCGACTTACCCTTTTCTATTCTTCCACGGTTTTCAATTCATCTTTGCGCTGGTTCACAACAATTCACAAATTTCACCATGCGCGAGCTCACGATGGCTTTGATTTCGACATGGTCGATAAAGTGGGCTCCGTAATCAAACGATGTTGACAGGACGAATATTTTTAATCAACTAACGTCGGCATAGGAGAGGAGAGGAGTTGGGTAGATAGGCCACAATAATTTTACAAAGGATAGAAGGTAGGTAGCACGATGCTAGGTGCCAACAGGGCCAAAAATCTTTTTCCATAAAAACACTGATTTTCTGCGCAAGGATTGTTATTTTAAATGTTTTGAACTGGGTCGGTTTGAATGGTTTGAAGTTATAGTGTATTGAATATGGGTGACAGAACTTTCCAAGTTTACATGGCCGAGTTTTCCAAGTCTTCGTTGTCCAAGGCTGGTAGTGAACCTTTTAAGAAATTCCCACTCAATAAGTTGTATGCTTTACCTTTTCACTGCGGATTGGTATTATGATGTCCGTGCTGTATAGATTATTCAAGATGAACTTTCCATAAAAACCTATTTTTTTTTACTTACCATTTAAAATTTCATAATGTCAGATAAAAGGTAGTTATCACATTCATCTATTTAAATATCAACATTATCATATTCGACCACATGCATTGAATGCACGTATATACTATTTCCACATGTGTAGCAATATTTTCACGCGCGCTTGCGCATGGAAGACGATTATGGGCCTAACCTGACCTAACCCTAAAAAGGTTGAATTATCAATACCGACATTAATAGATTTCTACAGAAGAATGTTATACCTACAAAACGAAGAAAGAATCGCTTGGTTATTTCTCACAGTGCTATAAAAATTGACAATATGTGCTTGAAACCGAATTTGGCGTTCGAGGTGATGTACTCCAATGGATGTCATCGTACCTGTCTGGACGAGTAGCTTCAGTAACTTTCAATAAATATACATCACCTGAAACTTCCATCGAATTTGGAGTTCCCCAGGGTTCTGTACTGGGTCCCATTCTCTTCATTCTATATACCAATCGTCTCGAACGACTCATTCACTCAGCTGGCTTTGAATCACAAGGCTACGCGGATGATCGTTTGATTTTCAAGTTTTGCTCCCCGGATGAAAAAGACGTCCTTAAAAACGAGGTGGTTAGTTTCATTGACACGGTTTCAAGTTGGATGTCTGTTAATAAACTCAAACTTAATCCGACAAAGACGGAATTTATTTGGATAGCTTCTCCTGGAAGACAAGCCCTCATCGACTCCAGTCCAATCCGTATTCAGAATACAAATATAATCCCTTCTACGGAAATAAAATTTCTAGGTTTCACTTTAGACAATTGTCTTTCTCTTGAATCGCAAATTTCAAAAACTGTAAGTGCTGGCTTTTTCCATCTAAGGCAGATAAAATCAATTAGGAGATGCCTTCCCTTTGATGGAGCAAAATCACTCATTAATTCGTTCGTTGTCTCACGTATGGACTATTGTAATAGTGCATATGCTGGCCTACCTAAAAAACAATTCAACAGAATCCAGTCCGTTTTCAATGCTGCGGCGAGAATGATTTTTGGTGAATCTAAGCATTGTCGTATAACCCCGCTTCTAAGGGATCGTCTTCATTGGCTTCGATGCCCTGAAAGAATAGAGTTCAAGATCTGCCTAATGACCTTCAAAGCATTGCAGGGAATGGCGCCAGCCTATATATCGGAATTATGTGTCCGACAAAACCTAAGCGATAGACAGCTTACTCTGAGGTCAGCAGATCTAGATGTTACCAATCGTTTAATCGAACTTTCTCGGTCAAATCGAGCTGTTTACTATGATCGCTCTTTTCGTGTAGCTGGCCCACTCATTTGGAATAAACTTCCCCCAGCCCTTACCAATATACAAAATTTGGCTGAATTTAAACGGGTTTTAAAATCAAAATTATTCAAAAAATCATATTTAATAATTTAAAATCATTTATATTCTCATGAATCTAAGCTTCTTTTTTAATATACTATAAAAAGCCAGGTTTTGAAGTTTTCCGGTAATTGTTTGGTTTCGGTTTCCTCCTTATTGTACTTTTATGTTTAATGTCCACCTATTATATAATATTTTAATGTTTTCCTGTTTTATATAATATTTTAATTTTAAAGTTCTTATTTTTCGTGCACTGTCACTGTCTTTTATTGTTATCCTCTACTAAAATAGCACTGTTATTGTTAAATTTTATTCTCTGCTTTTGTGTAAACCGTTATTTCATATTATGTAATTATTTTTTTTTAAAAGGAACACAATAGGAAATTTTATTTTAAGTTTATTATAGTTAAGCGCACTTGTAGTGAAACAACACAAAACTGCGCTATATAAATGTTATGTTATTATTATTATAATGACTATTTTCGGGAACTTCATTGATGGAAAAGATACATAACCTCACCATTATCAGGATTCGAATTGAATCGGTTTAAAAGTTTAGATTTTTCCTGTCTCTTGACCTGTGGAACACCAGACTCTTTCTGAGTGAAATCAAAAATGGAAACCGAAAATGAACTCAGTGTATCAAGTGCAAATGTTTATGCACTTTCTCATGGCATACAGGTTTAAACCGCATATTGAAAAATTCCAGCTAGGGCGAAATTCGGTTTGACGGCGGGAAAAAATTCTTATCACTGGTGCACGAACGGTTTTCCAGAGGTTAAAGTCTGATTATGTCGGGGAAATAACTGCCCTACATTTTACGTCCATTGGAGAACCTTCTGATAGTGTTTCACTGTATTTTACTAGATTCACATTTAGCAAAAACTGCTACAGTCATACCATGTTAATTGACGTTTCAATGAGGTTGTCTCCTACAACGAAATTTCATATTTTTATAAATGTATCATATTAATTAGAGCATGCCGAGGAGAGAACTTTTAGAATTTTTGGAAAATACCGAATAGTACCGAAGATATAAGCCGTCAAATTGTTGATATTTGCGGCCAGTCGATAGGACGATACTGGCGCTGCCATTGGAATTATGAATTGTACTGAATCGAGTCTAGTGTGATGTCACGAGACACGCGCTACATGAGATTACATGCGTGTCATGCGACATAACATTTTACCCAAGATCACTTTGAAAGCTCGTAACTTCATTTTTGGAGATATCGAAAAACTGATTTTTACTATCGTCATTAATGAACTCTTTAAATATAATACATTTTTTATAAAAACAAAAACAAAATAGGAAACAACCTCCTTGAGTTATCTCGTAAATTTTTACTAAATTCTCCGCCAGTAAATTTTTTTCTTAATTCCCTCGATACACTCGAGACTCGAGACACTCCTGTTTGCACGGCTTTAATGCATACAAAATTTCATTAAAATTCAATCCTTTAGAGTAGGGGTCGGTGAACGGAGTATTTTTTTATAAGAATAAACTAACTGTTAACTATTTCCAATAGTAGTACCATAATATAAAGGCAAACCAAAGATTTGGACGAAAAAAAAAATTTAAGAGCATTTTTTTTAACATTTATCTCACACATTGCTATGAGGAAAATAATTTCCCTCGGGGCCTGTCATCTTTTGGATGATGTTTGGAGTTTTGGAGGGTCCTTTTTTAAGGAAAGGAAGGAGAGGAAGTTCTGGGAAGGCAAAGGGTATGAGGCTTGAGTAGGAATCTATGGATAAGTGTGTCCAGGAGTGACGGACATATGAATATATCCCTCTCACTGCGGCGCAAGGCGATGGGTCGAGAGACAAGTTGGAGAGGTCATAGGGTCTCCCCAAGCCAGCCTCTCCCGATCTGGCACGCCACGCAGCTGGTGGACCGACGCATCCTCTACACACCTTACCCGATAAACACCAAACTTAGCGAACCACTTTAGGTGACCTATGGCAAACGTGTTGGTTATCCAATTAATGGTTCCTACCTTCCTACCCCCCAAATTAAAAATATTACTGCAAACATAACTTTGATAATAATTAACCTAACTTATAAAATAATATTTATTTAGGTACCTGCAAATTTTGTTTACTGAGCTGTAACGCCGATATTTTCATTTTTACCCCATTTGAGGTAATTTGCCCTGATTAGCCGACCCCTGCTGTAGAGCTTTTATTTTGTGACTTAAATTTCGTAGTGTTACCATTCATTTTTTTTAGCTTGTCATCATCTTCTTCAATCATAGATTCGATCATGCGCTGTGAATTGTCACTCTTTTATTTTGTTTTAATTAATTTAGTTGTATTGGTGACATTAAAATACATTATAGTCATAGTCATTCTCTTCACAATCATAAAAAGGCCTGACGTTAAAATATATCTTGTTTATGATTCATTATTTTAGGCACTTTTATTAATTTTGATCAACATTTTAGTTAATTCAAGTTTTGAGTGTGCTGTAGAAGGTATATTGGTTATAACTGTTTATATTCCTTTACATTAATAATTGTGTATATTGTGTGTGAATTTTTAAAGTTGTTATGTTCATATATTCTCTTTTCTTTCATGTCTTCTAAATATGGTATAAAAAAATGGTATATTTGTTTAACTAAGCAATAATAATATCAATAATTAAATAATTCTAGTTTATTTGTAGCTATTTTTTCTAATGATCTGTTTAATGTTTGCAGGTGTAAAAATACCAGATGAGAACTTAACGCCTCAGCAAAGATCCCATGGAGAAGAACAACTTGCGACAGTAAGAAAAATGCAACAGATGTTGTTCCCAGAGTCCGGAATGGGTCCAGGAGGACCCCAAGGACCCAACCAGGGACAAATGATGGACCCACCACAAAATCCTAATGAACAGAATCAAATGGGTCAAAACCCAAACATGCCGCCTAATTCTAATTCGGGCCCCAATATAGGTTTCAATCCTAATCAAATGGGTGGGCCGATGGGACAAAATTGCCCCGGAAACATGGGACCAATGGGTCCGATGGGACCCAATGGGCCGAGTTGTCAAATGGGGCCAAACGGCCCAATGGGGCATAACGGTCCTATGGGCCCGAACATGGGGCAGAACGGCCAATGGGGCATGGGCCCAAACATGGGCGGGAACGGCCCGATGTCCGGGATGGGTCCCAACGGTCCAATGGGTCCAAACGGGCCGATGTCGGGCATGATGGGGCCGAACGAACCCATGGGTCAGGGGATGGGACCCATGGGGCCGATGGGCCCGTGTATGAAGGGCGGGATGAGAGGGCAGCAGTGCGGCGGGCCAGATATGAAGCCTCAAATGTGTCAGGATATGTACATGAACAGGCCTTGCTCGGGACCTATGGGGGTAACTTACTACAAATATTTATCTGGAAATAATCAATTTTATAACTACCGTTTTGTTTATTTTAATAACTTTTGTACGTATTCTAGCGCATGGGTAACCCGATGGCAGGGATGAAGCCTCGCATGATGGGTGGACCCAGAATGATGCCAGGGGCCAATATCAACGCTATGAATGGTAACAATTCTTTATTTTCTTTATTATATCTGTACTCACAGGTGCTAATTCATAATTGTTACTTTTAGTGCATTTTGAAATAAATTTCTAAAGAATTTTTAAATTAACCAGCAGGTAAAAACCCTTAGTTGCATCTGTATGGAAAACTTCAACAGTTCTCTTTGAATATTGAGATGGCAGCACTTCCGTTTGTAGCTAGCATGTGGAGCGAGTGTGTTAACCCACGACAGACCTTAGCGTATTAATATAACAGATATAGACAGTGGATATATCAACTATTTTACTCGTAACAGAGCTCGCCTTTTAATGACAGTATCATTGATGCTAAATGTGTCAATATCCGAATTGATACTTTGGTCTCCCCACCGACATGACCATTGGCAAGTTAGTCCTGCAGGCCGGTAGATAGAATAGTCTATGTTGTCGGTGACGGAGATAACCATCGCAAACATAGAAATGAATGATTTCCATGAAAGAAGAGTTTTCAAACCATCCACGAATCAAATATGATTTAAGATTTTCACAGCCAAAAGTATTTTTGTTATTTGTTTTTGGGGTGTTATGCCGTGTTGCGCTTATTAATAACACATCTGCCCTGATGATGGACACTGCAATGCTGTCCGAAACGTTGGCTAAATAAGGAGTTAGCGCAACACGGCATAACACCCCCAAAACCAATAACAAAAAACATCCACAAATCAGTCTAAAGAAATGTTTGTACATCCCTCCTGACCCGTAAATGGTTCATTCCGAACATACTCAAGATAAAGTCAGCAGGATAGAGCCACGGGCAGTAGCCATACTCCCCCAGGTAGAGAAATCTCAGAAATTAATAATCACTCACCCACCATATTTAAAAGGATTATGTATGTTAATACTAGATATTTTATCAATTGATTTTTATAAAACCCAGGTGGCATCATGATGGACGGCGGCTCAATGGGAGACTGCGGGGGCCCTGGGGGCCCTCAGGAACACCACATGAGCATGGGGGGCCCCATGTGCGATGACTTCCCTCGGGGTAGAAACGTAAGGAATATTCTTATAATCCCTTTAGTATTTTTTTTTCTAAATAAGTGTACGTGTTTTTCTTTAAACTAAAGAACCATGCTAACGCCTCATCCGTTTGGTTGCACGGTTCGTATGTCCCCTGTGTTTGGTGTTTTATACTACCATTTTTATTTCTGTGAATCGAAATAAAATCGACTAGCAAGCTTGTGTTCGCGGGTTCAAATCCCTGCGTGTCCAAGTAATTTTTTATTTAATTAATTTCTGTTGTTTCACAATTTTGGTTTTGATTTATTAAATAAGATATAATTAGAGACATAATTGGACGCGAGGTCTACTGTCATAAACTGGTCCGTTATAAACTGATCTGTTATAAACTGGTCTGTTATAAACTGGTCTGTTATAAGTGGTCTGTTATTAACTGGTCCGTTATTAACTGTTCTATTATTAACAGGTCTGTTATTACATGGTCTGTTTATCAGCTGGTCTGTTGTTAACTGGTCTGTTGTTAACTACTAGTTATCAATATTTATAATAACTCATTTGGAACTTTCATAAAACTTTTACTTGTAGATTTTCAGTGTTTTATGTTATCACAGAAAGTGAAATGTTGATGTTGCAATGTTTTGTAAATTTTCCAGATGTCCGGAGGTCCTGACGGCCCACACAAGCTGGGCATGAGGAGTCCGGGTTCCGCCGGCCCTGACCTGGATTGGCAGAAGCTCCACCACCAGTTTTTCGAGCAGGAACACAACAAAAACAACATGGATCCGGACCACATGGGTACGCACACAGAAACTATAATATTTAATTAAATTTAAAATGCAAGATATAAAGTAGGTACCTACCTGTAATATTTTGACCTTTCAGGCTAATTTGTTGCTTTTTGCAACAACTCGTATGATATAACAGAAATCGTTGCATCTCCCTTCCTATTGTGGTAAGAAATATGATCTAATCGGTGTTAGAAAAAAAAGCTGAAAGTTGGTTATGAAAATATTAGCAATCTTTTCTGCGTCCAATTCTCCTTCAATATGAGTGGATATCTTTGCTTTAGCTTTTAAAACGTTGCCTGTTTTTTGCCAAAATTCTTTAAAGTCTTTGTTCTCAATCGCACCTGATATTTTGTCCATTTTTAATTGTTCCGCTGTTTTTTGACATTTTCTTAATTCATATTTAAATTTTCTTGTCAGTATTTTTCTATTTTCTGCCAAGGGACCCGACCGGGGTTTTCCATTTTCAATCCATTTCATAAGTGCATTTCGTGATGCTTCATAATGAATCGATACATTGTCGTTCCTTCCAGGAATATGTTTGGATGTGGTTCTATTATGTTTGCGCCCACTTTCAAAGACGTTTTTAGCGGCAGTACTTAGTGACTACAATCCTCCCATATAGTTCGTCTATGGCATTTTTATGAAACTTATTTTTGCATCCTGACTTGACATCCTGAAAAAAAAGCTTTATATTCAAATCTGGAAGCTGACCGAAGTAGAATTAAAATTTGCACCTTTATGAAACCAAAGATCGGGATCGGAATTAGAAAAAAAACTTAGATGACTTGGTGAATTTTTTATTTATTATTTTTATATGAAATGATAAAAAAGAGTTGAGAAAAAAGAGTTTATAAAACATTTGTCTAATAAAATAAGTTTTTGTTACAAAAAACGTAAAGTGAACAATTTAATTTTTTTTTTTTTATGTTTGCATTAAAAATTTAAACATTTTAAAAAACATGTTTATTTCTAATAATAAATTTTCAAAGCTTATATTATTTATTATATAGAATTCTAACTGATGTATCGGACAACATACCAAAATTATTTTAGAGAAAAGTATCTTATGGGTAAATCGTTATGATATTTCCAAGTCACGGAGCGTTCTTACCAGGGAATATCAAAAATTACTCATCACTCAAAGTGTGGGGCCCGTAAATCGGCTATATCAGCAAGGCTTTGCTCAGAATTGTCGCTAGTTGCTACTCCTGGTTTGCAGAAGCTGTTTGCTGTACTGCGAAAAATCAGAAGGTTGCGTGTTCATATCACATCGGAGTCACCAGTTTATAGGTGTCGAATGTTATTACTGCTATATCAAATAAGAATGCTTACAAAGTTACCTACGAGTTTATTTACAATTAGTTTAACACTCATCATTAAATTTGATATTTTAATGAGAAGGTGGATAGTGAGGAGCACTTCGCTGTTGTATCATCGGCAATCAGGATCAGAATGAACAAAAACAGTTTTTGGTTACGTTCAGAAATATTCGATTTAAATGGATTTTATTGCAAAGCAGAAATACTCCGACCTTCTGACTGAGGCCTAATATGCCTGAGGCCTGAGGAGTTAAATGGAACTGATATTTCGAGAATTTCAACCGTCTCCATTGATGTAATATATTTAGATTAGATTGGTTCCTGTTTTTTACCAAATTCTATCCCCGCGCTCTGCTAGTGGAACTGGAAATAGTGGAACACGTTTCGACGTGTTATTGATATACTAGCGCCTGTATATTGGTGCTACTCAGTAATATTAAAAGGAAGCTGATTTTAACATTTTTGTTGTGTTTTTAGGTGGGCAAGTAAAGTCCCCTTGCAGTGAGCGAGGGGGGCCATCCTCAGGGGGCTGCCTCCCCCCTCCCCCTTACGGCGCCTCCCCCCTACGCAGATCTGCCAGCGTACCTATAGGTATGTTTCATCCACATTTAGACATACTTCCATCTCATGACCATACCTCCCAGAAATTATGCGTTCAGTAGTCATCCATTTCTAGTTTTACCAAAAGGATTAAATAATTTATAAGCGTTTGATGCATTTTTGTTCAGAGAAGCGAAGGAATATATTTTAAAAATATTATGATATTGCTAATCGTATTGTATATAGTTTTTAAACGGTTGTGAAATGTTTTCTTTAAACACATTTAAAGTTTTGAAGAATTTAAACGATATTATAATTTGTAGTATACAATAAGAGTTTTTCGTAAATGGAAATAAATTGATATGTAAATTGTTGGGAATTAATATACAGAATTTTATATAAAGTACTGAAGGTATATTATAGTTTTTATAATACAATCTAACTAGAAAATTAGTTTTATGATATAGTCAGAACTCTATTTTTTCCAAAGCTATTTTAAGCATTCTTTGATAATATGGGCAAGCTTTGTTATTTGCTAGGTGATTTGTTGGTATTTTTAGATTGAATCTTTCATTTGTTGTGGCACAATTTTTACATTTTGGAGAAGTTTCCTTATTTTCACAGTCCTTGTAGGAGTGGTCTCCTGCACAGTGCATACACGACATTTTATTTGTTGCCTTTTGTAGGCATCTGCTTGATGTGTGCCCAAATTTAAAGCAAAAATAGCATTGTACGACAGGATTTGTGTCTTCCACGTATATTCGCTGATACCCCAGGTTGATTTTTCCTTGTTGTTGATTTCGACAATGTAGCTAACATTGTCATTAAATTTATTTTTTATTATTTTTTAATTTCAAATAGGGTACTTTTGTTTAGACCTTGAGTTATTATTTTTATGCCTTCATTCTGGTTGATTATGTCCTCAACAAAGTCCTCTTTATTGTAGTCATTTGAAATTCCCTTGAAGATCATTGTAGGTTGTTTTTTCTTTATTTCTTCTGCATTTGCTTCCCTGACTTCGTTATTTATCATACTTGATAGTTTGTCTACATCTTTTTTTTCGGGACACTTTATGACAAGTCTGTTTGATGAAATCTAATTTATAGCGTTGATACGAACACCTAATTTTCCCGGCTTGACCTTTTCTTGTATTTTTTTTTCAGAGTATCACTTGTTTCGCCGCTGTTTTTTGGTGTGATAAGAATGCAGAATTCATTTATTTGCTCCGAGTTTTTTTTTATATATTGTTGGCTTCAGCGTCATCTTACTGCTTATAGGTTCTGTTGGGATTTGTTTTTTTTATTTCAGTATATTCAATTCCGAAGTGTCCTATAAGGAATAATAATTGTTGGGCTTTCCCGGAAATAAAATTTATTTGATCCTTGTTATATTTTTTCTTTTCATCTTGAACAACACTTATCAGTTCATCAATAACTGTCTTAGCTTCATTTAAGTATTTATGAGAGGTTGACATGATTTAGATTTAGTTGATATCTGAATTTATGTTCGGTAGTGCACCAGCTTCCCCTTTTCGTGACAGCGACCGCCTAAGTAACGTGCCCGTAAGCAAGTATATACTGTGTGTTATGTTTACACAATACACATTTATGCGCAAACTTAGACGGTAGAACTGTCGATGAATGTCACAATAATAATTTGCAGGTATTTTTCACAATTTTGAACTGTTTGTTTTAACGGTTTATTTTAATTGAATGTTACACAAAAAACAACTTGTGATTACGCCTGGCACTTTCTCCTAAAGATTTTTATAATTTTCACTTCACTTAGATATGTTTATCGCTTGGTAATTTGATTTTTTTTGTAACCGCTGAACACAAACATCCGCGTGGCTCAACGATTGACAACGGTATAGTTAATCTATTTGCTGATTCATTTAAAAGTGTTTACGACACAGATATTCGTGTCAATACGATTCCCGATATTTCAGTGGAAGAGGTATTAAATCTAAGCCAATGTTTCATCCAAAAAGAATCTATAGAAAAAGTCATAAAAGAATTAGATAGCAATAAATCTGCTGGACCGGATGGTATTCCTCCAATATTTTTCAAAACCTGTGTTAGTTGTCTGATATATCCTTAATATATCCTCTTTATAAACTCTTTAACAATTCTTTAAGTTCTGGTTCTTTTCCAGCTCAGAAGAAAAAGAGTTATTTAACCCCTATTCATAAAAAAGGAGATAAAAGCGATATATCAAACTATAGACCAATTTGTATAATGTCTGCTTTACCGAAATTTTTAGAGAAATTAACTTAGTAGTATAGCGCCCTTCGTGGCAGCAGGACGCGTCCTAACGCGTCCTACAATCGCTTTGTATTTTCAAGGGAAATGAGGCAACATCCCTTTGAAATTATTTGTAAAATCAATCAATCAACATTTGAACTTAAATAAAAATAAACTTTATAATTATTAGAACTTTGTGTGGAGTGTTTTAAAACAATTATACAGTGATGAAATATCTATTTTTAGTGGTAGTTTATTTGTTTAGTCATTCTGGAACAGTTTTTTCTTTGGTTGAGTTTAGGATTAAGTTAAATGTTATATTAAGCGTATAAATATGTATTTTTTTTTTATGTGTGTAACGGTATGTTAAGTTGTATAAGTAAGATGTTTATGTAGTACTTGGAAGGGAATGGCCGACAAAGATGTCGATGAGGTTCGCTATCCATCACATCGCCAACCCTTCGGTGGCGCAAAGAGGAGGACGGAACGTGATCAATGTCGAATTGGTACATGGAACATTAGAGGAGGAATGGAAAGAAAGATGAACGAACTATGTGATACAATGGTGAGCAAATGTTTGGACGTACTGTGTATAACAGAGAGTATGAAAAAGGGTAGCGGTACAATGCAGCATAATGATAGGCTCGTCATTTGGTCTGGGAGACCAGATACGGAGAGGGCTTGTCAAGGTGTTGCAGCGCTACTGTCTCCCAGAATGATTGAATGTATGTTGCAGTATGAATGTGTAAGTCCGAGAATAATGTGGATCAGATTTAAAATCGGTTTGACAAGGGTGTTTCTTGTTATTTGCTACGCCCCTGTCAATTCTGAAAGCGATGAAGTGAAAGATGATTTTTGGACTGGTGTGAATGATGTAATGAGACTAAAAAATATGAACGAAAGGATTATAATGGCAGGCGATTTAAATGGGTGGGTGGGAATTAGACGTGACGGATTTGATTCGGTCTTAGGTATGTTTGGGGATAAAAGAACGAATGACAACGGGAACAGAATACTTGAAGTATGTTTAGAGTGGAACCTGTTTGTGTCGAATACTTTCTTCGATCATAAAGGTATCCACCAATATACGTGGGAAAGAGGAAATGAGAGGTCAATTATTGATTTTGTAGTAATTGACTCTAGGTTGAGAGCTGTTACCGAGGACACAAGAGTTTTCAGAGGGGCTGAGGTCGAAACTGACCACTTTCTTGTAGTGTCAAGAGTAAACCTCTTTCGCGGTTGGCGCTCTAAAGTGAAAACGGTACTAACTCCAACAAGAGTCAAAATAGAAAAACTACAAAATGATAATGTGAGAAGTAAGTATATGAATTGTGCAGAGATAAGATTGAATGCGAAGGAAATGGATGGTCTAAGCATAGACGAAACATGGAACCACATAAAAGTGTGTCTTTGTGAATCTGCTAGGGAGGTTTGTGGAATAAGTACGCAAGGTAGGAAGAAAGGTGATGCATGGTGGGATGATGAGATTAAAGCACTGGTCTCAGAGAAGAAGAAAGCATGGTTATGTCTGATTGCGGCTGGCAGTGCTTCCAGCGAAGAGAAGTATCGAGCGAAAGAAGTATATAAGGAATGTAAGAAAAAAGTAAGAGTTGGAGTGAAAGAACGAAAGAAACGCCTGGAAGAGGAAGAAGGAATGAAAATGACAAACCATTTCCAAGAAAACATTAAGTTGTTTTGGAAAGAAGTCAAAAGGTCCCGGAGTGGCCCAGAAAACGGAAGCATGAAAGTGATAAAATCAAAAGATGGAAAAATGTTGACGAATGAGGAAAAAATAAAAGAGAGATGGATGAATTATTTCGAGGAAGACTTCGAAAGCGAAGTGAGTGACAGTGACTCCAGCGGTGAATCAGATATGAATGACGATGGAGTGAATGTTACCGAAATTAGCATGGATGAGATAGAAAGTTCGATTAAATGTATGAAGAATGGTAAGGCTGTCGGGTTTGACAATATTGCTGCTGAATATTTTAAAGGAGGTAGCCGTATAATTCTCACATGGTTGTGCAATCTTTTTAACCAATGTTTAAAGGAAGGTTATACGCCTTTAGACTGGAGAAGGGCTGTGATAATGCCATTATACAAAGGTAAAGGGTCACGTATGGAATGTGGGAATCATAGGGCTATTAGCCTGCTAAGTTCAGTTGGCAAGCTGTATGGTAGAATTTTGATTGAAAGAGTAAGAAAGGAAACAAAAGATAAAATATGGGATGTGCAAGGTGCTTTTATGAGTGGAAGGGGGTGCATGGACCAGATCTTCTCATTGCGTATGCTCACTGAGAAGTTTCTGGCAAAAAACCAGAAACTTTTCTGTGCCTTTGTAGATCTACAAAAAGCATACGACCGAGTCGACAGGAAAAAGCTATGGAAGGTGTTGTCCAAGTATGGAGTGAATACATATCTGACTCAGGCAATCGCGTCTCTGTATGAGGGAAGCGTTGCATGTGTTAGGGTAAACGGTGGTTTTACGGGGTGGTTTGATATCACAAAAGGTGTTAAACAAGGCTGCGTAATGTCACCGTGGTTATTCAATCTATATATGGATAATTGTATGCAAGAATTGAAAGAGGTGGGATTGGGCGCGAATTTGATTAATTTGAAAGTATGTTGCCTGTTGTATGCTGATGATGCGGTGCTGATTGCTAATAGTATAGAAGATCTACAGTCTCTCGTGTCTAGGATGAACGAAGTATGCATGAAGAATGAGTTAATGATGAATGTAAGTAAGTCTAAAGTAATGGTGTTTGAAAGAGAGAGTACGAAAACAGTGTGCAATATAATTGTGAATGAGGAATACTTGGAGCAGGTGGATGAGTTTGTGTATTTAGGAAGTATGTTTACGAGAGATGGGAAGGCTGACAGAGATATTGAAAGAAGGGTAAATGCAGGTAATTCCGTTAATGGAGGACTGAACGCCGTTGGCGCTAACAAAAAACTGTCCAAAGAAGCGAAGTTAGCAGTCCACAACGGAGTGCTGGTACCTACCTTGATGTATGGAAGTGAGGCATGGAACTGGCAAAGAAAGGATGAAAGTAGATTGAATGCTGTTGAGATCTCTGAGGCGTATGTGTGGTAAAACCATGTTTGATCGTGTGAGGAATGTGGAGATCCGCAAAGAGTGCAAGGCTGATGTAAGCGTAATGAGTAAGATTAAGAAAGGGACGCTTAGATGGTTTGGGCATGTAGAGCGAATGAGCGAAGATAGGAGTGTAAGGAGGATATATGATGCAAATGCGAATGGTAGCAGAAGTCGGGGACGCCCGAGGAAGACATGGCACGATCAAGTGAATCAGATACTAGAGTCGGGCCATGTCAAGAGTCAGAATAATAGAAGAGTATGTATGAGACGATGTATGAATGTGAATGAGGCAAGAAGTGTGTGCCAAGACCGAGTTGTTTGGCGGTCCGTCCTCTCTGCCTACCCCTGCGGGGAAACGGCGTGATGGTTAGTTAGTTAGTTAGTTAGAACTTTGTAATATGTGATTTGAGTGCAGTGTTTTAAAAGTGAATAATCGGACATTTGCTCAAAAATATTGGACATTCGAAACGAACGGCGATCGGTAAATGCACTCCAGATGTTTTCAACGTGATTCTCGGAAACTGGGGAAGTTTGGACCGTGGCAAGTTTTTTTTTCTAAGCCTAGGGTAATTTGTGAACTGTCGATTTTTATTGCGGGCAGAATGCACCACTTCAACAATTACCAGGAACAGGATTACATGGAGATAAATGATGGACTTGCCCAACGTCAGAGCGGTGCTGCCAGGGTCTCTTATTCATGTGAGGTGTCAGCGCTTTATTATTAGCAGCAGATACATACCTGGAAGCTGTAGTTGGATGCGGTGGACTCTCTTGCTGCAGCAGCTGGTCCAGTTCCTTCACCATCTAGGATTCTTGCTGCAGAGTCTCCATCTTTTATCTTCGTAGAATGTCACAGCGGTGCTGCCAAGGTCTGGTATCTGTGAGAGGATAGTGTGTCAGCGCTTTATTAGCAGCAGACACATGCCTGGACGGATGACGAACCTCGTGCTGGCACTGTTGGTGGACGCGGTGGACTCTTTCGCTGCAGCAGCTGGCCCAGTTTCTTCACCACCTAGGATTCTTGCTGCAGAGTCTCCATCTTCTATCTTCGTGTCACCTGTTCCTAAACTTAATTTTACTTAACTTAACTTCACTCTATTTTTGTAATATTTATATTTTTTTGTAATACCTGCATCAACTGTAAAGCGCCCCTGAGGTGATATCTCACAAAAGCGGCGCTATACAAATTATCCAATAAATAAATAAATAGATAAACATTAACTTATTAAAATATGTTTTAAGTTTTCTTGTATTACTTTTTTTATTTGAAGAGATACTATATTTATTTACTATATTTTTAAAATATAAATTATTTGAAGAATCAGGTGAAACATCAAACGACGAAGAAATGCTTTGTAAATACCTTTTATGTGGCAAAATAAAAAAAAATCTTAATCTGTAACATGTAGGAGACCTCGAGTAAATCATGAAAGCAAAGATTAAAGTGGTAGTACTATATCGTCTCCTTTTTGATGTTAATAAACTAACCTGATCTAAAAGTAGTTCTAAAGAGTTTTTAAATTCATATTCAAGACTACTGGCAACGTCTAGTACGGACTTTAAATAAATATGAGCTTTTAATAAATGATTATTTACAGTATTCTGACTCTTGTCTTCATAATTAACGTTGTCATCTATATTAATATTATGATATCGTACCAACAAATTTTCTAATTGTGACCATAAACTCAATATCATAGTTTTGGGGAATAACCACTTCAATTCACTATGAGAAAGTTCATTTGTTTCGACAAATACTTTGATATTCAGATTATGGTCAACTACAACTTGAGAACTTAAATATAAATGTTTATCTACATTGTCAAAGTTTGTGGTGTATAAATATGTTATGTCATTTATAGTTTTTACATTCCACTCACCGAGTTTAATTTTTATTTGCATATTTATAACAAAATCCCTATAATTCACTATTGTGTCACTTTGAAAGAAAAGTTCAACTTGTTCCTCGTGTCGGTGTTTTATTTTTAACTTCCTTTTTTCGGGATTCACTCTATCCAGTGCCTTTTTCTTTGTTAAATAACTTGGCAAACCTTTAAAAATACTTGGTGTAGCTCCGATGGCCAATTTTGGTTTTTTAGGGTGCGATATAATATCCTTTTTGTCATAATGATTGATGCAAACGGCAGCGAAAGCACCTGGAATCCAATTTTTGCGAGGAATGGCCCTGATCCATGACTGTCTGCGTTCTTCCTCCGCTGGAAATTTGAAGATGGTAACCGCTCCTTCCTTTTTCAGAGAACTGGTGTAATTTGCTTTGCATCCGGGAACACAGCACTTATGAGGCATCTGAAAATAATATCCACTAATAAATATATTACGTATTTTCAAAACAAATCAAATTTCACTTTGAAAACAAATCAACAATCGAGTTGAAACGAAGTCTCATTTCCAAGTGCCTACTAAAAACGTGGCGGGTTATGAATTACCCTATTATTCTCTCAGAAAGCTCTACACATGTTATTACATAGTACTATTATGTAGATTATATTATAGTATGCAGATTATATTATATTATCTAGTAAATTACACCATTTCTAATGATAATCTGTACAGATCCAAGGCTAAGCGTCATCCGCCATTATGAAAGTTGTTGAAAACATTATTTACTACGTTAAAATTGTAAATATATTTAAAATGTCTTACCTTGACGATCGTATATAACCACCAACGTATTGTTTTACAAAAATGAAGTATAAATATTGCAGAAACGTGATGTAAAATGTAAAATAACTGCTTAAATCAGTTGCACACACTTTCCAGACGCCTACAAAATCCATACTGGCGCATAGAAAAAAGCTACCACGAAGTCCCAAAAACAGGACTCTTTGAATGTCAGTTGGTTTTCTACAGCACGGCCTTCTATACAGATGGCAGTGTAAAATGACATTTGTACAAAGCTTTCAAACAATTACAATATAGCCTAGCCTTGGGCGAAGGATTGCCGGGTCCCTGGTTTAACAATACACCCATTTCGGATATTACGACTTGATGAGGGTTTAGAGCTAAATCTGCCGACTAATGGGTGTATTTCCAAGTTGGCTTTCTATTTTTTTATTGAGGGACCGGTGAAACTATTGACAAAATATTTAGGTCTAATAAAATCTGAACTGCCGCCTCCATCTGCGTGTAAAATCACAGAGACAAATGCTGGAGCATGTGTTCGCTTTGGTCTTTCTGTGAATTCAAGTCATGTATATACCTAGGGACATATCAACCTACTCCCTCGGAAGAACAAGACTATTTGCAAGATATTTCTGACAATAAAACAGAATCTTCAGACGAACCGTTATCATTTTGGAATGCATTAAATTCAGTAGTCGAAAAAATTAAGCCAGTGAATAATCCAAATAACAAAATCCGCAAAGAACTGGACATGTATCTCGAAATGGATCTTCTTGATAGAAAGAGTTGTCCCCTGAAATGGTGGAAGGAACATGGAGTATATTTTCCGAATTTGAAAAAATCTTCATAGAACAAAGCGGTATTGTAGCAACATCCGTTCTTTGTGAACGATTTTTTTCCAAGACTGGACAAATTACATCCGGAAAAGTGCGACGACTGGTGTTTTTGAATATGGATTCGAAAATATAGAAATGCGCAAAAAAACAATCTGTAAATAACCTTTAAATGACTTAACCGTAAATATTGTACACAAATAATTTTATGTGTAAAAACTTCTGAACTGTGCTAAAAAAGTTGGACCTTAAATAGACTGAGCTTGGAGTAAACCTATCAAATAATGTAAGTCATGGTTTTATTTTTCTTAAAAAACGTCTAATTTTTTTATTTTTTTATTTATTCGAGACACAAACAGGATATTTATGAAAACATTAATTATGGTTTACAAAATAAAAAAGTACAATTATAAATATCCCTAGACTAATGTGTCTGCAGCATCACATTTGCACATTCACATAAGCAAACATGTAAAACAATAACAGTATTTATTATACAAAACATAAAACTTAATTACAAAGATTGAAGCACATAATAAGTAGAAAAATTTAAAGAGTACATATTAAAATAAAAATTCTAAACCATTAAACAAGTTTTTTATTTATTTATTTTTCTTTTTTTTTTTAAGTACAGAAATCGTGGAGATATTTCTTGAAACACGTTATATTATTTGAAAAAATATCTATGACAGTGTGTATTTTAGCAAGATCATTGTATGATCGAGACATTCTAGACATCGGATTAAAATATCCAGTGTTATTGGCAAAAATTTCGGTCCAAAATATGTTCATATTTCTAGTATATTTGGGCCTGGCGTAAAAAGTCATTTGATTGACTAAGTTACTATTAACACGATTATTCACAATTTTGTAAAGCATTAAGAGGTCATTTATATTTCGTCTTTTAACTAAACTCTCTAATTTGAAATATGTAAGTCTTTGTTCATACCCATTTAGAAGATGGTAGACACCTGATCGATAAGACAAAATCCGTGTAAATTTTCTTTGGACAGATTCAAGTCGGGATATCTGTGTCGTGTAATGTGGATTCCAGACTGTTGACCCGTACTCAAGAACACTACGGATTAACGAATTGAATAGAATTATTAGGCTATAAAAGTTCTTGAACAGTTTAGTTGATCTTACAATAAAACCTTGTACTTTATTTGATTTATTTACAATGTATTCTATGTGTTGGTTGAACGTTAGTTTGTTGTCGAATATAATTCCTAAATCTTTGATCGATTCAACTGTTTCCAGATTGTGACCACATATGCTATATGAGTATAGAGTTTTGTTGGTGTTCTTGGTGAAATTTATAACTTTGCACTTAGCTATATTCAATTCCATTTCATTGTCAATACACCAGGCAGATAATGTGTTAAGGTCTTGTTGTAAGCGTTCACAATCTTCCATAGATTTAATTGCTCTATATATCTTGAGGTCGTCAGCGTATAGAGAAAAATTACAGTGGAGTTTACATGTAAGGTCGTTGATGAAGATTAAGAAAAGCAAGGGTCCAAGGTGTGATCCTTGTGGAACGCCCGACGTAACTAATATTGGGGAAGAGTTAAAACCGTTAACAGTAACTAATTGACTTCTATTTGATAAATATGATTCTAACCAGCGAAGCAGATTTCCGTGTATGCCGATTTTATCCAGTTTATTCATTAAGATAGGGTGACTAACTTTGTCGAAAGCCTTACTGAAATCGGTGTATACGGCATCTGCTTGTGTTTTATTATTCATTGATTTACACAGAAAGTCCATATACTCGATTAAATTAGTGTTTGTGGATCGTTTAGCTACAAAGCCATGTTGGAAAGGGCTAAGTATGTGTGTTACGTGATTAAATATGTCTTTATATACAATGGACTCAAATATTTTGCCAAAACAAGATAAAAGGCTGATAGGACGGTAGTTCTTTACATCGTTTTTACTGCCAGACTTATGGATCGGAATGACGTGGGCAACTTTCCACAGATCTGGAAATACCCCTTCGTTCAGACTTTTGACGAATAATTTGTGTAAAGGTGCTGCAAGTTGATCTGCACAATTTCGAATGAATAGTGGATGAATACCATCTGGACCGGAACCCTTATTGATATCGAGAGTGTTCAACTTCACCTTGACCTCGTCTAGGGTTATTTTGATATGAGATAGTGGATAATTATAGAGTGGGAAAGAAAGTTTAGAGTCGCTTTTAGAATTAGATGGTGAGCTAAATACAGAAGAGAAGTAAGTAGAAAAGAGTTCGCATGTTTCTTTGCCATTTGTTGCTGAATTTTCGTGGAGATGCATGATTTTTGGGAGAGAATTAGAAACTCTTTTCGATTTAATGAGGGTTGACAGATTTTTGATACTGTTAGGGAGAGAATTTTCTATTGAATCTACATAGGCTTTAAGGCAGGTACGTATGGATATTTTTACTCTAGCCCTCAAGATGGAAAAACTGTCATAGTCACATTGATTTTTGTATTTTTTCCACTTATAATAATAATAATAATAATACTTGGATGACTTGTATAGCGCCGTTTTTGTGCAAAAACACCTTAAGGGCGCTTCTTTCTAAACTTTTCTTTTTCTCTAAGTTGGTAGATCAGAGCACTGCTGAACCAAATTGGAAACCTTTTGTTGCTGTTCCTTAAGCGCGGGGTGTGTTTTTCAATTGATAGCCATAATAACAATAGTTAGCGCCCTTTGTGGCAGCTGGACGCGTCATGCCGTCTCCAACCGCTTTGTGTTTTTTTTTGTATTTTCAAGGGAAACGAGGCAGCATCCCTTTGAAGTTATTTTAAAAATCAGTGAATCAACATTTTAAATTAACTTACCAATTAGTAATCAGAACTTAATAGTAATGTGACTAGAGTGCAGTGTTTCAAAAATGAATAATCGAAAATCGTTCTAAAAATATTATAAATTCAATGAAGTTGAACTTGGGACGAGAATCGGTAACTGTAGGTACGCCAGATGTTTTCAATGTTATTCTTGGAAACTCTGAAAGCCCTAACAAGTGCCCAAGCTGATTTATTATCCCGTCCGCCGCCTTTTATTTCGGAACAATGCACCACTAACATAATCACCAGAAACAAGTGTACAGGGAGATGGACTTTCCGAATGTCACAGCGGTGCTGCCAAGGTCTGGAATCCATGAGAGGACATTGTGTCAGCGCTCTATTAGCAGCAGACACATACCTGGAAGGATGACGAACCTCGTGCTGGCACTGTTGGTGGACGCGGTGGACTCTCTCGCTGCAGCAGCTGGTCCAGTTTCCTCACCACCTAGGATTCTTGCAGCAGATTCTCCATCTCCGTGTCACCTGTTTCTGTACTTCATTCTATTTAACTTAATTTCAATTTCAATTTGTAATATTTATATATTTTTTTGTAATATCTGCATTAACTGTACAGCGCCCCTGAGGTGATATTTCGCAAAAGCGGCGCTATAAAAATCATCCAATAAATAAATAAATAAATAAGTTGTAAAAATGTAGTAGGGAATCATTACAATTCAGAGTATAAAGATCGTTCCAGTTATTTAGTGATAGCATTTCATTGCATTTAGTGTACCTAGTCCTTTTTTTGAAGTTATATTTGATGTGATCTGGGTTGGTGGGTAAGGGTCTGTATTTAGACATTAGAAAATCGAACTCAATGGGAGGATGATAGGAGTCAAGTTTGGATAGCACATGTGAAGCAATTTGAATTTCCAGGTGATGGTTGGAAAACACTAAATCTAAAATTCGATCTATATTATTAGAGACATGATTGAACTGATTAAGTCCAGTCAAATTTTGAAAGTCTACTAGGGATTTTGATTTTTGGCTATTTTTTGACTGACACGAATGACACCCATTATTATTGTTACATCCTCTGATGATAAATTATTATATGTTGTTTGACACTTTTCGAAAAAATCTGTGAAATTTTCGATTGGTGTATCTGGAGGCAAATACGCCAAACATAAGTTGATGGTTTGCCTAGATGTTTCATGCAATTTAAATTTAATCCATAAATCTTCTGTAAATTTTGAGCTGTGTGTTGGGACTGTGATAGATGTCATTTCTTTCTTTATGGCTATTAGAATTCCACCACCTGATTTTTTAAAAGAACTCGATGTGTCCCTATCTCGTCTATAAATATTATATCGATCATCTACTATTTCATGGTCATAGATTGAGGAGTCTAACCATGTTTCAGTAAGACAAATTAAATCATAATTGCAACTGAGCACTTCGCAGTGCAAATCATTTAATTTGCTTTTCAAACCACGAACATTTTGATACTAAAATGTTATTGCCGTTTTGCTAGAATGCATTTTGAAAGTATATATTAAGCATTATTAAATATGTCTTTTTGTAAAATTGAAATGAATGCTTTGAAAAGGGGCAATTTTGAACATGAGAATTTTTTGTTTGTTTGTGGTAAATGATTTTGTATATGGTATCAGATTTTGACAGAACTAGGTAATTGAAATGTTGGTACTTATTGAAAAATGAATAATAGTATTAAAAAAATTAAAAATTCTAAAGGTATCCTAAGTTTAGAAATCGAAAACATTACATTTTCGTGTTTACAATAATAATACACATTTGTAGCGATTGCAATAGACTGATACAAAGATAAAAAACCGGTTAAGTATTTGCTATAAACTAAAAGATCTGTCAGTATACTAAGAGTGAGAAAAATAAGAGTAATCACAATCTTTTCAAAATACTCGTACATATTGTAAAAAAAATTATTTTCAAGGATAAATTCCTTATGCCAAGTTTCGCATATAAGATAAATATCAAAATTGTTCAAAAGGACCTGATTTAAGAAGTTATGAGTTTTTGTGGGAAGACCTCGCACATTTTTAAAATATATGTTAAGCATTTTATATATTATGTTTGTGAAATTGGCTGGAAAATATTTTATAAATATAAAATAATTATTTTGTGACTGGGGGTAATTTTAAACATCCGAATTATGTGTTTGTTTCTGGTAAATTATATTGTCTATGATTCCAAGAGGCTTTAGGCCTCATTCTCACGGGAGTTTTTTTAACGTCCGTTAAAAAAGCGTTCAAATAGAACAAATGCATTACCAAGTATATGTTCATACGTCAGCGCTTTTGAAACGCGACGCGTTTTTATCGAGCAGTGTTGCATTTTGAGCGCTGAGCGTTGGGCGTTTAAGGCCTCATTCTCACGGGAGCTTTTTTAACGTCCGTTAAAAAAGCGTTTAAATAGAACAAATGCATTACCAAGTATATGTTCATACGTCAGCGCTTTTGAAACGCGACGCGTTTTTATCGAGCAGTGTTGCATTTTGAGCGCTGAGCGTTGGGCGTTTAAGGCCTCATTCTCACGGGAGCTTTTTTAACGTCCGTTAAAAAAGCGTTTAAATAGAACAAATGCATTACCAAGTATATGTTCATACGTCAGCGCTTTTGAAACGCGACGCTTTTTTATCGAGCAGTGTTGCATTTTGAGCGCTGAGCGTTGGGCGTTAAAGGGAATAGATCATATGAAACTTCGTATTATAATTCACACAAGCGGTAAAAAAACGCCGGCGCTTCACTCAGTACGCCACGCGCTCGCTCGGCAACCGGGCGTGTTTGTATTGTGTTTATTTAGCAGATCGGCGCGATACGATGTCGTGGGTTATGGATCCAGAAGTCTTAACAATAGAGGTGGAGTCTCGTCCACTTCTTTATGCAAAAACATTGCCGGATTATTCCAATAAGATTATGAAGAATAATGCCTGGAAGGATGTAACGAAAAAACTCTCAGAGGACTGACCAATCAAGTTCAATAACTGTTCAGAGCCCCTTGACCAATATAATTTCACCAGAAGAATTTTACTTATCTCCAGATGATGTTAATTTTTTTTACCTAAGTTTTTAATAAATATAAATTGTTTTGTAATTTTGTAATTATTGTTTTATTTAACTCAGTGTAACAGCTAGTCGTTGTGCAGGTGGTATCGCCGAACGCATGTTGGTATCTTGAAGTGTTGTTCGAGGCCCCACTATCGTCAACAGTTCGTCAAATGTTCATTCATAAATAGACATTCGAAAATAACCAAAAAATTTATCGGGGTATTGTCTCAATTCTTCGTACAGTGTTACAAACTGCCCTTTCAAGTATCTCAGTTCATTCAGAGGATGAACCCAGAATGCCTTTTGTTTTCTTTTTCGTCTTCTAGCAACACAAATCGCTATTGCTATTAATTTAGCAGAAACCATTTCCACGTCTTACGGAAGCGAGAAACGAAAAAAGAGTGATTTTTAAGCGTTCGTATGAACAATCATATCGAGAACGTTATAAAAGCGCCAACGCCCAGTTTTAACGCTACGTTTTTTAAAGTCTCGTGCGAATAACGCCTTAGTTTTGACAGATTGATAGGTATATCTATGGACATATTCACATGATTGATGAATTGTAAACAAGCCCTAAAAATAATAATTTTACTATGACTTAACATTATTTCATAAGTATTTGGTAGTATTTTGTACTTAAAAAATGGTGATAATTCGTGTGTTGCAACGAATGACAAATTGTGTACAATATTCAGATATTTCCATCCTTGCCAGAGATTATATTTGACATGTAAGGTTAATTTTCTAAAGGGGCCTCTAAAGGGGCCTGCGTTTGTAAGGCAGGTTGAAGTGTCTTCAATTTGGAGAGTCTGTTGACATCATCTTGATCAAAAATTAACATTATAGGGGTTGAATCACTTACGCGAACGAATATTTTGGAGTTTTTTACCCAGCAGTAGCGAATTTTTTTTTCCATTTTTTATATCTCGACATTGTTTTAGAAGATGTTGGTTTTTAGAGTTTAAGTGGTCATTAATGTAAATTCTACTGACTCCAGGAAGCTGCAATTCTGAAACAAACATCCCATTTCTCTTCCTTATTGCAGCTAATAGTTCATCTTTAAGATATCTGCGCGTGAATTTTACAACAATGTTCCTCGGTTTTCCATTTGTTACGGTACGACTTATTCTGGGGGAAATTCTGCTGGCGAAGTCTACTTCATTTCGGGTGATTTTGCATCCAGCTGTAGCACCGATTTTAGATAGAATGTCATAAACATTTTCATTTTTGTTTTCCGGAATACCACGTATCATAACGTTGTTTGAGCGATTATATTGATCACTGTTTTCAATTTGTCTTTCCAATTGTGTTACTTTCTTCTTAAGTTCTTCAATTTCCTCCTTGTACTCCTTTTTTATAACTTCAACTATAGTTTTTTTAAAGTCTGCAAACGATTTTTCTAGGAATTCAACTTTAAAGTCGTCGAACTTTTTATCCAGAATTTGAAGTAGTTCCGGACTAAAGTTACTGGTAGACTTAGAGTTTGAACGTGTAGTCATTGTTATTTTATATGAAAATTGTTTTTTTTATTATTATATTATTGAAAAACTAAGAAAGAGCAAAATTTGACAGTAGTTACAAGCAATGTTATTGTTGTATGTTGTATATAATCTTATTAATTTTTCAAAACTGGAAATTATATCCTTACAAATAACTAAGCTGAATAAGCATCGAAATTCGAAATACTTGGACAGTAATAATTTATAACGTTTAATGCTTTATGATAATTTGAATACTTATATGTAGATATTAGTAAATTATCTAAAAAATATAATAACAAATATAATGAATAAGGTTTCATCGAGTATGGAGAATTAAGCACTAAAAACAGACCTGAGTTAATAAATCACTAGAAATAATCAATTATAGTTGCGTCAACGTCGGCGTTATTTTCAACAGTTGAAAATCGCCAACGATAACGACGTTGGCGTTGGATGGAATTATCGTCAACGCCCAGTACTACTACAAATAGAGATGTGCACGGAAATATTCTCCAACCTAATATAAATTCTTATTCTAAGTTATTCTGAATGAGATTGCCTCCTAATTTTTTTGTTGTCAATGAAAATTTATAACATTTAAAGAGTTAAGGCGATGCACTACGTCGTGTAATATTTTAAATTGAGCCGCTATCAATAACAACCCTTACGCAGGGCCAGCAACAACAACAACAGCAACAGGGCCAGCAACAACAGCAAGGACAACAACCTCCGGCGTCCACGGCAGCTCCCTCGGGGGCCACCGCCTCCCAGTCCATGTCGTCTTCGTCGCCCGGACACCATTCCATGCAGCAGCAGAACATGGGGAAGGGAATGGCGTGCGGAAACCTGGAGAATATGGGGCCCAAGGGAATATGGATGACAGTCCCACAGGAATGCAGGGCAATCCAGGTGGACCCGAGGTATGTGATTGCTATGTATCTAAGTGTTCTGTTTTATTATTCCTGAAAATTTTTGACTGAAAATATTTGCTCTGACCGAGATCTCTCTTGGGGGGGAAAGCTGTGCTAATTTAATGATGCCAGTTTTCTGCTTCATGGTTAAGATTATTGTTTCATTAGCTTAGGATTCGTGTGGACTACATCCTTGGGGTGCTGTGTGCTGGGATCTGGAGGGTCTTTTTAAGGAAAGGAAGGAGAGGAGAGGTGAAATTGACATTTTTCAAACTAGGTTACAACCTTCTTAGGTCCTGTGACTCTCTTATTGACTTGATGTCCCTGATTGCTTAGGTTACTATTAGGTTAGTTCGAGCCTATAGTAGCTACCTACATGAATTATTTTTCTTCAACTAACCTAACAAATTGTATTTTATCCCAGGGCGGCGGGATGGTGCGAGGTGAGCACGCGCCACTGGCACCCAGCGCCCCCAGCGGAGCGGGCGGGGGCTTCGATCCCACTTCATCACTGGCGCAGATGTCTCAGCAGCTGACAGGAGGGCCCCCGCATCCCCATCCGCACCACCATGCTGCGCTGCTCATGCAGGATGTGGGTGAGTACCTAACCTGATGGATACAGCCATTCCTGTAAATAAATCGTATATTCTCTCGTATAGGTATATGTAATGCGTAAACCTCTTTTGTACTGTTTTGTTCAGAAGGGGCCCAAATAATGGAGTTATATTCGAAAATACTGCGAATAAGGGCTTCATATGTTCTTTATATTACAAATTCATTAATAAATGATCTCATATTATGATTATTAAATACGTGGGATTTGAAACAGAGATTCGCTTCGAAACTGAAAATGTTTTCTCTTTCCGCAGTTGGTAACATGGGAGGCATGGGCGCGGTGGGCCCTATGGACGGCATGATGGGCCCTGGAGACTTCCCCTTCGGCATGAATATGAACCCCAAGATAGGCGACGCCTCTATGGGTCCCATGGGCTTCGGTCCTCCGGACCCCTCCATGATGGGCGGACCGCGCATGCCTCCCGGCAAAATGGCCGCCTTCAACGGGGCCAACGTGCAAGTCAAAGCCAGCGCCCCAAACACCATTCAACACCTCCCGACGCGGCCGCAACTCCCTTGCTCCGCAGGCCCGAGAGGCCCGCCTAGTTTGGACTTCTTACAATGGGTCGCAAACCCAATGCACATGGAACAAAAAAATAACATGAATATGCAATATTTTTCTGGTGGACCGTGTGGCGGGCCAATGGGACAACATCAGCAGCCGGGAATGGGCCCACGCATGGATATGTCCGATCAAATGATGGGGCCTATGTGGCCGCAGGGCCCGATGATGGGTCCAATGCGCGGCGGCCCTGGAATGATCCGCATGCCGCACTACCCCGGCGGCTTCAACTCCCCGCCGAAGATGGCGGACCCCTTCCAAGGCGGAATCCCTCCGGGTGGTGGGATGATGTGCAATCCCAACTTCTGGCCGATGATGAAGGGCGGGCCCATGCGCATGGGGGCGCCGCACAGTTCGCAGCCACTGCCGGCGTCCATGGGCGGGCCCGGGGCCGGCTTCAAATCCTCACAGGGCTTTGTGATGCCGAGCACGGCAGACCCCAACTATGCGCAGCAGTTCCACAACTTCCAGCAGCAGCTGTACGCGACGGGGACCAGGTCGCAGGCTCAGCCCGGCCCGCATTATCCCGGGTAAGCCAGAATTGATACTAGTGTTTTTCTTTCATCGTACATTGCTTACTTGTACTTGTAGCTTCAATCAATTAAGCCTTTCTCCTCCCCCAGGATGATCTGAATTGAGGACACATTTAAACTGTGTACATTTAAATTCAAATCATAATTCGTCAGTGTTGGATGACAAATTCAGTAGTCAGCCGCGTGCCTAGATTCGAGCGCCAAGCTTGGTGCTCTGTTATTCTAGATCTTACATTTACACACTCAAGTTACTATACCACCGTCTAGCTTCATCGAGCTAACCATTTTACCACCAAGGTTCATTATTGTTATTTTATGACATTTCGGTGTATTCTAGCAACTGTTCTTTTTCATTCTGTTCTTTTCGTTCTCCCCCGATTTTTGTTTGAATAAGCTTACAAAGAGGAGTCTTCTAGCAAGCGTAAAAACATGACCCCTTGCTGGTTTCTGGAAGTCGGTCGTAAATCGAACTCTTTTGGTAACTTCTATCGTCTTTCAAGCAAGGTGTTTTTCGCACAGTAGTTTGTAGGTTACTCGTGTAATAAACTTGTGTTATATTACTTGTATGTTAAGAAATTGCGTATAAATAGTTCAGATGAACATGCAATAAAGGTGAGGTGATGTTAGATGCTGGCTGTAGAGCGTTAGAGCCTTTAGAAAAGGAATGCAAGGAATTGATAACAATCTCGTTCAATGATTTGACCTTTGACCGTGATTTTGATTTGTAAAAGAATAAACAAAATGATACAAAGGCAATTTTGACGTATTTAACTGAAGATAAAATTTGACACAGACGTGAAATTTAAAGTAAAAGAGTCCATAGATGGAAATGAAACAAAATTAATTTTAATATGAATTAAGTTAAATATTGCAAATAGTATGATACAACACTCAACCACCTTAAATAACAGAAGCATGGAAATTTTACGAAAGATCGATAGCGGTGGTTGTTTTTACGAAAAACCTGTTTTAATTTTGAACATTTTTGTATTGGTGAAGTATTTTTATTTATTTATTTTTATTTTATTTATTTATTTGTTTGTTACAAAAATATTACAGCATAGATTTTGACTGTCCAACTAGGAAGGTCTCCTGTTCTAGGACAGTCAAATTGACAGTGAATATACTTAATGGTGAAATCGCCGATACAATTTATTTTGAGAGATTACAAGAGTGAAAGCGAGGATACATGTAACCGTTATATTACTATATTTTAATACATAATAAAATAAAAGAAATAAAATTAAAATAAAAGAAAATTAAATTGCTTAGCAACGCTAGTTTAGGCATATACTTTGCATTTGCTCTCTGATTATTTTTTTGTAATATCAGATAGAAAAGAATTAGCTTTGATCCAAAAAATATAAATATTTAAAGGAGAGTACCTATATCAGATAACGCATTAAATAAACTGCCAGTTAGCCGTAGGATATTTAGGTTAATAAATAGGATTTTAAAAAAAAATATTTGAGGACCCCAGTAACCAAGGTAAACAACAATATTTGACATTCATTTGAAAAAAATAAAAATATATTATATAATGGTATATTTTTATGTTGATAACGTTTTTCTGGAATATAATATATCATAGATTCGTAATGTTGAAAGGTAGTTGAATTGGAAATTATAGATTTGTTATGTCGAAAGGAAGTTTGATTAGAATATTTAATTTGGTCACATTGAAAATTATTTATTGATTTGGTTACTGGAATGTAGTAGTAAAGATATAATCATCTCCAAGTTGTTTTGCAAAATGACAACAATGTCATTTGCAACCAACGTAGATGAACAGGGGATTATTATGTTATCTGTACAGATGAACATGGATAGTCTAAGACCCCAAAAAACAAAAGCAGGTATTCCTAGACAGCGTATGAAATGGACGAACGATGTCAATATGTTCATTAAATATGATTTAAGATTTTCACGGCCAAAAGTATTTTTGTTATTTGTTTTTGGGGTATTATGCCGTGTTGCGCTAACTCCTTCTTTAGCCAACGTTTCGGACAGCATTGCAGTGTCCATCATCAGGGCAGATGTCTTATTTGAGGTTGTTTTTTTTTTTTTTTTTTTTTTTTTTATGGATTCTTTCGTAATCCTCTAACTAGCTAGGGCTTATAACAATACCCTTCATGTTTCTAACTAACTAGTACTGTGGCTGATTAGCCTTATTACTATCACCATCTGATGGTTGTATTTAATTGACTGAATTTATGTTACATTAATAAGTTTTATGAGGAAAAATTCTTAACTGGATAAAAAACCTCATACAAATGACAAGAAAAAGAAAACAATAAGTTCTGAACTTTTTACGCTGTTTGACTTTGTGATTTACTGAATTTAAGTATTTCATTTTTTCATGTTTTGGCTGCGTCCTTTTCGCTTCGGTGGTCCTGCAAAAAAGTTTGTTAGAGAATTCCTGTGAAGGAAAAAACATATTTTGTTATATTAAAAAAAAGGATACTATTTCTTCGTCATCGCTGTTATTTTTCTCATGGAGCTTCACGGTGTGATCTCCTTGAGGAGCTCCATTAGGATAATCAGTTTCTCTGTCTTTGATGAGCAGGAGGCCAATTTTTCGCGTACCCTGATGAGGCCTCGCAGTAGGATCATTATGTCCTCGTCATCAGAGGATCCGGTGTTTGGCGCTTGGCGTTGTTCTGGTGTGGTTCTTGGTGGTTCCTGTTGTTCAGGAGCCTGTTGCTGGTGGTTGCTTCGGCCCGCTACGTCCGCCCAGGATCGGCCGTCAACTCTGGCCGCGGGTCTCTGTGCCCGGGGCTCTGCCTCTTTGCGCCTCTGGGCGTTGGATTGCTCCTGTCTTCGCTGGAGAGCAGCTACGTATGCCACCCTGTTGGGGCATTTGCCGTAGTTTGCGGGATGGGCTCCGCCGCAATTGCAGCAGACGGCCGGCTCTTCTCGATTTGTTTTCGGGCACTCCGGTGTGGCGTGACTTCCTTCGCATTTGACGCAGCGAGCGACGTGTGCGCAATTTCTGGACCCATGTCCGAAATTTTGGCACCTGTGGCACTGTGTTCCGTGTTGTAGATGGTTGCTTCGGTACTTTCTTAATGTAATCCTGCAGTGGCACAGGTAGATCACCGCGGCTCTCAGGTGGCCCATGTTTATTTCCTGGCCAAAGTGTGCCAGGTAAAGCGGGTATTCTGTTCCCGGGGTGGTCATCATGACCACAGTCCTTGCCGGGAAGCCTTGATTCTCAAGGTCTTCCATTATGTCACCTGGTGACAACTTCGGGAGTCCCCTGATGACGGTCTTCTTGAGTTTCTCTGCTTCTGTGGTGAAGGTGTGGAAAGGCTTCTCCTCTCCACGTAGGGCTGCTGTCAGTTTTTTGTGGGCTTCTACCGAGCTCACCACAACGCTGATTTTGCCTCCTTTGGCATACCGGAAGTTGAAGTGGGCACTTCCAATGTGCCTCTGAACTTCCTTCGTGATGTCTCCGTGCGTCATTGACCCTATGGTCATGATTACGGGCATATATATATTTAATAATATTGCATATTTCAATCCACTATCTAGAATGTGTCGTCTGTACAATACAGTTGAATGCGACCTTATAGATATATTCGCAAACAGTCTCGCATATTTTAAAAAACAAATCAACCATCTTCTACCATGATATGTTATGGAGAACAGTTAAGAGATATAATTGCTTTATTATTTTCTTTACTTTTCTTCCTTATCCTTTCTCTGTACATTTACTATATTTTATATTTTATTTTTTATATTCATGTTTTATATTTCTTTTTAATTATTATTATATTTGTATTTTTTTTTCTTTCACCACTAGCATCTCCGCCTAATATCAACTAAACCTTGTTTACGCATGCTGTGAACATTTTTAATTGGGGTGTTAATATCTGTGCACATTCCCACCGAAATAATATAAATGTAATAATTGTTAACACTCTGTAAATGTTTCAAACAATAAATAAATAAATAAATAGACTCGTGTGCTCTTCCCAAGAGTCGGTGCAGTCGTTCGGCTGGTGGGCGCCTGGTCTCTGCTGGTGGACGCCACTGGTCTTGGTGGCGTCGGGCGTTTCTTCATCGGTGGCGACGGGATATCCTGGGCTGGTTCGCTTAATTTATGTAAGGGTTCATATTTGTTTTCGTGAACCAGACGAAAAATGGGCTTTGGGGGGGAATGGGGGCGCTTTGAAGCCGTAGCCCTCGTCCATTCCTCTACCATGGGTGATGTGGCTCTTGGTGATCCGGTTGCCGATCCGGAGCCGGTCTGTGATGATCCAAACACGAATTCCTGCTCGTGTGTATCTGGATTTAATCTCCAGCCTGTGGCACCCTCCGGGAAATCCATGGACAGGGGCTTGTTGCGCTTAAAAGTCGCTTTTCCTCTTTGCGTGCGGTGGTACGGCATTTTTGGGTTGAATTATTCTGAAACGAGAAAGAATTTATATAATTTGAGTATTTTGCAGAATGCCTTGAAAAAGGCAGTTTGGGGCGACGTAAGTGATTTGCGAAGGTTGCCTTGAAAAGGGCAGTTGGGGCGCGTACGCCTGCTCCAGGCCGGCTGAATTTCTCCGGCCGGCTGTTAGGTGTTGGGGCCTGGCTGTGTGAACACAAGCCAGACGGAAGCAGTTTTGTGGCTATATTACAAGCCACGAAAAATCCTCAAACTGCGCAAAATCCACAAACTACGCAATCTCCTATCTCCTCCTCTTTCCAATCCTATCAATTTGAGGTTGTGTTAAAATGTGAGCTTAAGTATGAGGTTGTGATACCGTGTTGCCAGCTCCAACCCTCTGAGCTAACATTAACGTATCATTTTTTTTATTTAAAGTGGTTTTCTTCGTTTAGCTCTGGTGTATCCGTCAATTACCGGATACCAAGAACTATTAAGCTTAGCTCCATCGTCTCTATTAATGTTTACGGGATTTTTATGAATTTCAATGGCCTCCGTAATCAGCCGTGCTCTATAAGTTTTCGGTCTCCCCAGGATTTCAGGAACAAATCCAAAGTAATGCCCGGTGTCAATCAAATGCTCGGCAATTGCCGATTTGTCAGGGTGGCCGAGTTTACAAGCTCTGAAGTGTTCCGAAATTCTTTTGGAGATAGTCCGCTCTGTCTGGCCTACATAGACCTTGTCACATCCGGAACAGCTGAGTTTATACACTCCATCTGTTTCCAGAGGAAACTTAGTCTTTGCAGACCTCAGTAAGTCCTGTATCTTTGTTGTTGTTCCGAAGACAGTCTTGATATTTTCCTTTCTCAAAAGCTTGGCAATTTTGTCTGTCACATTGTGCACATAAGGCAGGAAGGCACAGCCTTTCGACTCTTGTTCAACTCTGTCTTCGTTTGGTGCAGATTTGGCTCTTATGATTTGCCTTGTCTGACTTGCTGGGTAGCCGTTACGCTCCAGTGCATCGGTCAGCTTCGTAAGTTCCGCTCCGATTTTATATGTTACCCAAAAGCGAAAATATTAATAATCCTTCTCAGTACAGACCCATTACATGTTTACCGACAATATACAAAATTTTAACCTCTTGTTTAACAGATTTAATATATACTCATTTAGATGAAAAAAATATTTTATCTGAACAACAAAAAGGTTGTCGCAGAAAACATATGGGATGTAAAGAACAATTAGTTATCGATTATGTAATTCTAAAACAGATTCAAACTCGAAAACGTAATTTACATACTTGCTATATAGACTACTTGCTAGAAAAGGCTTTCGATAGTGTCCCGCACTCGTGGCTGATCAAAGTATTAAATATATATAAAATTAACCCCATTATTATTAGCTTTTTGGAAAATATGTCCTTTTGGAATACCAAATTACTTATCAATTTAAAAGGTAAGAAAATAGTCATACCGGGCATTTCAATTAAAAGAGGGATTTTTCAAGGAGTCTCATTGAGTCCTCTTTGGTTTTGCTTAGCATTGAATCCTCTATCTAAAATGTTAATTAAAAGCAAGTTTGGAATAAAAGTTAAGGGTAATACAAGGGAGAGTAGTACAATTTCGCATTTATTATATATGGATGATCTACAATTATTTTCGAATTCTAAACAAAATTTAGAGAAAATGATCGAGGTAGTTAAAATCTTTTCAGATGATATCAAAATGACTTTTGGTTTAGATAAATGTAGAACGATCCATATAGAGAAAGGCAAAATTGTAAATGGGGACGAGAGTATATTTAGAAATTTCCAAATTACTAGTATGAAAAGGGATGAGGTTTATAAGTATTTAGGATACCCACAATCAAATAGATTAGACCATACTAATATTTAAAATGATATTAGGATTAAATTTCAGATCAGGAAAATTTTAAACTGCAATCTATCTCCTAAAAATTTTGTAAAAGCAATAAATACTTGGGCAATACCTCTATTAACGTACTCATTTGGCATAATTAAATGGTATAATACAGATTAAGATAACTTAGAAAGATTAATTAGAACTACGCTAACAAAATTTAATTGCCATCATCCAAATTCAGCTATAAATAAATAAATAAATAAATAAATAATTGTTTATTCCAGAATGTGGGGAGGTTAGTGCAATCCCACACAATCCATAAAATATAAATACAATGTTATATACAGAGATACAATTAAGTACAAATAATTTAAAATGTAAGTTTGATAGAGCAAATAAAATATAAGAAAAAGTAAAAGGAACTATATAGAATGGAGAGTGTTAACATAAAACATTTAAATATCTTGTAAGCTTATCATCGGAGCGATAATTATGGGGGCCAATATTTTTCTCCAATGTTTTTCGATGCTCGATCCTGAGGTCTGGCGGGATTCGATGATGAGGATGTTTCTGGAGTTATTGATCCTTCCCCTCGTTCCGGCTACCCTGGATCTCATTAGGGCAGCAAAGCCGGGAACTCTTCCCTCCATGAACATCGAGGAGGCACTGCAGTGCCTTGGAAGTCCGAACATTATGCGGTAGGCATTGTTGTATTGAATCCGAAGCCTTTCCATGGTTCGCTTTTTGAAATTGGCCCACACCTCGCAAGTATACAAGGTAGTGCAGAAAGCTGAGAATAGCGTCCTTTTCACCTGCGGGCTGCAGAGTCGAAATCTTCGACTGAGCATGTTACTTTTTATGCTCAGTGCTCGCCTCTGCCTATCGATGTCGTCGTCATCCGTTAAGTTGTTGGTGATGATATGCCCTAAATATTTCGTTGTTTCTACTATTATGAGAGGTTCTCCATTTAAAAACGCTGGGGGAATCTTTTTTGGTCCTTCTCTGTATTTGACGACCAGCAGTGCTGTTTTTTTCGCGTTATATAACATGTTTGTTTCGAGTGCGTATTCTTCGCAGATCTTCAAGAGAATTCTTAGTCCCCTTATTGACGGTGCCATCAGCACCATATCGTCTGCGTAGCTCACGTTGTTGATGCATTCTCCTCCAATATGGCAGCCTACCCCAGCGTTATTTAACCTGTATAGAACGAGTTAATTTACCTAGAAATTTAGGAGGTACAGGCAAAGTCAAAATAACTTCTTTGAAACATAATCAGGTAGAAATGCTAAGAACTTTTTTCCATAGGAAAGCTCATAGCTCAGATATGCACAAAATAATTTGCAAGGCAGATAGAAATATTACACATTTAAATTTATACAATGAGAATGCCAACATTTTTATAAATCCCAACCAGGAATTATTAGATTCCTGGTCAAATAAAATTTTACACGCAAAACACTTCAATTATCTCAACCAAACGTATGTTGACAAATTTTCGTCAAACAAATGGTTGAGTATTGGAGAGTTGAGTGCAGAAATAGAAGGATTTATGCTTGCCATTCAGGATAGAGTCATTAATACTAAAAATTATAGAAAGCATATAATCAAAGATACAAATCAAATTGATGATTTGTGTAGAAAATGTTTGGCTTTTCCGGAAACTATAGAACATATTATATCGGGATGTTCTATATTAGCACCGTCCGAGTATACATTTAGGCACAATCAAGTTTTAAAAATAATTCACCAAAATTTGGTAATTAAACATAACTTGATTGACTGCCGTAATATAGTACCATATTATGAATACGAACCAAATTTTAGAAAACGAATTTTATAAAATATATTATAACTATACTAACAGACCGAACGATTAGTCATAATAGACCCGATATAGTTTTACATGACAAAATTCAAAAAATAACTTATATCATTGATGTCGCTATTCCAAATTCCTGTAACATTAAAAAATCTGTTAATGAAAAAATAAGAAAATACACAGATTTAGGAAACGAAATAAAAAGAATTTGGCATTCTCAGGCTATAAAAATATTACCATTCGTTATTTCGGCTACTGGCATTATACCTAGCTCTCTCATTAAAAATTTAGGCGTATTAAATCTATCAAAAAATTTATATATAAAGATGCAAAAGTCGGTCATTTTGAATACATGTAGGATAACGAAAGATTTTTTAAATATTTATGTTGAGGGATCAGTAGGATTTATAGGCCCTGTTAGAAGTTCTACCGAGCCGAACCCTCTGATATGAAAATATCTGGAGTCGGTGAATTTTTTTTCCCATTTGATCTCTGGTGAGTTGACGTGTTGTTCTTGTATTGTTTTGTATTTATTTTACTTATATAATGCACTTGCATAGTGTTGATTGACTAGCTGATCATTTGTGGAAAAGTGAGTGGAAGGGTTTAGTTTTTCCTATGGGGAAGATTTAACCCGGACAACAAAATCGGAAGCAAAAAAAAAAAAATTATATTTGTAATAAAAATTTAAATTTGTAAACAGAAGAAATAAATCAGGCGCTTGTATCACATATTCATACAATATTTTTTTAAATCTTATTTTTTAACGTAAAATAAAATGAAAATAATATAAATTAAATTAAAATAAAAGAAAATAAAATTAAAATAAAGTTTTTAATTTGTAATAAATATTTAAATTTGTAAAACAGAAGAAATAAATCAGGCGCTTGTAACACATAATTATCATACAATATTTTTTAACAGTATTTCTGACATAACCGTATCATCTGCCGCTTTCCCTAATTGGACCCTTGCCCTGTTTTTGGGGTGGCGGGTTAGTGAATTCATCATAAATTTACTGTAAGGCTGTTTGATAGGACGTGTGCCCATGTTTAAATTCTGTGTAATCACACTTATTGACTTGGAGCGGTAGTTTTCAACACAAAAAATTAATCTTAGCAGATTATAAAAGACAAATACTTTTATTAGAAAACATTGAAACTCTGATGGTTGTTTGCTGTGGATTTTCTGTTTTGACAATTTTGATAAAGAAAATTAGAACTAAAAACGAAAATTACTGTGCACATTTCCCCTTACATTACTACATCTTTCCACTTATTCAGAGGATATTTGAAGGTTTTATTTAAATCAACACTCGTTTAAATCATATAAATGTGCTTACATTGTGGGACAGACATTACTTTGGTATTTCTGTATAAAATTTGTAAATTATGCATTTGATGGTTCAGAAACGCTTGCATTGATAAGATTTCACTATGTAATACTAGAAGTCTGAATTTATTTCAATGCGGAAATTCTTGGACTAACTACCATGTGTACTCCTCATTGCCCAAAATACTAATGAAGGGAAATAATTATCAGGATGTCAGTGGACATCCAGTGAATAAATACAAAAGATAAAGTATGATACTGTATTATTTTTACAATGTATACATACCTATTAAAAGCCCCTAAAAGGGGTGTTAATAATTAAATGAATCAATCCGTTCCCTGGCCATAGCACATTATTTCATTTTTTATTTAAATTAAAAAAGTTATTTGAATAATGAATATTATGTTTTATTTCCCAGATCTCAAATGCAGAGGATGCAGTAATCGACCAGCACATAGTTCAACACATCACCAATCAATATATTAACAACAAGTAGTGACTTAATCAATCAATTCACTGCAAACTGGTATATCTCCCGGCACACAATATCGATCAATCATTTTATCAAACGCATTGTATCCACCTTACGAAAATAGAAACAAGTCAAACGAGTCTCAACTTTCCGGACCTCATGGTATCCTATTGTCTTTAATCTTTTCAACGCAATTTTGACATAACGTATGTGTTTTCATGAATCTTCATGGATCACATACGTGTACAAGGATAGCCGCCGATGGATCACATATGTGACAGCCGCATAAATCAGGCTAAACTTGTCAGATGTTATATACCTCCTTCCCGTCCTCGGAGCAAGTGTTTCCAAGTCCCAACAAATCAGTGCCCAGTGGTGTACCGGTCACATCGAGTTTGGGGTGGTACATTTGTATTGGTACGCTACAAGTATTACACAAAACTTATTTAAGTAAAATGACGATTTATGCACAAGTCATACAGATTATATGGGCTTACAACCACAGAGTTATTTGAAATTAACTTAAATTTGGCAACGATGATGCCATTGGGTCCCTTTTCATTTGCCGTTTGAATGAGCGTTTTAACCCTCATAATGAATTCTGAAATTCGATCCAAAACTTTGACATCTCAGCACTGAATATCTCATCTTATAACTCAAGAAAATTATATAAATCATTGACGTGAAGTAACTCAAAAATGTTACAAACTGATATCTTTTTGATATGAAGTCATTTTGTACATATGATATTTTATGATTATGTTCCTGTTACTAAGAGTTCAATTGAAACATCTCTTTCTGTTACATGCCTCGTTTACGAGAAGAAGGAAGAGGTTACAACGGAGCTCTCAGTAGTATCGATGATTAAAACCGAAAAGTATGAAACTCGTAATTCTGTGACTTGTTGCCGAAATTTTGTATTGTGTCGTCAAAACAATGAAATTGACGAAAATTAAATTTTGTTTGCCCACGATAAACTCTAAACTAAACTTAAAAATGAGACTCCAAACTGGGAACTAACGTATCCTATCTTTTAATGCGCATTAACGTGACAATTTTACACATTATTTTTCTTATTTGTGAGAGTTGTCCAAATATGATTCGGATAAGGGCATATTTAAAAAAAATCATAATCTGCTCTTGCGTAGACGACGCTAATTTAATTATTTTATCTAAAACACCTTTTGCAAGTTATGCTTTAAGTATTGAGATCAATTATTTTTTTGCGTACGTACTCAAATAATTCGTCTTTTAACACACTTCCTATGGGAACACTACCTTTTCCACCGGTACTACTTGAATGGCTGCAAAGGCATTGCTGTCCGATAATTCTACATGAATATTGTACACCAATCTTTTTGTGCAGGTCCCAACTTTAAATATGTAAATGCATAAACAATGTGATACAAGTCTCCCGTTTTGTTATCTTGTCTGTTGTGTGGAAGAATATTTAATCAAAAGGAAACTAATTAACCTACACATGTAGAACGGGTAATAACATCCATAAACTTATGATCTTGGAGCTGGAGATGCGGAAATCCTTGTAATGATTTGTGCCAATGTGAAAACCGTATTTTTTGCAATGTAATAATATACAAACAGTTTTTACACATAAAACATCACTAAATGGCCCAAAACTTACTTTAATTTCAGTTTATGGAGTTGTATCAGCACCCTTGAGGTGATTTCTCACAAAAACGGCGCTATATAAATTAGCCAAATATTATTACAAAGTAGGCTTTAATTTCAGTTTATTGAGTTGTGTTACTTAGTAGGCTTTAATTTCAGTTTATGGAGTTGTATTACAAAGTTGGCTTTAATTTCAGTTTATGGAGTTGTATTACAAAGTAGGATTTAATTTCAGTTTATGGAGTAGTGTTACAAAGTAGGCTTTAATTTCAGTTTATGGAGTTGTATTACAAAGTAGGCTTTAATTTCAGTTTATGGAGTTGTATTACAAAGTAGGCTTTAATTTCAGTTTATGGAGTTGTATTACAAAGTTGGCTTTAATTTCAGTTTATGAAGTTGGCTTTAATTTCAGTTTATGGAGTTGTATTACAAAGTTGGCTTTAATTTCAGTTTATGGAGTTGTCTTACAAAGTAGGCTTTAATTTCAGTTTATGGAGTTAAATTATAAAGTAGCCTTTTAAATCAGACTATTCAGGATCATCAAGGTTGATCAGGAATGCGGTGACTACTATATAAAAAAGAGAATCATTCTAATATGTGTTCTTTTCAAAGAAATAGCAGTTTAAAGCAATATCCATTTTCTCAGACGGGACAATATCAATATTTAGAGCATAACTTGCAAAAGTGTTTTACCTAGAATAATTAAATTAGCGCAATCTATGAAAGAGCAGATTATAAATTCTTTTAAGTATACCCTTGACTTCGTAATGTATTTTAAAAGATAGATATTTAGAACCAGCATCTGTAAAATTATAAGGAAAACTTTTAATTTTTTTTTTGTTTTTTTTTTCTTGCTATGTGTTTCTCCCGATATGTTTATTATCTTCCCTCCAAATTATCTTTTCTTAGTTATTTTTTTTTTAGTTTAAATAAAAACGCAAAATTGAAGGCATTTTTTTACTAAACCCCTTGTGTTCAAGGACATATTGTTTTTATTATTTATTAATTGGTATAAAATATTCGATTTTTTTCTTAATGAACGCGATGTGTAATCATAAAGTGGCATTATAGCGAATAAGAAATGTTTTAATTATAAAAATGGTTTGATTTTATTTAAATTGAACACTTAGTTAATTCAAATTTTATTTAATTTAAATTTCAACAAAATAAAACAACACTTAAATTAACGCAGGTTAAGGTAACTACTTATTATTTTAATTAAAATATAGTTAAACTGGTTAAGTATGATCAATTATATAAATTTTCTGTTTAACTATTTTAATATGACGTTTCGTTTGTGGCATAATGATTAATTTACATTTTATACTCACTGAAATTTATGTGTTTTTTATTAAATATCTGTTTAATAATTTTATGTAGACTTTTATGGCTCAATGCGCTAAAATAATTTATCTACAGTAATCTATTTATTGTTATTAAGTTTAATTTGTAGAACTCCATTTTAATTTTAATTTTTTATATATTCAATAATATTGTTATTGGGTTTATAAAAACAGTTTATTTTTAAACAAGTTCTGCTGTGTAATTATTATTACGCGTGACAGCTGTTTCGCTCTCTGAAGGCATTATCAAACTGTGGGTAGCCCACTTACAGACGATACATTTATATTATTTCTAGGTAGGTATTTTAATTTCAATTACTGATTTCTTAATTGATTTTTGAGTAAAATATTAGAAATTATTAATGGTTATTACCCCAGCAAAGTTTCCCCAATTAGTGTAATGTTTAAATTTGACTGAATGTCTTAATGTTAGTTATTCCCAAACGATGACTCATAGGGTTATTTTAATAGCATAATTAAGTACTTCATAGTGTACTCATATTTGCCCTAGGTTTGAAGATATCTAGTAGGGGTGAACGAATTATATTTGTTTGTTCATTAATTAGAATAGCTTTCGGATTATTAGAGTTTTTGTTAATTTCTAACTGTTCTAAAAGATTCAGTTTACGGCCTTTATTTTGTACGTGTAACGGAGTTGGTTTATTATTATCATTAAGTGAGTGATTTTCATCTAGGAGATGTTTGGCAAATTGAGATTGCATTTTATTATTATTTTTAAAAGATCTTATATGTTCTTTGAACCTAGTGTTAAAGGACCGGCCCGTTTGTCCAACATAAACAGCGTTGCATTCGTCACACTGGAGTTTATAAATGCCACTATTTTGTAATTTGAGTACCTTACTTTTTGAGTTTTTAAGAGATGATCCTAAGTTATTATTTGTGCGGAAGGCAATATCTAAGCCACACTTTTTGAGGACTTTGGCAATTTTATTAGATGTCTGTCCGATGAATTCTAAACACCCGAATTTATTATTCGTCTTATTATTAGTCGCTGGGTAAATTGATTTAAGGTTATTTTTGTGTTTGTTATTATTAATTATTTTTTCAATGTCTCTACCCTTGAAGCCATTATTTTTAGCAATTTATTTATTTATTTATTTATTTATTGGATAATTTGTATAGCGCCGCTTTTGTGAGATATCACCTCAGGGGCGCTTTACAGTTGATGCAGGTATTACAAAAAAATATAAATATTACAAAAATAGAGTGAAGTTAAGTTAAGTAAAATTAAGTTTAGGAACAGGTGACACGAAGATAGAAGATGGAGACTCTGCAGCAAGAATCCTAGGTGGTGAAGAAACTGGGCCAGCTGCTGCAGCGAAAGAGTCCACCGCATCCACCAACAGTGCCAGCACGAGGTTCGTCATCCGTCCAGGCATGTGTCTGCTGCTAATAAAGCGCTGACACACTATCCTCTCACAGATACCAGACCTTGGCAGCACCGCTGTGACATTCTACGAAGATAAAAGATGGAGACTCTGCAGCAAGAATCCTAGATGGTGAAGGAACTGGACCAGCTGCTGCAGCAAGAGAGTCCACCGCATCCAACTACAGCGTCCTGGGTACCTAGCACAGTCGATCGATAAAGGATTTATCGATAATGTCGATAACTTTTCATCGTTCACGAGCGCGACTGCAGATTGCTCACGTACGAACAATGAGTTCATGTCGAATAAATTAAGAACTATTAGTCGTTGTGAACCATTGTTTGTTCGTTGGCGGTCTAGGGTCATGCTTACAAACGTTTACAAGTTAACGACATTATCGATAAAACCCTTATCGATCGACTGTGCTAGATACCCAGGTAATCCAGCTAATAATAAAGCGCTGACACCTCACATGAATAAGAGACCCTGGCAGCACCGCTCTGACGTTGGGCAAGTCCATCATTTATCTCCATGTAATCCTGTTCCTGGTAATTGTTGAAGTGGTGCATTCTGCCCGCAATAAAAATCGACAGTTCACAAATTACCCTGGGCTTAGAAAAAAAAACTTGCCACGGTCCAAACTTCCCCAGTTTCCGAGAATCACGTTGAAAACATCTGGAGTGCATTTACCGATCGCCGTTCGTTTCGAATGTCCAATATTTTTGAGCAAATGTCCGATTATTCACTTTTAAAACACTGCACTCAAATCACATATATCAAAGTTCTAATAATTATAAAGTTTATTTTTATTTAAGTTCAAATGTTGATTGATTGATTTTACAAATAATTTCAAAGGGATGTTGCCTCATTTCCCTTGAAAATACAAAGCGGTTGTAGGACGCGTTAGGACGCGTCCTGCTGCCACGAAGGGCGCTATACTACAAAGGCGAAATCTTCTGCTGAGCATGTTTGCTTTAACGCTGAGAGCTCTCCTTTGTCTTTCAATATCATCATCGTCCATCAGATTACTGGTGATTATGTGCCCAAGGTATTTAGTTCCTTCGGTCACCTTCAAGTTCACACCGTTCAAGGTAGCTGGAGGAATATTTTTCGGGCCTTGCCCATGTCTTATGACCAATAGTGCCGTTTTAGCAGGGTTATATAACATATTTGTTTCTTCAGCATACTCTTCACAGATTTTCAGAAGAATGCGCAGTCCCCTTATAGATAGTGCCATCAGGACCATATCGTCCGCATAACTGACGTTATTCAGACACTGTCCTCCGATGTGGCAGCCTACTCCTGCATTGTTTAGCCTTTCGATGAGTTCGTCCATGTACAGATTGAACAATATCGGTGACATGCATCCTCCCTGTCTGACGCCACTCTTTAGGAGGAAAGGTTCGGAAAAATCATCCCTCCATCTTACTAAGTTTTCCTGCTGTCTGTGCCACGAGTCGAGGATATGTATGACCTCCGATGATATGCCTCTTTCTCTGAGTTTAGCCCATAGCAGAGGGTGAGAAACCCTGTCGAAGGCCTTGCTCAGGTCTAAGAAACATGCATATGAGGTAGTCTTTTTATTCCTGTAGTATTCCAGGGTTCTTTTTACCGTAAAAATAGCAGTATCGGTAGCAGTTTGCTTTTTGAATCCCATTTGGTTGTCATGGGTTTCCAGACTGGGTCCGATACTGTTTAATAATAGACGTTCGAATAATCGTGCGATGGTAGTGGCAATTGAGATAGGTCTATAGCTGTCTTGAGAGGTAGAGTCCAACGATTTAGATTTGAGAACAGGTGTTATAATAGTTCTTGTCATATTAGTTGGTAAGTATCCGTTCTTCAAGATGTCGGTAAATAAACTCGCCAGCAGTAGAAAAATCGGTCCTCCAGCGTGTTTGATGTGTTCGGTACTCAGTTCGTCATGACCCGCTGATTTCCCAGTTTCCATTTGTCTCAGGGCGGTAATGACCATGTCTGCTGTGATCAATAAGCCGCTGTCTTCATTTGTTAAACGACTCAGTGGTGGTTCGCTTGCGGGGATTGGAGAGGTCGGAGAAGAGGTGGCGAAGTGTTCTGCGAAAATGTTAGCCATAGCTTTAGTGTTCGTTTCTCCATTTATATTGCACGGAATTTTACATCGTATGTTGCAGTGTTTGTTTGTCTTATTCCAAAACTGTTTAAAGTCACGGCTATGTAAAGCTCCAGCTATTTTGTCCATTTGAATTTGTTCGGAGTCGTTTTGACATTTTTTCAATGCTAGTTTGAACGCTGCACGCTTAAACTTTCTTTCCACCGCGATGGAGCCCTCATGGGGCCTACCATTTTCGATCCAGATCATCATAGCGCGTCTCGATTCTGCGTATTTTTGCGCGACGAAGTCATTCCAACCACATATTTGTTTATGCCGTTATGATCTTTGTTTACGATTGTCAAATGCTTCAATCGCAGCGTGTCGTAGTGCGTCCACTATGTGGGTATATAGTGCCTCGATGTTCGCAATTGCAGGGTTGCCAATTCTCTCATTCGATATAAAATTTTGTTGAATATTTTGTAGAAAAACTTGTGAGGTTATATTATAACTCTGAATGTCACGTTCATTCTTTGGATTCCAAGTTGCTCGGTCAGTTTTCATACTACATGTATATATTTCGGTAGTTGGTATTCCTTCCGTTTGTATGGTAAGTTCGAGAGGCCTATGGTCTGTCCAGTCCACGTCGTAATATATTTTCATGTCTAGAATCTGCTTGAAGATATTTTTTGTCACCAAGCAGTGGTCCAGCCACCTAGTGGTGTGGTGTGCGTCACTAATATATGTATATGAATTTTCTGGTAACATTTCGGTATCAGCACATATAAGATCATATTCTTGACAGAAGGATTTAAGTTCTATTCCGAAAAGTGAATCTGGATTTGCATTAAAATCTCCGATAATTATGGAATTGGTGTAATCCTTTTCGTTAATAGTTGCTTGCACGGTGGCGAGACAGTCAACGTACTCTTCAAAGTGATCTGCTGTGCAAGTCGGCATGTACAAGGTGAAAATGCATAAAGTTTCGGAAGTTAGGCTTACCTCGATACCCGCCAATCGGCAGTTACTCAACGGGATCGTGGCAGCCCTGAGACTTTGCCTGTACAGCACCCCCACTCCTCCGTGTGGCCGGCCCAACACTGGCCCTATCGATGTATTGACGGCAGAGGTTCCCAAGCTGTTGTATTCCGGGTGTATGTGGGATAAGAATTCTAAGTCCGACGGGAGTAGCCAAGTTTCTTGAATTAGAACAATATCATGTGTATCACACAGGTCATGGATGAATTTTTCTGAGCTGCGAACGGATCTGCAGTTCACCGATACAATTTTTAATTTTTTATTATACATTGTGGTGATTGTTATGTACGCGTGATTCTTTATATCTTCTGAAAACAATTCCCTCAGGCCACAGTTCCTCTTCCAGATATTTCTTTAATTCATTTGATTTCACCGCAAGTTTGAATGAATTAAATGGAGTTGTGTGGAAGGGCTTTATTAATTCTACCCTGACCCCATCTAGGCCTTTGTCTTTTAGGTAAGTTGTTACGTCATTCTCTGTCGTATCAGTCGCAAACCTTGATATGTATACTGATGCGGTTATATCCGCAGATTTTAATGCAATTGATTGCGCCTTCCCTCTCATATTATGAATACGTTTCTTCTTACGCATGACTAGTTTGAACCCATTATGGTCGGCAGCGCCTGTTTGCGGCCCTTGCATGTAACCCGCCTGCTTGTTTTCGGCGTTAGCTGCACCGGCATTACTCTAAGACCGGCGGTAGGTGAGTTTGTGTGCGCAGCTCGTTTGTTCTGTGTGTACAGATTATTCATGTCGTTGTTAGTGTTAGTCGGCGCTTGTGGAGTACTTTTGCAAGCATCTACATATGATCCCGATGCTGCATTTGTGTGGGTATTGTTTATTTTCGAATTACCCACATGTTTGTCACCACTCTGTTTGGATTGAATCGGAGTTTTCGTCTTGCACTCATTGTGAATATTAATTTCCTTAATTTGATCACGTAGTGAACTAAGTTCTTGCATTATTTCGGCTGTGTTTGTGCTCGATGATTCCCTTAGGTCGCTTTTAATTTGCAAAATTTCGGACTTCATGGCATTGAAATCTTTTAGTAAACGGGGAACGTCCACACTGTCAAAGTTAACGGGCGGCAATTTGTGTAACTGTCTTGCGACGAATATCGGTAGTTTGTCAGGATCTGTCTCCTTCAGGGCCCTCAGAATATCCTGAAGATCGCGGCTGATCCTGCCATCTCCCTTCCGCAGAGTACGCTTCTCCGGAAGCTTATCGAATAAGATGTTCTTGGCCAGCTTTATATCCTCCTCGGTGAAGGCGGAAGTGCACAGTTGTGTGATTGAAACTTCATCTAGAGTGTCCGCTTTATTTTGCATAAATGCAAGACACTCGTTTATTAATATATAGATTACTATAAAATTTTGTTTTGTATGTAGGATTGTATTTTTTTCCTTCTCGTATGCTTTCTTGTCGAGTGGGATGTTATTAAGCCTATGTACCATTGAGTGGTAGGCAGATAATTTATGTGACCATGGGTGTAAAGATTTATAATTAATGGTCGTATCTGTAAACGTAGGCTTACGGAAAATTTCAAACGTATGTTTATTATTTTCTCTACCGATTGTTAGGTCTAAAAAATTGATTTTATTATTACACTCTCTTTCAACCGTAAAGCAGATTTTACGGTTGATGGAGTTAGCAAATGTGACAAAAAGATCTAATTGTCTGTTGGTACCTTTCCAACAGACCAAAATGTCGTCAACATAACGAACATAGTACATGATGTGTTTGTTAAAGATTGAATTTAAAATTTGTTTTTCAATGTAATCCATAAATATTTCTGCAAGAAGTGGACTGAGGGGCGATCCCATTGGTAATCCGTCGTTTTGTTGATAGAATTTATCGTTAAACTCAAAGTAGTTAGTTTCCACACAAATTTTAAATAGATCGAATAATTCTTTTTTAGTAACTGGGTTTATATTAGATTCGTCTAAAATATCTTCAATGATTTTAAGGCATTCTTGAATAGGGATATTGCTAAAGAGACTGACCACGTCTAAAGATATGAACTGGCAATTGTGCGGTAGATTTATGTTTTTTATTTTGTTTACAAGTTCGAGAGAAAACAAAGCGTTAAAAATTCTTGATCGCGACGCGGATACGAAACGGAGGTACGGTACGGACAAAAGATGATGCGTCCAGAGTTTTTGGATCGCGACGCTGGTACGAAACGGAGGTACGGTACGGACAAAAGAACATGTCTGGACCCAGCTTAAAGCTCGGTCCAGACATGTTCTTTTGTCCGTACCGTACCTCCGTTTCGTACCAGCGTCGCGATCAAGAACGCTAGTTTGGACGCCCGTTCGGTACGGTACGGTGGTACGGCATCTCGATACGGATAGAGGTACGCTCCGATCCATCGCGAGTCGGTTTTTCGGCCCGTTCAAAGGCGATACGGTACGGGTCTGCGCCAGTCTGGACGTGTTCGCGGCGTCTTACATCTTTCTCTGTTTTTGAACAATTCTAACTCCCACCAACGTCGCCTTTTTTGTTTTTTTTTCGTTATATTATTGTGAATAACAATGAAGGACGCGCAAGCAATCGTCAAATTCTCAAACACTTCCGCAGTCGACGACATGGTGGGAGGAAATGGACACGCGATGATCGCAGCGACGTTACGGAGATACGGGCTCTTGATCGCGACGCGGATACGAAACGGAGGTACGGTACGGACAAAAGATGATGCGTCCAGAGTTTTTGGATCGCGACGCTGGTACGAAACGGAGGTACGGTACGGACAAAAGAACATGTCTGGACCCAGCTTTACGGAGCGTGCAGCGGGGAACGGAGAGGGAGTACCTGGCTTTTAGTACGGCTGACGTTGCAAGCGATCAAAAAAAGTTAGATAATATGAGATTAAATAAAAAAGAAATTAAGTTCAATGCTTGAATATTTGCACGAAGTCGGTGAAATGTCCCTTTCGTTTAGACAAGGGCTTCCGACCTATTCTTTAATAGTATTGGTATATGCGCATGTACACGTTAGGCACTGACAATATCACGCATAAAAGGCCAGTAAAAGAGAAATGCTTTTTTTCTTTTGTGCGTGAATATATTTGCATCTAAACGGGGAATCACCCTTTTGTTTAGTTCATTTAAATTAGCAGATACGTGTATTATTGTAGGAGATACGGAAATTGTACACGTGCATCGTACATGTGGCCACAGACGAAATTATAATAATAGTAATAATAGGTGTATAAGTTTAAAAATTAGATAAGTACATACAATTAACAGCAGTAAATAATATATGAACAGTAAGTAATATAATTGTAGAGAATAAAAATATACACTTAAGTACTTAAAATTTGTGTAAGTGCACCGGTAAAGGCCTTACCTTTGACATAATCTTTTATTTTTTAATTTTTACATTACCTTTGAAATTTTTGTGAATCACATTTTTTTTTATTTTATCTGGAAGAAAGTTATAAAGTCGTGTCGCTGTGTACCTATATAATTCCGAACACGCACTGACTTTATCACTGGGATTTTGGTCGAGATTATTTTTAAGTGTTGTGTAAGAAGAATATTATGTGAACAACAAAATTAAGTAACACAACTATAAATAAAAATAACCATAAAAAAGCACAATAACAGCAAGAATAATAGCAACAAGCATATTTTATTAAAAAATGTTCAATGAATCGGTATAATTATTTCCGTCCATTCTAGGCAGTGAGGAATACATTTATGGTAGTTAGTCCCAGATTTTTTATACTGAAAAAAATCCTATTTTATAATCTACACAATACATGTGCACAAGGTGAAAAATAAAAAAAGTCGGACAGGTAGTAGTTGTATAGTAAGAACAGACTCCAATATAAATAAGCAAATAAATAATTACATAAATAAAATTTAATTAAAAATTTAATTTCATAAAATTTGTCAGTCAACCACAAAATTTTCCAATTTCAATTTTCTAACTAAAGGCATTACTTATATGTTATATAATGTCGGGTGATACGTCTGACATTTTCTGCGATGATATTTCGGGTTCAATCACATCGGTACTAAAAGAAAAAAAATCAGGCATCAAACCGTGAAAACAAAAGACCGCATATTATACTGTCAAGGTATGATCAATATGTGTAGTGATTATACTTACCTACAAATTCGACAAAATAGTACAAGCAATTATAGGCAAAAATGGAGGACGGTTTTTATTCTAAAATTTAATCACTTTTAATTAAAGATCGTCGGTGTAATATTGAATTGTACCAATGTGTAAAAACACTGTCATCAAAACTAAAAGCTGAACGGCAATAAAATGAAACTCTCACTACTAACCAAAAGATGGTATCTTGATGTTATTGTGTACATTCTCGAGAGTTTGTTCTTGTGAAAATAAAATTATTTGCTTACCGTTTGCTCAAAATCCCACAATTCACATCGATGTTTTAGCATCGAAAAAATCCTTGTTGGCAAATTTAGCCTGACAATCTTTAACATCATTTACGGAACTGAAAACAACAAAAAAACATTACATTTTTACCGTAAAAAATAAATACTTATAATAAATATTGATTTAAATATTGCATTTAATTTTCACCTGTTCCGAGTTCTTTCTGTCTTTTTGACATTGCACTTCCTCTTTTTCCGGTTCATACTGGGTGGCTTACCACGTATCCACTTTCGACCTAAAACACAAATAACATTTTATAAAAATCAATAACGTAAGTACCCTAATTCATAACCTAATTATCATTGTTAAAAATGCTCAAATAATGATTACTTACCCATGTTGAATGAAATAAATTATTTGGGGATGCTTCGGTTAAAAACTGTGGAGTTTAAAAATAATATTATTCGTAAACAAAGTAACAAATTCGTCAATTATATGTCCGCGCGGGCTGACTGCGAATGTCACATATACATACACTAGCAATAATAATAAAAAATGAAGGACGATTGACGTAGGTATGTATGCATGTATGTATTTGTTAGGCAGGCGATCTCTCCGGGGCCCCTGCCCCCGGCCCGTGCTTCACCTACTCTAGCCAGTCCGACTCAAGAAAGTGCGAATGAGACAATAACAAAAAAGCTAGTTAAATATACGTTGAATTTGTGGCCACCAAATTCGGCTTTTGAAGCAAATAAAACTTTTTTCAGTGAAGATTCAAATTTTATTGTATAGTTCATTATATGGCTGAGACGGGATATGTGAGATTTTTTCAAAAAATATCTTCCATTTGGTCACAAAAAATTGCCAAAGATGCCTCGTAAAATCATGTAAAATCGTCATCTTCTGGGGCCTATATTCTATAATTTAAGGCAAAAATCGAAAATCTGATCCATATGCGTACTTTATATTTACCATGTCTTTTAACTAAAAAAAAAAAACAGTTTACTCTAGTATTTTAGCCGTAAATCCAAATTAAAATTTTGTATGAAACAGGCACCGCAGCCGTTCCTCTTGTGATCTTGATGAAACTTAGTACTGACTACTGACATGTTATTTTTTCAACCTTATCACTGTTACCTTTTATATTTCTTGATAAACTTCATTTAAACTTTGAAAAATCTCTTCCGATATACATTTGTAGCAGGGTTATGAAGTCCATAGAGGCTGTGAATCTCTGTATGCAATAAAAAAAACATTTGGATGCATTGAAGAAGAAAAGTGTTTTCGTAAATGGAACCCTATTTTTTAAATTTTTAATTTATCTCTTCTTTCTTTTTGGGGCAATTAATGCTTTTACAGCCTCTATTAATTGAATGCCTCTGATTTACATTGATTTCTAACATTTAAAACAGGAAATCATCAATTCCTCTGTGAATAGTTCATATTGCTTCAAATATATTACATAAAATCTGCTGTTTGTCTATTGCAGGAACCTAACCAAGTGGTCAAGTTTCAATGCATTATCCGCTGTTTGTCTATTGCAGGAACCTAACCAGTTAGTAACCTAACCTCACCTAACCTAACCATTATTATTATTATTATTAGTGGTCAAGTTTCAATACATTATCTGCTGTTTGTCTATTGCAGGAACCTAACCGGTTAGTGATCAAGTTTCAATACATTATCTGCTGTTTGTCTATTGCAGGTACCTAACCGGTTAGTGGTCAAGTTTCAATACATTATCTGCTGTTTGTCTATTGCAGGAACCTAACCGGTTAGTGATCAAGTTTCAATACATTATCTGCTGTTTGTCTATTGCAGGTACCTAACCGGTTAGTGGTCAAGTTTCAATACATTATCTGCTGTTTGTCTATTGCAGGTACCTAACCGGTTAGTGGTCAAGTTTCAATACATTATCTGCTGTTTGTCTATTGCAGGTACCTAACCGGTTAGTGGTCAAGTTTCAATACATTATCTGCTGTTTGTCTATTGCAGGAACCTAACCAGTCGGTGGGTCAAGTGGTCCAAAGCAATGGGTTCCCACCCTGGCATCGCTGGTTCAGTCCTCTACTATCTAAGTCCTCGGTAATTGCACAAACAACACTCTCTGCTTATAATGGTGGGACAATTACAAACCTCGCAGACAATGAGAGATTACTGTGTTATATTTTAAATCTTTACATTATGCCGATAGTCAACATTTATTTGCACATTAATTCTATATAACAACTTCATTTTATTATTTTACACAATATATTTTGTTCCAGTGATATTTTATCGATCATTTGCAATATATTTTTTAATTATTTTAATTATGTATGTAATGATTTAAATCAATTTTAAACTGATTCCGTGTCCCCATCAATGACAGACTTTATATTTTTAAGTTTAAAATAGAAATGGTCCAGTCTTTCCTATTATTGCTTTAATTATTAATTTCTCGCACTTTTAACTGAAATTCTAACAAAATATTCAATTAATGTTTTTATCTTTAAAAAAAATGCGAAAACTGTCTGTTACATAAAGAAATATCGAGTCGTATTCAGATAAAGGTTTTTTTAACACTCTTGATTTTGTATGAAATCTGACTAGTTTTCACGACTGCATTTTTGCCGAGCAGTTTTTGAATAAGTGGCTATAGAAGGCTGAATTTGCAACTAGCTTCAGTTTATACGACTGTCATTATTTAATTTTCACCTTTCCTCAGCGGTGGATATTTAAAATTGATTGAAAGAAAAGAACTACTAAAGCTGGTAGAACACATGCCAGAGATCTAAAATTGAAAAATAAATATGGTATTGATACAAAGATATTCTGCATAGCTCCCATTAGCACTCAGACCATAGGCCCATTTTGCTATCTCCCATGCGCAACCTTATGCCTTTGACAGTAACCCAGTCCCTTTGTCAACATGGTATTCAACTCCTCGGCTATCGAGCCTTCTCCTATCAAGGCGGGAGATTGGCACCATAGATAAATGGGTCTACCTTCATCATCTTCACATTCCCATTTGTTTTCCACTCCTGGCACAGCTACGTGTGTCAGATGTGTGTGAGGTGACAGTGTCCTGTTAATAGTCTGACTGGCTCCCTCAATTAATTTAACTGACATTTTGCTGATTTAATAAAAATAATAATAATAATAATAATAAATAATTGTTTAATTTGTAGAGCGCCGTTTTTGTGAAAAATCACCTCAAGGGCGCTGGCACATTTGGGGTTCGGACCAACTATGAACACTACAATATCTCATTGTAATAAAAATAAATGTTAGACCCTCTAGCATGAAAAAAATAACCCCACATTAAAAAAGTTTTGGCGTCAAATATTATCATCATCGTGTGAATGACGTTTTATCATTGAATTTGTAGCAGTCTCGCCCGTTTAAGTACCTACCTTACCGACAGTCAGCATTCTCAAGTTACCATCTTGTTTTGCGAACTACTCTGAAGTGAAATGACACTAAACTGCGCTATATAAATTCCATGTTATTATTATTATTATTAAAGGCGCTGCGCTGCATTGAATTGTTAGTTCTGACAGTTGTGGTTCGAAATAGAGATGGGCGAAGCGGCTCAGTTGAGGGAGCCGGTTCACTGGGTCCCGTTCACCTGAAAGATCCGCTTCAGCGAACCGGCTCGATTGAACCCCCCCCCCCTCCCCGCCTCCACAAATAAAATAAAAATAAAGTTCTTCGCGATAAAAAAATACATACGTGTAGTCGTCGATATTATACAATGGTACAGATATTGAAATCGACCTGTGTTCTACACTCTACAGTGTCCTAAGATGTTTAAGATTCGCTAGTGAAATTTATTTTAATTGTACATTGCGACCGAAATCAAATTGGATCGTTTATTATACAATGTGTTATTTTTATGTTTTGGTGAAATTAAAAGTATTTATAACTTTTTTTTTTAGTAAACTAATGTTTAAGACAAGATTTTTTATGCATAGCACAAAGGGTAACAATTATTTTATAAGCAATAATTATTAGCCTGAAACACTAGTATATATTGAATTATTTCGCGGATAAGAGATAAGCCGCCATAGCTCAGTGGTCAGAGCTGTCGACCGGAAATCGAAAGGACACGGGTTCCTATAAGTCCCGTTGGCGTCATGTATCTTTTATCAGGAGATTTTTCAATGTGGATGAGTTTTTTAGGCTAATAATTATTGCTTATAAAATAAAAGTATTTAAACATGAAACCATGAGATTTCATTTTTCTTTTATAAAAGTTGCATTTTAAATATTTTTAGGGTTTTATGATTTTTCATAACAGGTTGCGTCTGACAAAGCTCCCTCCGGAAGAATGAGCTGAAAAGATAAATGCTTTAAAGGTCATTTCTCAGGACTGCGCTTCGTCAGATGGGACCTTGCTATCGTGAGGAAACATTCCGACATTTTTGCTTCTTTGGGAATATTATATATTTCGAAGACAAAATTTTTGCCCAGAAAAATCGATCAATATATCGTATATTTATGATTATTTGGTGATCTGGTGAGGAGGCACGGAATGAAAGATGTTGTTGTGAAGGTCAGAGTGTTTATTTGATGAGTCAGGTAGACGTGATGAGAGTGGACGTAGGACAGATGTAGTATCCTCCGGATGCAGGCGGTGATGGCAGGTCAAGCGCGGGTCTGTGAGTCGACGCCGGACGCTGGTGACCGGACTCGTTGACTGTCAGGCACTGGCGATCTTGGCAATCAGTACTCCAGTGCTGACGAGAATGCCGAAGGTGCGGTGGACCTTGTATGCGGTTGAGCGGGAGCTGGTAGACCAGTGAGGATGCTGCGTGTCCTCGTGGTGGTCATGGTGAGTGGATGAAGCGCTGGTCAGAGACGCTGGAACCAGGGCGCTGTAATCCACGTAGCGTTGGCCAGGAACGACGATCTGGGCCAAAGCGCTATGATGATGTCCCGATGGAGTCCATGATGAGAGCCGGGAAGAATGTCCTTCGCGCAAGTGAGGTGCGCGGATTATCACTCGTTGAGCACCTTGTTAACTGATGGCAGATTGATGACTGACTGACTTCTTCATGCTGTCGATTTTAAAAGGTGAAGAAGCTTCTGGAACAATTTGGTTGCTATGTAAAATTTTCCAAACAAATAAATAAAAGAACATCCAAGAATCTTGTTTGGAAAATATCGAAACTTCTGGAATTCCATTCAAATGAAGTAGTGGCGTACCGCTACAATTACATTCAAAGGGGATTCCCAATTTTATTGGAATACCCTTTTATTAGAATGAAAAAATGAAATGGAGAAATCTTTTTTTTTGTTAGGTTTTTGGTACAAAACGTCAAACTTCAATCGTACAGTAATCGTTGAATCACGTTTCTTATCGCTTTTTAGTTTTTTTTTTACCCGGAAAACATAATTACGAACTTTATAATAGCTTTAATTTAAATTTACCATGATTTCCACAAGAAAAAAGGAGTGAAATTTGGAATCATTTTTCTGCGGCCACAAAAATTGTCAGATGTGTTATTTTTAAATTACAATCTATATCAATACTATTGAAAACATTTCTTTAAATTAAGTTTAAAGAATCAATTGGTGAATGGAATTAAAATATAGAACAATGAAAATAAACTTAAAATTATTTTAAAAATTAATTGTGTACTAAATAAGTGTAATAATAATACAAAAATTGTGTTGTGAAACAAAATACTTTGGTGTGAGAATAATAGTTAAACGTCGTTCATGTAAGTACTCAATGCCAACATTACTTTTTTTACGATTATTTCGATATCAATAATTAACTGAAAATAAACCATGAACATAATAAAACTCTTCCTTGTTCCTGTTATAATAAACTAAATAAGTGCCGCCACAACAACTAAAATGTTATGCAAGCGTCAATACCAATATTATTATGTCGTATATATGATCAATCCGGTCAGTACGTCAGTAGTGACCCGCGAGCCGTGAGATCCGTTGAACGATGTATGCGGATCTTCGTTCGCGAACGGGTGAGTCGGCTCTTCGGGTCTGGCGGGTCACCTACTCACCGGCTCACCGTTCGCGAACGAGTGAAGCGGGTCACCGGGTCACCGGCTCACCGTTCGCGAACGAGTGAAGCGGGTCACCGGCTCACCGTTCCCAAACGGGTGAGTCACTACTGATCCGCGAACGAGTGAGCGGCTGATTTGGGAACCGGATCTTACGGATCCGTGTAAAGATCCGGTTCACTGAGCCGACTCGTTCGCGAACGACTCACTTCTAGTTCGAAACTCGTGTGACAAGGATCAGTGAAAGGCTTACCGACCTTGGCGAACCCTGAATTTACGTAAGAGGCCCTTTTAAATTGAGATTGACATATTTTTAGTTTTGTAGGGATTACACTGATAATTTATAAATTTGTTCGGATTTATCTAATTCCGAGCTGGTGCCCATTTATTTCATAGCATCATTTATTCTTTGTAAAAATTCCTCAACTGACATGACTTGCATTTTTAACTATCGAGCCATCTATGTATCGACACTAGAGATGTGCCGATTATGACTTTCGCCGACTAGCCGACTAGCCGATTAGTCGGTTGTAATAAGACCGACTAGTCGGCCGACTAGTCGGCTAAGCCGATTAAGGTTTCGGGGATAGTTCTAGGTACCCTGAAATGTCGCGCATGGCCAAAGTGTACCTCTGCTGTCCCGCAAGTTCTGTTTACAGTGAGAAGCTGTTCTCAGAGGCCGGAAACATATATGAAACAAAAAGAAATCGATTGCTACCAGAAAGGGCAGAAGCTTTAGTCTTCTTACATCATAATTTATCCTAAATTAAAAAAATATAAGTAAGTTATAAAAAATATAAGGATATTATGATATTTTTGGTTGTCACAGTTGTGACTTTGATTTGATTAGATTATGTAGGTATGGTTATAAGAAATATGTTTTTTTCATTTTTTTTTGTTTTTATCAAACAGTTCATGTTTAGAATTTTTGGATAAATATATATATATATATATATATATCATACACGAAAAACAATAGTCAAAAGGTGTTTTCAAAGAAAAATTACCTTTATATTGCTTTGGAAATTCCAGTATTTAAATATTTGGGACGCCATTCAATGAAAATGGATTTTGACGTGCACAGATAAAATTGAAAGATTTTATTTCATAATTTTTACTTCATGAAATAAGTATAAGTCATCTGCAGTGTTATTAGCGCAAGCGATTCTGATTTTGTCCTCTAAAACAGTTTTAAAAGCATAAAGGTAAAAATGGCATGGAAAAAAATTCCAGCGCAGATGATATTAGAGTAATAATAATAATAATAAATAATAATAATTGGATAATTTGTAGAGCGCCGTTTTTGTGAAAAATCACCTCAAGTGCGCTGTACAATTTATTTTCTAGGATCTACATTTGTTATTTAGAAAAGATACCAAAACATACTCACCTGGCAAGTCACATCCGACAAACACACTTATATTAAAAAGTTTATGCTTATAAAAGATAAAACTTCACGCAGACGACACTATATCAAAAAATACTGGTCATCGCATGACCTTAAGTCGGCTATAGTTTTTATTTTAATTTAATTGTCTTAAAAATCCTACAAATTGTTAGTTGTTATCATTTTTATTTTTAATTATTATTTTTATTTATTTTATTTTATTTTTACTATTTTTTTTTACATTTTGTTAATTTAAATTGCCGTCGACTGTTAAAGTGGAGGTTTCTGAAATTATGGATACGACTGTCTGAAAAGGTGCGTTTTAAGTTAAGACCTAAATTCTGTCGAGTCTGCGATCATTCTCAAAACATGCGGCAGTCCATTCCAGGCTTTAGGTCCTGACACGGCAAAAACACGCTCACCAAACTTAGTATCTGGTGTGCGCTTTGGTTCCTTCAACCTTCCGATAGCTGATGACGTTGCTGACCTAAGGGTTGACTGTCGGGAATTGGAATCTTCTGGAATACACAATTCTGATAAGTAAGCCGGAGCCATTCCGTTAAGTGACTTAAATACCATCCAGCATACCTTGAACTGGATTCTTTCAGGACATTTTAGCCAGTGCAGATTTTTGAGATGCTCTGAAATGTGGGAGTATTTAGATACTCCGGTGATAAGCCTTGCCGCGGCGTTGAAAACGGATTGTAATTTGTTGATTTGACATTTGGGGAGACTTGCATATATTCCGTTGCAATAATCTAGACGTGAAACAACATAGGAATTGACTAACAATTTAGTCGCCTCTGTTGGCAGGTTTCTCCGCACTGCTTTTATTTTCCTTAATTGAAAGAACCCCGTGCTAACGGTTCTGTTCACCTGAGTTTTAAGGGAAAAATTAGCGTCCAGATTGACACCCAGTAATTTGATGCACGTTTTTGGAGTGATGTCACTTCCTGAAATGGTTATTGGGGAGTTTTCAATGTTATGCTGACGTCTGCTTGTAGCAGTCCACAGAAACTCGGTCTTTGTTGGATTCAGTTTCAATCTATTTGAGGTCATCCAGCGAGTAATTGCTTCTATACACTCAGTTTTACGAATTTTTAGACTGTTCATTTCTTCTGAAAAGCAGTCAAAATAACGCTGGTCATCGGCGCAGCAGTGAGATAGAAGGCCAAATGATTCGATTATTTTAGCGACATCATTTGTGAAGAGGATGAAGAGTAGTGGGCCCAGAACGGACCCTTGGGGTACTCCAGATGAAAGGGTTGCATAATTTGATTGGTTTTTTCCCACTTTTACGGCTTGTAAACGGTTGGCCAGATACGATGTCAGCCAGGTCTTAACATCACAGTTTAAACCAAATGATTCATCTAATCGTTTAATAAGAAAGTCATGGTCAATCGTGTCAAATGCAGCACTCATGTCCATTGTCCAAGACTGAAAGAAGTGCCAGTTTACCCGACTCAATGGCAGTAGTTATGTCCGACAAAACACGTAGTAACCCGGTTTCTGTGGAGTGGAACCGTTTATATGCAGATTGGTATTTAGTTAATAATTCATTTGAATTTAAGTGACATATGACAGATACAGATTTGAAACGGGTCGGTAATTTAAAAGATCTTCAGCGTCCAGTTGTGGTTTTTTTTAATAATGGAGTTACGATAGCTGATTTAAGGGATTTTGGAAAGTCACCCGTGCTAAGTGACTTATTGAAAAGATGAACTAAAAAGGGAGCAATTTCATTGCAACACTTTTTCAGTAGTCATGTTGGAATAGAGTCGAGCGAACACTGCTTGTTCGGTGAAGTAAGATTTAATTTCCTTACTTCTTCGAGAGATGTAGGTTTGAAATTTTCAGTTATAAAAATAAAATGTTTTGGGAGCACGATCGCTGTTCAACTCGTTAATTTATTTTTCTAATTCTATGTAGTATAATAATAATATTTGGATGATTTGTATAGCGCCGTTTTTATGCAAAATCATCTCAAAGGCGCTTATCCAGACACATTTAACTTATTGAAGGCCGGAGCATAAAACAGAAAAATATTTTTTCAGCCTTCAGAGAGGCGTCATTCATAAAATGCTGATTTTGTTTTTCACACATTTTTGAAGTGTCAAGGTCAAATTGCATCGCAAATTATTTTAACAAGGATAATATTAGAATGCTCGCATGTTCTCCGGAGACCCATCGGCAGTCCACTGGTGAAACAGGCAGAAATAGTGATTTATCGATGCTGTAATGCTTTACCTACTTTTTTGTTGTTACATAAATCAGTATGTTAAAACAACAAAAATGTATTATTAATAAAAATTTACTTTAATGCTCAATTTGTTATTGACCTTGACCATTGACTTACGACTTACTTTAACAAATAACAATCATCTGATGAATATACATACTAATAAAATGCTTTTAAAATGAAACCAAAACAATAAAATAGCTTGATAAATTTGCTTGCATTAAATTAAATGCAATCTGAGAGTCAATGAACTGCAAGCCTAATTCACGAGGTAACTTTCTTAGCTTCCTAGCCATAAATCCAGGTTCTGATGCAAATTCTATGCTTCACTGCCATACATCATAGTTAGTTGCGCGTGAGGTTTAAAATTGAATAGCCTTAAATGTGTACCCTTCACCCCCCTTTGCCCCTTGTCCCCTTTCCTTGATCCGGGCCCAGAGACAAGGAGTATTGTTATCAGTGTTATCGTTGCATCTTACCCGCGAACATTTTCGTGTTATATTGAAACCCGCATATGTTGAACTCGGCTGTGATCATTTTGGAGCACAATCGCCCAGTGAAACTGTTTTACCCGCCGCAGTGAATTTCACTGTGTTTTTTGTTTTGTGTTAAGTGTTAATGTTAATTGTATGCAAACTGATAAGAGAGCAGAACCAGCGGCTTAAGGAGAACGAGACCAGGGTAAGTCTTTGGCCTTTCCCACTCATTTTCCTCTTGCAAACACTAAGGCAATTCAATTCGTTTTTATTTGTCTTAGTCTATATCGCATCCGCAATACCGCAACCCCCCGCACAATTGCGTACGAAAGAGTTCCGCACAACCATCAAATTGGTCCAATTTCGAACCGGGTTATATTGTATTACTTTCGTTCGCAATTGCAATCTATAATCATTATTTGTACCAAAATCATGGCATTTGCATTATAAATGGGTTAAAATTTAGTCCGTTAAATAGTTATATTAAAAACGAATTACATTTAATTCGTGGCAAATTATAGGTTGACAATAATTTAATCGTGTATGTAGGTACCTGGTTTAACGCAAGGAATCGTATTGTGTAAGTAGGTACTTGTATTCAATACTGAATTCTAATAATACGAGTACATACTTCGCTAGCGTTAAGTACGTAGGTATGTATTAACGACCTCTAATAATAGTTGGTAAACAAGAATAATAATAATTCAGTTGTTATTGAGTTTAATTTGGAAACACTTATCAGAAGAATTGTTTACTTTAATCAATTACGCTAGCGTTAATTAAATTATAGCGTTATTTAAATTATAATTAATTATTTGGGTTAATTATTTATTGCTAAATACATAATGGCTACTAAATAAAAAAAGTTGAAACTACTGACGGCTCAGCGAGATGCGTTAGATGCACGTCTTACTAAGTTATTTGAACTATCAAATAAAATTTCCGACTTGAGTATTCTAGAGGAGTTTCTTTCGTTAGTTGAAACTCTAGACTTGACTAGAAGTAAGTATGAGGACATATCTCAACAAATAAATATATTAAATTTGGAAATCGATTCAAACTTTGAACCTGATTTTGAAAGATGGTTCAAGTTCGACGATATGTACGGACATATCAAAAGAAAAGTATCATTAAATCGGGAAAACACTTCGCGGGTGGTTAGTAAACAGAAAAAATGTAGTGTAAAACTCCCACCGATTGAATTGGCATATTTCGATGGGGAAATAAAAAATTGGCCCATATTTTATTCAAGTTTTATTAACACCGTACACAATAACGATACACTTTCGAATTCAGAAAAGTTATATTATTTGTTGGGAAAAATCAGTAACCGTGTTAAATCAACGTTCGCCGGGATCATTTTATCGCCGGAAAGTTACGAAATTATTTTTAACTCGTTGATCGATAAATATAACGACAAAAGAGTAATATCTTCTGCATACATCGATCAAATTTTGGATTTAAATCCTTTGCTGTTGCAAATATTAATAATCTGGAATCCTTTATTGATCATTTTGCGTCAGCTGTGGCAGCCGTTAAAAATGTAAATTTAGATAATTTGTGTGACTTTATTTTCTTACACATTGCATTGAAAAAACTTGATATGGACTCGGTGAAAGGATTCGAAACATACAATCGGGAAAATGAATTCCCCTCGTTTGAAGATTTGGTGAAATTTGTGCGTGAACAAATTAAGGGCCATCTCAAAACATTTTTCGAAACTTTATGCCGATAGATGGTGTTATTTTCAATATCGTCTAATAAAACACTTTTAACACGTTATGCTTTATAATATTGAGATGAATTATTGGTTTGCGAACGTATATAAGTAATATTAATCTGTATAAATTTTTTATGGTACCTATAATTACATAATCGTAGAAAACGGCTGAAAAATACACAATTTCATTGCAAAAAATACGTACAAATGACATTTCACGCAGCTCCGCGCGCGTTGGTACAGGAAATTTTTATTTACCCAACCAAAACCATTTGCGAAAAAGACTCCATTTCAAAAAATTTACGATGTTTCGCATGAGTATGAAAGAGACACGAGATAGAGGTTTGTTCAATTCACTAAACTAAATCAATGCCTGGGAAGATTAAATAATTTATAAAAGGAGCCGGCTAGGAACAACGGTATGTGTGCCGGGAGCTGGCGTTAACTGGACCTCTTTTTTAAAGGCCGCTTTTGCTAAATGGACATAATCATACCAAGCGATGTAGGTATATACCTACATAGTAACCATGTATTCGCGCGGTTGCTTGCTTACAAATATTTCGCGAATAAGTCAAAAGGTTACACTTTTTCTTACATTTCTATGGGGCGCATTCATCAAACCAACGAAGTGGTTAGAATTGCCAGACGGAGAAACAAATTTGTCATATGCACAAGTCAGAAAGGGCTCTCGAACATCATAACATCATCTCGCATATAAATAATATAGGCATTGTTTTGAAATCAGCTCGCCACGTGCGTCGTAATATATGAGTGTCCACAAAGACGATGCCTACAGTGTGCATAATATGAAGTCGCCTTTTCACATTAAAAAACTTTTTGTATTTTGTAAATGGGTATATTTTATGTTCACAAATGACAAACATGTCATGTTAATAATAGTAAATCCTTTATAGGGCAGAAAGGTGATTGAAAAAAAAAACTTTTTGTACAAATATCTTATACACGGTGTCCATAAACTAGTTGTAAAACTGCCATCACAGTAAGCGGAAAGCGTTGCCTGGGTCGTGATGGAGGAATTAGCCAGCTGTGGAATTGAACTCACGATGCCTGGCGGGAACGACGATAGTAAAAGATTTTTTATTTACTTATTTATTTATTTTTTATTCTTTTCACATATTCTGTCCATATTTCTTTTTTCTGTAAGATCCTTTTTCTTTCAATGTTTGTTTTAATATTTTGTCCGATAGCTTGAATTGGTCTACTTTGTCCAATTAATTCATCATCTTTCTCACAGAGAAGCAGTCCTGGATTTATCCTCCTGGGTCTCGTCATTCGAACACTTGTTTTCTTTATTTCCGCGACAGTGTTTGTGGGAACTAAAAGATATAATATAAAGGCATTAAAGGAGTATAATTTTTGAGCAACATTAAATATGAATCACCCTATACCAAACGAGCGACATGGGTCATAAAATAACAAGCGTGATGGTTAGTTAGTTAGGTAGGTACCGAGAAAATATTTAAAAAATAATAAAATATTTTGAAATAATTTCATAATACTTACCTGTATTCCGATTCGCCGTGCTGACGTTTCATCCCGTTCGCACTTAGTCTTGGATTCACTCTTTTCCCGGAATACTGATGATTCTTATAAAGGGCACGCCTCATTTTTATGGAATAACAATGCTGTACAAAATCGAAAAAAGTCACTTCAAACCGCGGCAGACAATCGACTGTTGAATGAATGAATGAGAGAATGTGAATTGGCGGGCGTCTAGCTAGTGATAGTTACAGATTTAAGAAAGTTCTAAATAATTACAACCGCTCTCACTATAATTATTATACAGTTAATTTTGCCTTTTTTACTGCGTGCCAAAACCGCAAATGTTCCTTGCGACGAGTAATACTGGAACATTCGTAAAAAAGCAAAACGAACATTCTATCAGAATAACAAATCAAGCCGCGCAAATTGACATTTTTACTGACCACTTTAACACCGTAGGAATGGGCTAATAGCGTGCACGTGAAACATATGGCTCGCACATATGTTTGTCTCCTTCTAACACGGATTCGGACATTTCGGCTGGCGGTGCCCGCATAAAATAATTACTTTTGTTAATTTAATTACTTGGTTATTATAAGTGATAGAACAGTGAAATTTTCGTTCGCGATAAACTCATTACGAGTATTATTTTTCGGTACTAAAATAAATAAAATATTATCTGTAGTTTTCAAATGTGGCTGAAAAATAGATTGTATGGGAATTGTCACATCTGTTTCACCGGTTCTTCAAGGAAATCGGGGGAAAATAAAAGTGAAACGTTAAAACGGTCACAAAGATCGACGCAAGCCTATATGAGTGCTGGTAGTGAGGAAAATCGTCAGCCTATTAAATGTTTACTTTGCAATAATCTATCGCATGGAAATTTGTTTAAATGTTCAGAATTTAAAAAATTGACTGTAAGGGTACGGTTCAATTTTATCAAAAGCAAGGGATTCTGTTTTAGGTGCCTTAGTGATAGACATAAGGCTAGGACTTGCAATTCAAATCAAAATTGTCATAAGTGTAATGACAAGTTTCATCATACAATGTTACATTTTGAAGAACAGGGTGCATCACACAAGGGGCAGTCAGACTCTCAAAATGCCCAAAGAATTGAAAACCAGAAAGCTGATCAATTGAATGATCCAAAACCGGGCTGCTCCAATTCTGATGTAGCTTTGTGTACTTTTTCAACTGTTCGATCTCATAATCTAAAGACTCATTGTACTGTATTGCTGGCTACCGCACGAGTGGGAATAATAGACGCACAGGGAAATGAACATCTCGTTAGGTGTTTATTGGACAGCGCATCTCAGAGCAATTTTATTACTCGGGATTGTTGTAGAAAATTAGGATTTTTTGAATATCAACGCCCGTCTTGTTCCACCGTTAAGGGTATTGGAGGATCGTCTAAGCCCATTACAGGCTCCATACAGACCGAAATTTACTCTCGTTTCAATCGAGCAATAAATTATAACATTACTTCATTGATTGTGAATAAAGTTACAGAGCGCTTACCTACCGCCAAAGTTTATGTACCTTCATTGTCATATTTGAATGACTTACCGTTGGCGGATGAGTCATATGGAGAACCAGGAGAAATTGACATGTTGCTAGGAGCCCAGCTCTTCCCGCATCTCCTGTTGTCAAAAAGGGTTCAAGACCCTTTTCAGAGGCATAATCTGCATGCTTTAGAAACAGTTCTAGGATACGTTATTTTGGGATCAGCACCAACTCGGGTTGAGGATAATGTTAGCGTATCTTGTTGTGCCATGCTAGAAGAACCAGATGATATTTGTCTCAAAAGATTTTGGGAATTAGAAGAGGTAAACGTTCCGTCTATTAAAAGTCCTGAAGATCGTGAATGTGAGGAAATATATCAAAGAACAACCACAAGAGATCCTGAAAATGGAAGATATATAGTAACTTTGCCATTTAAAGGGGATGTTTCAACCCTTGGGGATTCATTTGCAATGGCAAAGAGACGTTTTTTATGTCTTGAACGTAAATTGGAAGCCTCTCCAAAATTAAGAGAAGCTTATAATAATATTATCAATGAATATTTAGAGAAGGATTATTTGACTCTCAGCACTTCAAATGAAGGAAATGAGATGCCTTCCTACATAATTCCGCACCATGGAGTTGTACGAGAGGATAAAATCACGACCAGTTTGAGAATAGTCCTGGACGCTAGCGCAAAAACAAGCACTTCCGTGTCATTGAATAATATTTTATATAGTGGGGAAAATTTACAAGGAAATTTATTTAATATAATTATGAATTTTCGTGTATTCCCAATAGCTCTTTCAGCTGATATACGCAAAATGTTTTTGTGTATAGGAGTGAAAGATAGTGATCGGAGATATCAACGAATCTTGTATCGCTTCTCGCCCAGCGAAGATATTAAAACTTATGAGTTTAACCGCGTTTGTTTTGGTCTTACATCCAGCCCATTTCAAGCTTTACGCACTATCAGGCAATTGGCCTCCGATGAAGGAGAAGCTTTTCCTGAGGCTAAGAAAATTATTGAAGAATTTTTATATATGGATGATTTTGTATATAGTATGGAAACTGAAGAGGGTGCAAAGGAAACGTCCTCTCAGTTAATCGCATTATTGAAGACTGGCCAATTTGACCTTGTCAAGTGGACCAGCAATTCGCAAAATGTTCTGGAATCTATTCCAGATTCGCATCGCTTATCAGCGATAAAGGAATTTGATGAAGTAAGCATGCATAAAATATTGGGCTTATACTGGTCACCAAATTCCGATTTATTCTCGTTCGTCACTTCTACACCTAAAACAGGTTGTACAAAACGAAATATATTGTCTTGTGTCGCAAAAATATGGGATATTATGGGCTTCATCGCGCCTGTCGTTTTATATGCCAAGCTTTTAATTAAACAATTGTGGCTACACAAATGCGATTGGGATGATGAGCCTCCCGACGATATTGTAAGGATATGGACGCAATTCTGTGAGGAACTTTCCTCACTGAATAGAATACAAATTCCGCGTCATACTGGCATCACGTCCAGTAGCATCGTAACCATTGTTGGTTTCGCAGATGCCAGCGAAAAGGCATATGGAGGTATAGTGTATTTCCATGTCCAAAATCATGAAGCAATTTCAGTACATGTTGCTTGTGCAAAATCGAAGGTTTCTCCTGTAAAAATTGTTTCTCTCGCACGATTAGAACTTCGCGCTGCATTAATACTTGCAAAATTAATGCATAACGTAATAGAAACCTTAGAAAAACGCTTGAAAATTGAAAATATATAGAGTCACGTGGGGTAACCGTGCGCAATTTTTACATTGGGATTTTTGTATTAAAAAACTTTATGTATTTTACTCAATTTTTTTGTTTATTAATATGATCGATTATTAGGGCATCTCAAACAACCATAAAAACCTCATATGGTTCATAAATCAAACAGTTATATAAAAAAGTTTACATGCATGTCGATTGCGTACACTTACCCCGTATGCGGGGTAAGTATACGCATACCGTAGGGTAAGTGTTCGCACCGCGAAGAGTTACCCCCCATTGCAATTATCACACTTAAATTTCCCCTTATCGTAGTCTGTGCAGCTCTCATGCCACCATGCTTTACACACAATACATTCTATCCAATCTTCTTTTGGTGGATCTCGATATTTCTCCTTTCATTGTAGGCAAAAATAGTCCATAGAAGCCTGTTTTTGTGCTCTCTTTAAACAGTTATGCACGCTGGAATCTCCCGCCTTACGCTTTGTGGTGATTCTTTGTGGTGTGACTTTCTTGAAAAGAGGTGGTCGTCCGATTTCCATGGTTTTAATTATTGGTTTTCGGACCATTTTTGCATCTGCATCTCTCTGTTTCTGTTGAAGTTTCTTTTTATGGGGACTTGAGGTAATTATTTCAGACTTGCAAGCATTTTTTCGTCGTTTTTGTGTATGTGTTGCTTTTGACAGAGGACTTATAACAAATATTGGGACGTGAAGGACTGATGTTGCATCTTCTGGTGGGAAGCTGGCCTGAACTTCAATTACATCTTCAATCAGAGTAGTAAGAAGCTGACGAATAATATTTTTATTAGGTCTGATAGACGTTTGTGGGTTGCTCGGTGCCGCATGTATTTCGGCATAGCAAGAGATCTGAGTGTTCAGAATATCTGTGCTAATTATTGATCCTATGTCACTTTGATTTTGATTAGCTAATGAAGAGATAATGGATACGTCAGGTTGGGGCTCGAACATATCAGTAACAGAAGCAGCTGCAAAATCAGCTTCGGTGAAGAATTCATTGTCTAAAGGATGTATTCCGCTTACTTTAAAACCTGATACCGCATTCCCCACAATTGCAACTTTCTTGAAGGCTTTATCGAAAATCGAGATAACTTGGTATTGGTTGATTGCTCTCCCAGTATGCTGACCCATCCATCTTTTGCATTCCACTGCATATTGACCTTTAAAAGGACTTAAAAATGCCCTGTCTAGTAGCTGCATTTTATGGCTACTATGAGGCGGTAATGTCAGGACTACTATTCCGTGGTCCCTACAAAATGTGTTTGCTTCAAAACTGATATGAGATAAATGGTTATCAATAATCAAAAGGTCAGGGTTGTTGGGACTTGCCCCTACATTGTCTTTAAAATGCATATTTCACTGTAAAAAAATAACGAGAGTTGAAATATTATGCTATAAAATCAATTTCACCTATCGGGGTAAGTGTTCGCACTCGTCCAACTGCGAACGCTTACCCCAGCACACTTACCCCATCACACCAAAATTCAATAAATTTTAAAAATCAGATTAGTGGTTATCTTTATTAGAATTATCACTTTGCACCCGTCTAACTAACAATATTTCACTAAAAATTATCGTAGACCACGTCGCTCTGACACAGCTGGTTACATAATAGCACACATCGGTAACGGAGATGAAAATTTTAAGAAAAGCACGAAAAAAAGTAATTTACGTACCATTTTTTATTGACAAATCAGCATCCACTGTATACATGTCCTGCTTCGGCGCGATCCAGAACGCTAATGAATTAAGGAACGCGCGGGCGCTTAACAGGCACAATCTTGTCGGAAACATCACTGCGAACACTTACACTCCGCGTACGGTTACCCCACGTGACTCTACGCATTTACTGATTCCACTGTAGCACTTTGTTGGATTCAGTCTTCTCCGCACCGTTGGGGGACATTCGTGGCTAATAGAGTTGCTAAAATTCAATCTGAATTATCAGCTACCTGTTTTAATCATATCGCAGGCACAGATAATCCCGCTGATTGTCTGTCACGAGGGCTTACCCCCAATCAAATTTTAGATCACCCGCTATGGTTTCATGGCCCACCGTGGATGAAATTTAGGCCTGATCGGTGGCCTATTACCACATTTGATGTTACTATGGTGACAGAACTACCCGAACAGAAGTCTATTTCGTTAGTAATGACTTCTGGTCTAGAAGAATATGATATTCTAACCCTGTCAAAGCGCTTTTCCTCGTGGAATAAATTATTACGATGTTTGGTTTACGTATTTCGTTTCCTTAAGGTGTTGCCATATCGAAAATATATAAGTGGGTCAGATTTAGAGTTCGTTGAGCTTAAAATATTGCGCGAAATACAACGAGCGTACTTTCCCGGGGAATTGATAAATCTACAACAAGGAAAGACGTGTAAACCCGTATTTCAACGTTTGAGACCGTTCTTGAATGACGGAATCATAAGGTTGGGAGGTCGTTTAGTTAATTCGGATTTAAATTATGATCAAAAGCACCCCATAGTTCTCCCGCGAAAGGATCACGTTTTAAATTTGTTGGTTGATCATTATCATAAAATTCATTGTCACTCGGGTCCCGCATTATTAATGTCTATTTTGAGGCAAAATTATTGGATACTGTCAGCCCGTAGTTTAATTCGAAATCAGTAATTCGTTAAATCAGTAATTGAAATTAAAATACCTACCTAGAAATAATATAAATGTATCGTCTGTAAGTGGGCTACCCACAGTTTGATAATGCCTTTAGAGGGCGAAACAGCTGTCACGCGTAATAATAATTACACAGCAGAACTTGTTTAAAAATAAACTGTTTTTATAAACCCAATAATAATATTATTGTATATATAAAAAAATAAAAAAATAAAATGGAGTTCTACAAATTAAACTTAATAACAATAAATAAATTGAAGGTTGCTGATATAGCTACCCAAGTGATTTTTTACAGACGATTAAAATTAAAACATCGGAAAATAGTGCAAAACCTTTGGTTTAACCAAGAGTGTTTGAAGTTAAACGTGATCCCCAAGTACGTGCATATTTCTACCAAAAGCAAATCCTCGGCAGCCATAAAAACTGTGCATCGAGCGCAGAGGATATGGTTGAAGGAGGAGACTAAGGAATGTTGTCGGAAAAGGGACACAATACTTCACTACATCAAGGTATTGCATTCGGAATTAACTTTTAAACTGCATCCATGGGAATTTGATACCCTGGATTACGATACTCGTGAACACATAGGCGGAATTATATTTGATAAATTCAAAATTCAGGAAAATAAACTTAAAAAACTTGTCGAATCTAAAAATAAAAATGTAAAAGTCAATGAATATCAAAGTAATACAAATACGGAGTTTTATATAAAAACTATTAACCTATCAGGTGAAACTTTTGAAGAAGATGAAATAAATTTACTAGATAAAGGCTTCAAATATAAAATAAATTCAGATATCACTAAAAAACAAATTGAATGTTTGGCAATCGACACAGAAATTTCTCTGTCTAAAATAAAAAATAACGGCTTACCTAAACAAATAACAGCGGATATATTGAGAAAAACTTTGAAATCAACCAGTAAAAATAAAAATAAATTCAATATAAAAGAAACGGAAATTTTAAATGATATTAAAGCCAAAATTAAAAATAGCGACCTCACAATTACTAAAGCCGATAAGGGGAATTCCGTCGTTATATTAAACAAAATTGATTATCTACTTAAATAAAGTAGAAGCATTCCTAAAACCAGAAGACTTTGAAATCTTAAAAAAGGACCCAACGGACAAAATTTCAGTAAACGTGCGCAACCTAATAAATAATTGCCAATCAATATTCCCAAATAAATACGCTAGAAGAAGTGCAATGGTGATTAATCCAAGGGCTCCTGCATTATACGGACAACCTAAAATTCACAAGGATAATATCCCCATACGTCCCGTTGTTTCTTTTATAAACGCCCCAACGACAATACTCGCCAAAAAACTTAACTTTCTTTTCAAACAACATACTAAATTCTCCCCAAAACATAGCGTTAACAATTCTCTCGAACTTGTAAATAAAATAAAAAACATAAATCTACCGCACAATTGCCAGTTCATATCTTTAGACGTAGTAAGCCTCTTTAGCAATATACCTATTCAAGAATGCCTTAAAATCATTGAAGATATTTTAGACGAATCTAATATAAACCCAGTTACTAAAAAAGACTTATTCGATCTATTTAAAATTTGTGTGGAAACCAACTACTTTGAGTTTAACAATAAATTCTATCAACAAAACGACGGATTACCAATGGGATCCCCCCTCAGTCCACTTCTTGCAGAAATATTCATGGATTACAGCATTATGTTCTTCTTTTTTAATTAATATTATATTTAATTGTTGAATATATAAACACATTCCAAGCCTATTCTCAGTGATAAAGGCCCATAGTAAGCGGTTAAAAATGGTTTGAAAGGGAGGTAAAAACGAATGTTAGAGGGAGCGCGCTAATATTAAAAAAATGATAATAATTAAGCGAAAATGGTGAAAATATTTAATAAAATACGACTCGTTTGAAATAGAGCAAAAATCTCTCGTCAAATACTTTATTTGCATTTAAAAATACACTGTGAATTTTGTGCATACTTATTACATATTGAATAACAGAACAAAACGTGTTTATAATAATTTTAGGAGCTTACTTTGCGATTTTTTTCTATGGAGGAAATTTCTTATAATTACCGTTTCGGCTTAACAGATGTATAAATATTATCTTCAAAAATAACATATATATTTTAAAGAACTTATAAACTTATTAAAATTACACTTCGTTTAAACTTAATTACAACAAAAAACAACCAATTACACGCTGAAAATCCTATTTAGATTCTTAGGTTGGGTTATTAAAGCAATTTGTGCGTATTTAGATAATCTAAACATTCTCAAAAGTTAAATGCGTTCTATAAAAAATCCAAAATAGCCGCACAAGATCGTTTTCATATAACTAATAATTTTTAAAAACTAACTAACTAACTAACCATCACGCCGTTTCCCCGCAGGGGTAGGCAGAGAGGACGGACCGCCAAACAACTCGGTCTTGGCACACACTCCTTGCCTCATTCACATGCATACATCGTCTCATACATACTCTTCTATTATTCTGACTCTTGACATGGCCCGACTCGAGTATCCGATTCACTTGATCGTGCCATATCTTCCTCGGGCGTCCCCGACTTCTGCTACCATTCGCATTTGCATCATATATCCTCCTTACACTCCTATCTTCGCTCATTCGCTCTACATGCCCAAACCATCTAAGCGTCCCTTTCTTAATCTTACTCATTTCGCTTACATCACAATTTTTAATTGTGTTTATTGTACTTGCAGTTTAATTGAGATAACTTAAATACAGAAAGGTCCCCTATCGGTTAGAAAATAAGTTTTACGTAAAAATACTTCAAAGACTCAGGGTATTTCTCTTTGCAATTTTATTTACCGCGGGATCAGTAGGTACACAATATTATAACACATAGATAATTTCTCAGTGTCATGTCAGTCTGAAAGCGGTGCCTACCCTAAGAAAAACAAACCTAAAAAATAATGGAAAAGATTATAAAAATAATTCAATAAATTTCTGAACAAAACGCATTTTTCTATGAATTTGGTAATTCAGTTTGGTTACAACAGTCAGAGGAAGATGGCATTAAAATTTAAAATAGCCATTTTAAAATATTCAGTTTCAAAATTAAGCATTCAAGTTTTCAAATCGCATTTTAATTATTTACTTTACATGAAAAATATATTATATTACGCCACCCTTGTAAATAAGACCGTAGGTAGTGTATCGAACGCATTACGCAATGCTACCCAAAGGCCGCAAAGCAGATGTCTGACCATGTGAGGATAAGAAAGCTGTATTTACCCGGCCGGCGAGTACTGACTTTGACTTTGATAGAATGGCAAATAGAGTAATTAGCTTGGTTTACAAGCTCTAGCTCCTTTATAATGATGGGCATGATTTTAAAAGATAAATTATTAATTTACAAGTTTGTGGTCGTTAGTTTTGCGGGAGTTGACTGCAATAAGTTTATTCCTTCCTGAGGATTTGTTTGGGCTTTTTGTATTTCATCGATGCGCCATGGCACATTTTTTCCGAACAGACGTAGGTTCGGCGGACGTTTTGGGATCCTTTTGATGATAATGGTTGGCTAGTTGTTCGAGACATTAAGCCATTGTTGTGTTTGAGTGACTATTGAGTTCTATAAATGATGATTTTATTACATTAGTGAGGCGATTAATGCTTGGGTATTAGATAGCATTAGGTGGGATTGTTGCATGAAGGCTTGTAGCTGTTCGGTTGCTCTGGTGAGAGCGTCTATTGCGTATTGAGGGGCGCGGGGGGGGGTGGAGTTTGGGGGAGGGGCTTGGTCGGTGGTAGCTTGGGGTTGAGGTGGAGGGGGGGTGGTCTGTAGGGACATTAGAGGAGGGGGGCGTGGACGGTTGGTTGCGGTGTGTGTAGTGGTGGGTCGGTCCTGCGTGTTCCTATTGGTCGCGTAGTGAGGGAGGGGCCAGGAGGCCCTTTCGGTGTGTCGCCATTGGTGTTGGTTTCGGTAACTGTCTTGTCTGGGGGCGTAGCGGGGGATGGGACGGGATGGGCAGCCTTTGTAGTTGGCTGTGTGTGCCCCTTCGCAAAGAGCGCATTTGGCGGGGGTGTGCGGGGATTTGGTGCATTCGTGCGTGGGATGATCTCCCGCGCATTTAACACATCTGGGGCGGGCATTGCAGCAAGCTGCGCTATGTCCGTGATTTTGGCATCGGAAGCATTGTCCGACGCTCAATCTGTTCCTTAGAGTCTCAACCGTTACTCTGAGGTTCATGATGGTGTTTAATTCGGTGAAAATGAGTTTTGCGCGGTCGTTTTTTGTTAGATTGACTAAAATGAGCGGGAGGGCTAATCGCTGGGGGCCGGTTTTCATCCGATGAACCGAGATCACCGGGTAATTGTGGGCTAGGAGATCGGCGATCTCTTGGCATGTTATATCCTCGGGGATGCCGCGGATTACCGCTTTCAGCGGTTTGTCCTCGGGGAGCCGGAATGAGTGGAATTCTTCATTCCTTGTCGTTAAGAGTCTGGTAGTGAGGTGGTGGTCGCGAGGGTTATTCGGGAATATGTTGATATATTTGTTTGAATTTTTAGCGTAAAAATCGACTCCTTGGTCGATTAATGCGGCTTGTAGGGAGCTCCAGCCTGTTTTGTTGTGAAGCATGATTGGAGGGATGCGGGGGTGGGAAACAGTTGACTGAGGTGTCTGGTTCTGGGTAGAGGGGGCGGTGTGAGGGGTTGAATTTGTTGTGGATTGAGAAGTGGTTGGTTGCGGGGAGGGTTGGGGGGAGGGTTGGGCGCGGGGTGGTGAGGGGAGGGTTGTTAGAGTGGGGGGGGAGGGAACTGTTGTGTGTTGTGTGGGTCTTTTGCATGGTGGTGATGTTACGTAAGATGTGGATGGGACAGCATAGGGGATGTTATTTATTCCCGTTTGGAATGTATGTTGAGTGTCTGATGTTGATTCTACTGCATTAGGAACGCTGTGCTTTTCCGTTCCGTATGAGGGGGGGGTGGCTGTAGTGCGACGACCCCGTTTACGGGTGCTTCTGGTCGTCTCCCAGGGCATTTCGTCTGCGCTAGAATCAGTACCTAAGTCTGAATCTTCACTACCGGATTGCGTTGGGGAAGGGGGTAGGCTTGACGGGTGGGGAGCGTTGGGGGCGGGACTAGTGGGGGAGGTAAGTGAGAGTTGAGTTCGGGGGGGGGACGCAGCCATTCGGGCGTAGGAGGCGGGGGAGGGTTGGTCACAGGGGGGGGACGCTGAATTTGACCTGTCGTTGGTTCCTTCGGGCGAGAGAGGGTTGGTGAGGGGGGCGGAGGTATCATCGCGGTTGTAAAGTTGATGTGCCAAGCGGAAAAGTGCTTTGCCACCTTTTTTAAGTTCATCATCGGATAACTCCGATGGGTCGCGGTCATTCATTAATTTAATCGTGCACATTAGGAAACTTGCTAATACTTCGTTTATTGTCATTTTGAATTGGGGTATGTTGTGGGGGGAAAAAGTATGGATTTATGATTTTCAGTTTTGGAAGTGGGTGAAATTGAAGAGTATTGTGAGTTTAAGAATGAATGAATTTAATGAATGAATTTAAGACTCTAATTTGCCAGACTATTTAAATCAAAGTGTGTACTCACAGAAGGCGAAGTGAGGTGTAGTGGTGATGAGGTGGTGAGATGGCGGTGATGAGATGGGTGGTGATCAGTTCTGATTTTGTGGATCGTCTTGGGTCGGCTGGGGGCAGTTGGCTCTACTCTTCTTTCAAGCGGGAACTATCCCGAGTCGATATCCAGGACGTCAGGTTTCACAAAAGTTCATAGACACTGTCACTGAGTTTGAAGTTAAGCAGCACTATCACAAGAGTTTTGATGCACTGAATTGATTTGGAAGCGTGTTCACTGAGATTCTGATTGATTGTTCGGAGCTATAATTTGGCGGTGTGAGCGAGACTATTGATTAGAATTACGCGCGCAAAAATCCCGAATGGCGGGCCAAAATCGCGGTAATTCTGAGTTTATACACTGATTTGTCACATGTAATTTGACCATTGAGTTTGTAATGTTGATTAAAAATTTGATTACGCGCGCAAAAATCCCGAGCTGCGGGCAAAAATCGCGGTAATTTATGATGTGGTTAAACTGAGTTTAGTTTAAATTAAATTGAATTAAATTAAATTACGCGTGCAAAAGTCCCAGTTGATGGGCAAAAATCACGGTAAATTAATATGATGTTGAGAAGTTTATCACTTGTTGGCGGGTGTAGTCACGGTAATTTAGAAAGTTTGTTGTGCAATTTGAAATAATATTAACACGGGATGCGAGCACTGGGTACGTAACTATGGACGGTTGCTATGCAAGTTTCGTGGGGTCGGTCGAGCAGGTATAGAGATTTGAGCACAACGCGCGCCAGGACACAGTATTTACGTAGTATCCCCTCCCCGGCTCGAGAGCACTGGGCACATCGCAAGCCATGGACCCAGTATTTACGTAGCATCCCCTCTCCTTTTCCCAGGCGAAGCTAGGCCAAACAGTGAGCGGCAACGGTCAGCCAATCAGCGTAAAGCCACGATAAACCTAGAAATATTTCTCTTTTCATATATAATTGCGCAAATTAATGTTAGATTTGCGTGAGTCTCGCCGCAACAATGCTAAATAAAAATATACAGGTTGAAAGGCTGGACTCACGTCTATGTTGTAAAGTAATATTGAAATATGTAAACATTAATATTAAGTAGTTATAAGGATTTCCTCACACCAATATCGGTCTGAGGACCCACTGATTCATATTGTACAATTTATTATAAAAACATTAAAAATGCTAGGGAAAAACAGTTTTCATGAGATGAAGCGGCGTAAAGAGTACTATTGAATAAATAATTTTAATATTGACTATTAAAGTCATATGAAAACACACGAAGCTGCACAAAAATGCACCTCGTTTACGCGGGGCGTTTTAGACGCGCGCACACCGATGTGTGCACGCCCCCGCTAGTCCTATATATACTGCGCGTAAAGCGATCTCAAGTCTCTCTCTTCCGACATCTACTCTGACCGCTTCACTCTGGACTGCTTCTCCCGCTGGAACTACTACAACCGCCTTTGACTTCTGACCTCTCGCTTCCTTGGACTACCTACTGCTCTTTCCTTGGATACACGACATCACAGCAACCGGAAAAGGCCCTGAACATAAAGCAGCTCACCGACTAGAAGATTCAGCACCCCCTTATTTACAGTCAATGTAAAGGACTTGCGTCTGATACATTGTGTGGTCCTTCGCAGCCGCATTTTCTAGTCTCCAGCTGCCAAGATGACACCATCTCTACGCTCCGGGAAGAATACAATGGAGGGAACCAGACAGGATGAGTCACAAGCCGCTAGCAGTACCCCGCACCCCGCCGGTCCCTCTACAATTACGCTTCCCGCTAATGCGGCCGCCGCGGTGAGGGCCGCCCAGCCACAAGTCACTGGAATGGCGATATCGGACAATTCTCCGGTACAGATACCCATCCATGACTCATCATCAGACAGCGAAGAGTCGAATGCAGATTCGCTCAAACAACTGCAGCGAGAATTGAGAGCAGAAAGGCGACGAAATCGGAAATTACAGGAAGCCCTCATCGCTTCAATAGCGGCTCCTACGAAAAAACAAGCGCCTTTAGTGGAACCTGACACACATACAGAGCAGGCAACCACACATCAACAAGGTGCCATGCAGGGCGCCCTACAAGGCTCCATGCAAGGTGCCGCACAACAAAACAGCGCAGAGTACCGGTCTTCAGCATCCAACACCACGATGCGAGGCCAAACAACCCCTCTGCAGCCTGCTATCATCAACACGGAGTATCCGGCCACAATATCCGGACAACAGCCGACCCAAACTACAGCTCAAGGGGCCTCGCAGATCCCCGCAGCATCCTACAATCCGGAATATCAGCCGGACTCACCACATACGCAGTTTGGCCAGACACCGCCTGCAAACAACACATACGCGACATTCCCGGGCCATCCCACGGAGGATGACACGGCGCGACAAACCCAAGATTGGGTCAATAATAGAACGGAACAAACGGCGCCAGCAAACCCGTTCCAACAGTTTGCGGCCTTTATGACGGAGGCTTTCCGCGCCTCGCAAAATGGCGGTACTCCGCGGCAGCAGCCCGAAGAAGAAAATCGCATGGCGTCCCTTATCGCACGCCAATCAAGCGCTAAGGACCTCCCACCATACTATGGAGACGCCGTAGAGTGGCCAGCATGGCGCGCTCAATTTTATCAATCAACGTCTACATGTGGGATGACGCAATCAGAAAACCTCATGCGCCTTCAGAGAGCATTGAAAGGCAAGGCTCGTGAAGCAGTAAGTCCACTCCTATTGGACCCCACGCAAGTACCGGAAATAATGGACGTGTTAGAACATCGGTTCGGTGGTGCTCACACTATTGCATCACTGATGTTTGAAAAAATAAAAAAGTTACCGCGGCTGCCCGAAGATGCATCAAACGACGCACTTATTGAGTTTTCGGGTACAGTTCAAAATGTGGTGGCCTCACTCGGCAGTCTGAAGTGTGATTATTTATCTAACCCCGCGCTACTTAGTGAAATTGCATCGAAAATGCCTCTTGTGCTCAGAGTGGCGTGGTTGGATAAAATAGCCGATCAAGTGATAAGTGCGACAATTCAACAATTAGCCGCATTTCTAAAGCGGCTCACAAACGCGATCCCGCGTTCGGGCTTAGTTGACAATGCTCGGGCTCCAATGCGACCGCGACGGGAACAAGTATATGCGCAAAATTCTCAAACTGATACGGAGAGCGAAAAGTGTGCACAGTGTTTCAATTCGCACAAAATTCACGAGTGCCCCGTGTTTTTGGGGAAAAATGTCCCCGGACGATGGGAAAAAGTAAAAAATTCCCGACTTTGTCATAAATGTCTAGACGCAAGACACCATACGAGAGCGTGCAAATATCGTGTGTGGTGTGGAGTGGGTTCTTGTCGGCTTCCTCATCATAAACTACTGCACGACCCGTCGCGTGTGAAATCATCTGCCGGTACCTCGCGCGATAGTGAAAACCAAACTGTAACCAGTACCACGTCGTATGGACATGAATCAGTGCTGTTGAAAGTGATACCGGTAACCATATGTGGCCCAAACGGGCAAGTGTCAATTTATGCCCTACTAGACGAGGGGTCAACTGTGACCCTTCTAGACAATGAAACAGCGGACAAAGTGGGAGCAACCGGGCCGACCCGCGGGCTCCGTATTCACGGGGCAAGTGGTATGTGTTCGTCGGATAGTACATCCCGGCGAGTTAAACTATCAGTGCGCGGAGACGGTGACGAATATGTTATTACGGCGAATACAGTGCGAAACCTGGACCTACCTCAACAAAACATAGCCGGTCGGTGCCAAGTGAAACCAAAAATATTATTGGGACAGGACAACGTGCATCTCATCGTGTCAAGAGAGGTGCGTGAAGATACCGAGAAAAGAATGCTGTCCCGTACTGCACTCGGTTGGATCGCGCATGGAGGCATTCATCCCGTAGAAAATATAACACTGAGCATTATCGGTGAAGCCGAGAGTGGAGACCAACAGCTCTCAGAGCTAATAAAACAAAACTTTGCGATCGATTCACTTGGAGTGACGTCAGCGACACGCGTAAATGCGACTATTCAGCGAGCAGAGGCCCTCATGGAAAATACCACTCGGCCATATAACACCGACCGGTGGGAAACGGGCCTACTGTGGAAAGAAGATAATACGTAGGGGAGACCTGTACAAAACCGTATACCGGGGTAAAACCGTATTTCTCTATAAAAGCTTTATTTCTTTAAATATTCCCTCCACGCATTCCGCCCATGTTAAGCCCCCAAATCAACGCAAGTCACCAGAAACTTGTCAAAACAAGCCTGCCCGCTGGCGAGATAATACGCTTATTAAGTTTTTCGGTGATCTGATCTAATTTTACGGTTATTGAAATAATTAATAGTGAAGTTTATATCATTTTCAGATGAGTGACATATCACATACTATAATTATGTATATTTTAAATTTGATTAAAAAAACATTTGGGTGATTTTCGTTAAAAGTTTAACATTTGTGAAAGAATGTGTGAATAGAAATTTCTCGGGCACAACCGTACGGGGTAAAACCGGCCAGTATACGATCTTGACCCGGAGTATTTTCGTTGAAGCATTTTTTAATGTGTTTACAGATGTTATCATCTTGCCTCGTAATTACCGAAGAAAAACTAATAGTCAAGACTAGAATACGGAAAAAAATTAGGAAAGCCATTAAGAGTGTCGTCCTAGGAACTATAGGTTACCCAAAAGCATCAGAAATCTACGGAGTGCCGAAATCACTCGTTGATCATGTTCTTACCATGGAACGTCGCCTATTTAGGATAACTTACAAAGATCTTCGAAGCTTAGCATTCGAGTTGGCGGAATCCAACGAAATAGTGCATAATTTCAACAAAACTGAGAAACTGTATATGGTATACGGTTTTACCCACCCCCCGGGGCAAAACCGGAAAAATTAGTGGTTTTGTTTTTTTTTTTTTAAATACATTTACGAATAAGATTTTCAAATTTTTTATATTATGTTTTGTTCCTTATTAAATTTATTAATAAAAATAATTACTGTCAAACTTATTTTATTTTTAATTACTGAACTACAGAGCTTCTGCCTTAGCTATACGGTTTTGGACAGGTCTCCCCTACCTGCCTGACAACAAACAGTGCGCGCTAAAACGATTGTACGCATTAGAGAGAAAGCTAGCAAAAAATAAAACATTAGAAGCAGCATATAAAATGAAAATTAACTCTTTGATCGAACGTGGATACGCGCGCAAATTAAATATTCAGGAGGCGGCCATTCCAAGCCCTCGAAAATGGTACCTACCGCATTTCGCTGTAGTTAACCCCAATAAACCGGGAAAGCTAAGAGTGGTTTTCGACGCAGCAAGCCGCTGTCGAGATATATCATTAAATGATCAGCTGTTAACAGGGTCCGATCTGCTCTCCTCGCTATTGGGTAATATTTTGCGCTTCCGCGATGGAAAAATCGCGCTCGCGGCAGATATTGCAGAAATGTTCTTACTAATAAAAATAAAAAGTGAGGACCAACCATCTCAACTATTTATCTGGAGAGCAACGCCAAATGAAGAGCCGAGCACTTACATGCTCACCGCAATGATGTTTGGGGCAACTTGTTCCCCAAGCAGCGCGCAATTCGTGCGAAACAAGGTAGCTGAGCAACACAAAGTGCAATATACCGCCGCGGCAAAAGCCATACAGGAAAAAAAATATATGGATGATTATCTCGACGCCGTGGACACGCGTCGAGAGAAACGGTACGGGACATTATTCACCTGTCTGTCAACCAGAGCTGTATATCTCGAGCTAGCGGCCTTACTAAGTGCCGATTCAGCTATAATGGCAATGCAGCGAATGTCAGCTAGACGAGGCCAGCCCGAATGTATATACTCCGATAACGGGACTAATTTCCATGGCGCTGACAAAGAAATCCGAGACGCGCTGGAATCAATCAGTCGAGACCCCAGAGTACAAAACTACATTGCAACACAAAAAACATCGTGGAAATTTATCCCCCCCCTGTCTCCCCACATGGGGGGAGCTTGGGAGCGCCTCGTGCGCTCTATAAAGAGAGCCCTCAAGTCAACTATGAAAGAGCGCTCACCGAAAGAAGAAACTCTCCTCACGGCCCTGGCAGAAGCAGAGTACATAGTGAACAATCGCCCGCTGACTCATGTCTCCGTCGACCCGAGAGATGAGGAGCCGCTAACCCCTAACCATTTTTTGCTGGGATCAGCAGGAAAGCGGCCACACCTGTCATTGTATGCGGCAAAAGAAGAAGAGGTCTGCCTAAGAAAACAATGGCGAATCAGCCAGCAATTAGCAGATATGTTTTGGCGGCGATGGATGAAGGAATACTTGCCCACTATAGCCGCACGTCAAAAATGGCACCAGCCAGGTACCCCTATCAAAACGGGTGATCTTGTGCTAATCGTGGATCCAGCTTTGCCCCGCAATAGTTGGCCCCGCGGGCGAATCATTGAAACAATGCCCGCCGCTGATGGGCATGTAAGGACCGTTCGGGTCCAAACCAACACCGGAGTGTACGTGCGCCCAGCGGTCAAAATTGCCGTACTCATGACGACACCAAACACGGGCCCTAAATCACAAGAGGCCCCCCCACGCCGCCAAAAAGGAACCGGCCGAATGGATCGCCGCCGGACAAAAGCATCCCGTCACGTTCGAATTTGCTAGGCGCAGCCGATACTGCACCGGGGGGAGGATGTATCGAACGCATTACGCAATGCTACCCAAAGGCCGCAAAGCAGATGTCTGACCATGGGAGGATAAGAAAGCTGTATTTACCCGGCCGGCGAGTACTGAGCACATCGCAAGCCGTGGACCCAGTATTTACGTCGCATCCCCTCTCCATTGCCCAAGCGAAGCAACGCCAAACAGTGAGCGGAAACGGCTAGCCAATCAGCGCAAAGCACGATAAACCTAGAAATATTTCTCTTTTCATATATAATTGAGCAAATTAATGTTAGATTTGCGTGAGTCTCGCCGCAACAATGCTAAATAAAAATATACAGGTTGAAAGGCTGGACTCACGTCTATGTTGTAAAGTAATATTGAAATATGTAAACATTAATATTAAGTAGTTATAAGGATTTCCTCACACCAATATCGGTCTGAGGACCCACTGATTCATATTGTACAATTTATTATAAAAACATTAAAAATGCTAGGGAAAAACAGTTTTCATGAGATGAAGCGGCGTAAAGAGTACTATTGAATAAATAATTTTAATATTGACTATTAAAGTCATATGAAAACACACGAAGCTGCACAAAAATGCACCTCGTTTACGCGGGGCGTTTTAGACGCGCGCACACCGATGTGTGCACGCCCCCGCTAGTCCTATATATACTGCGCGTAAAGCGATCTCAAGTCTCTCTCTTCCGACATCTACTCTGACCGCTTCACTCTGGACTGCTTCTCCCGCTGGAACTACTACAACCGCCTTTGACTTCTGACCTCTCGCTTCCTTGGACTACCTACTGCTCTCTCCTTGGATACACGACATCACAGCAACCGGAAAAGGCCCTGAACATAAAGCAGCTCACCGACTAGAAGATTCAGCACCCCTTATTTACAGTCAATGTAAAGGACTTGCGTCTGATACATGACATATAATAGCAGATATACCTATATCACTCGCGTCTGTAATTAGCTTGATAGGTAATTGTGGGTCAAAATGCACCAAAATATTGTCTGACGTCAGCAGTTTCTTAACTTGCTCAAACGCAATATTGCATTCCTGAGACCATACAAATTTTATCCCTTTTTTCAACAATTGGTATAAAGGAGACAAAATACCTGACACATTATGTATAAAAGACCTATAGTAGGAAATAACTCCCAGCAAACTTCTAAGTTCCGAAACATTTTTCGGTACACTCATTTGGGTAATAGCATATATTTTATTTTCTAAAGGCATAACTCCTTTCTGCGAAATTCTATAACCTAAATATTCTATCTCTGTTTCTAGAAAAGAACACTTATTTTCATTAATAGTTAATCCGCAATCACTTAACTTGCTAAGTACTGCTTCACAAATAGAATATAATTCCTCTTTAGAATTCCCAAATAAAAGTAGATCATCTAAAAATACACGAACGTTCCTAAGTCCACCAACTATCGCCGTAATGACTTGCATAAAGATGGCCGGACTCGTGCTTAAGCCAAAAGGCAATACTTTATATGCAAATAAACCTATATGCGTACTAATCACACATAATTTTCTAGACTTTTCGTTCAATGAAATTTGTCCAAATGCATTTCGTAAGTCTATCTTAGCAAAATATTTTGCACCATTCAGAGATGAAATTAAATCGTCAATACGAGGTAGTGGGTATTTCAACTTCGCTAACACAGGATTCAATGTTGTTTTGAAATCAGTACAAATCCTAATTGAAGCGTCTTTCTTTTTTACAACAACAATCGGGCTTGCAATATCGCTTATTTCTACCTTTTCAATAATGTCTTCATGCAACATTCTCTGTAGAGTCACGTGGGGTAACCGTACGCGTAGTGTAAGTGTTCGCAGTGATGTTTCCGACAAGATTGTGCCTGTTAAGCGCCCGCGCGTTCCTTAATTCAGTAGCGTTCTGGATCGCGCCGAAGAGGGAAATGTGTACAGTGGATGCTGATTTGTCAATAAAAACTGGTAGGTCATTTACTTTTTTTCGTGCTTTTCTTAAATTTTTCATCTCCGTTACCGATGTGTGCTATTGTGTAACCAGCTGTGTCAGAGCGACGTGGTCTATGATAATTTTTAGTGAAATATTGTTAGTTAGACGGGTGCAAAGTGATAATTCTAATAAAGATAACCACAAATCTGATTTCTAAAGTTTATTGAATTTTGGTGTGATGGGGTAAGTGTGCTGGGGTAAGCGTTCGCAGTTGGATGAGTGCGAACACTTACCCCGATAGATAAAATTGATTTTATAGCATAATATTTCAACTCTCGTTATATTTTTACATTGAAATATGCCGCGTGTGTACGTGAGCATCCAGAGAGGTCAGTTTGCACTCAAGAGCAGATTGAAACTGCAACAAGGCTTGTGAAAGAGGGGAAGAGTCAGCGGGCTGCTGCAGATATTGTTGGGATCAGTGAAGCCACTCTGCGTAAACGCCTAAAACTAAAATTAATAGCAACTTCAATGGAGAGATATCGTCCGACTTTTACACCAGATAAAGAGGTAGATTTTTAGATAAATAGGTACTTAATTTATCGTGCAGATGTCATTTTTTTGTGAAATGACGATCTGATAATTATTCATTTATTTTCAGGCCGAAATCGTTGATCATTGTAAAAAAACTGACGAAATGTTCTACGGCCTGACTATGCAGACAATGAGAAAAATTGTTTACGAGTATGCTGAAATCAACAAGATCGAGAACAGATTTGACAACATTACAAAAACGGCTGGCAAGGATTGGGTGTATGGATTTCTAAAACGTAACCCTGTTTTAGATTTAAGACAGACTACTCCCACAAGTATTGCGAGAGCTATTGGGTTTAACGTTGTTCAAGTTCGGCGGTTTTACGCAAACTGAAAAATCAAGTCCTTATAAAAAGAAACTTCAGCAGAAGCAGAGAGATGCAGACGCAAAAATTGTCCGAAAACCAATAGTTAAAACCATGGAAATCGGACGACCACCTCTTTTCAAGAAAGTCACACCACAAAGAATCACCACAAAGCGTAAGGCGGGAGATTCCAGCGTGCATAACTGTTTAAAGAGAGCACAAAACAGGCTTCTAAGGACTATTTTTGCCCACAATGCAAGGAGAAATATCGAGATCCACCAACAGAAGATTGGATAAAATGTATTGTGTGTAAAGCATGGTGGCATGAGAACTGCACAGACTACGATAAGGGGCAATTTAAGTGTGATAATTGCAATAGGGGGTAACTCTTTGCGGTGCGAACACTTACCCTACGGTATGCGTATACTTACCCCGCACACGGGGTAAGTGTACGCAATCGACATGCATGTAAACTTTTTTATATAACTGTTTGATTTATAAACCATATGAGGTTTTTATGGTTGTTTGAGATGCCTTAATAATCGATCATATTAATAAACAAAAAAATTGAGTAAAATACCTAAAGCTTTTTAATACAAAAATCCCAATGTAAAAATTGCGCACGGTTACCCCACGTGACTCTAACTCTATCTCTACTTTCTCACGTAAACTAAAAGGTAATGGCCTCGGATTTACAAACTTTGGCCTAAAGTCCGAATTAACTTCAATGTTTGCCTCATAATTTTTAAGCCTACCCGATTTTTCTGAAAAAACATGAGCATATTTCTTCTTTAAACTTTCACGAAAAACAAGATGATTATCACAATTAATCTCACTGAATTTTACAGAATTTATTCCACTTAATCCGATACCGAAAACTTGTAAAAAATCTCTACCAACTATTGTAGAATTACCATTTTTAATTATTACGAACTGTATTTTCGCACTTTTACCTAAAAATGACACCTCTAAATTCACTTTACCTAAAACATTTAACTGCGTTCCGTCATACCCTGACAAATGAACATTATACTTTTCTAAATCGTAAGAAACAAAATATCTTAAATACACTTCATATGGTATCGCGTTTATCGCAGCTCCCGTATCTACCAACGCCGGCAATATTATGTTACCAATTAACAAATCTATATATGTGGGTTCCGGCCCCACATTATTATTAACCACGAACACCGAATTCAACCGTTTATTTTTAGTACCTACATAATTTTTATTGTATTTACACAAATTACTAGGATGACCCGATTTGTTACAATGATTACACAAAATTTTTTTCCAGCAATCTCTTTGCAAATGATTTTTTTTTCCACACAAAAAACAAGTTTTTAACGTACCATTAACCGGTGATTTACTCCGCATTGAATTTTTATTCCTGGAAGGACTATCTTTCCTGGATTTATGGAAATACTCGCTTTCCTTATGAACAACATTTAAATTCGGATTTACTTTTTTAAAAGCCACAACATGTTCCCACGTCGCCGCTAGATTAATGCAATCCGTAAAAGAAGTATTGATTGCCTCTACGAATAGCTTGTGTTTCAATTTTTCATTAAAAATCCCAATAACGAATATGTCCTTTAAACATGGTTCCAATCTCAGCTCAAAATTACAAGATAAACTTAACCCTCTCAATCTAGCCGCGTAATCTTTAACGGATTCGCTAGGAAACTGTTTACATTTATAAAATAATTCACGAGACTCAAAAATATTTTTAACTGGTTTGCAATGTGAATCAAATAATTTACATAAATCTTCAAAAGAACAAACAGAAACCTTTTTTGGAAAACATAAATCACATAATAGAGAGAAAGTTTCTTCCGTGAGGCAACTCAGCAAAAATGCTCTTTTGCGTTCTGGTGACAACAACTTATCATCATTTAAAATGAGGGCCTGATCCAATCGTTCCCTGAACAATGACCAGTCTCCCGTTCTGTAACAGAACGTCCCCAAATTCTTACAAATCGCCTCCATTGGGAGAAGAACTGAAACAAGTTGAATAAAATATACGTATCTCAGCCCTTCCAGAGGTTATGCTCCGAGCCCCTGCCCTGAGCCTGTGAATCACCAACGTCTCAGCACCCTTTTCTGGCTCCGTCTCCCTTCAGCTGCGGACACGATCACCTTCCAAGGTCTTCCTTCCCGCTGTAGCGACAGAACCCCGGTCCCGGATTCCGGCCAATTCACCCTTGATGCCGATCTTGATCCTGGATCTTCTGCGTACCCCGTGTAACGGTGTACTCTCGACAAAATGTTGCAATGTCGGCTCCCACACACGTGTAAAATTGCGTTTTTACCGCGCAATTTGCCCGGCCCGATCTGCGTGCTCGCCTCGGCTGCGTGTGAATTCTCCAATTTGATAGCCTTTTATTTTTCTTCTTCTTCCTTCAAAATTTAGCGATCCAACGCCCAAAAGCGCCAGACTATACTGTGATCACCAAAAATTCGAATAATCTTCTTGAATCATCTGATTCTCCGTAAACTTTTAATAATTTACGAACTACCGTGCTGCGCCACTGTGACGTATGTTAACTCTACATACTCAATAATAACAATGCTTGTATTATAATATTTATTTGAAAGAAGACTATCACGGTTCTGGACTGAGAGGCTCATTCCCGCTCATACGATCTCTTATATACGTCTCGTACTCGCTGTCTCGCTCTCATGCTGTCCCCCTTACACACATACACCACAACGTCATACGTCAACTGTATTTATGACAGCTTAACGATTCAGATATTCTAGCTAAACTAATCGGTTGAGACAGCTTTGTGTTTAGTTGTGTTACCTAAACTGTATTTATGACAGCTTAACGATTCAGATACTCTAGCTAAACTAATCGGTTGAGACAGCTTTGTGTTTAGTTGTGTTACCTAAACTGTATTTATGACAGCTTAACGATTCAGATATTCTAGCTAAACTAATCGGTTGAGACAGCTTTGTGTTTAGTTGTGTTACCTAAACTGTATTTATGACAGCTTAACGATTCAGATATTCTAGCTAAACTAATCGGTTGAGACAGCTTTGTGTTTAGTTGTGTTACCTAAACTGTATTTATGACAGCTTAACGATTCAGATATTCTAGCTAAACTAATCGGTTGAGACAGCTTTGTGTTTAGTTGTGTTACCTAAACTGTATTTATGACAGCTTAACGATTCAGATATTCTAGCTAAACTAATCGGTTGAGACAGCTTTGTGTTTAGTTGTGTTACCTAAACTGTATTTATGACAGCTTAACGATTCAGATACTCTAGCTAAACTAATCGGTTGAGACAGCTTTGTGTTTAGTTGTGTTACCTAAACTGTATTTATGACAGCTTAACGATTCAGATATTCTAGCTAAACTAATCGGTTGAGACAGCTTTGTGTTTAGTTGTGTTACCTAAACTGTATTTATGACAGCTTAACGATTCAGATATTCTAGCTAAACTAATCGGTTGAGACAGCTTTGTGTTTAGTTGTGTTACCTAAACTGTATTTATGACAGCTTAACGATTCAGATATTCTAGCTAAACTAATCGGTTGAGACAGCTTTGTGTTTAGTTGTGTTACCTAGACTAAAAATTATATACCTAAACCATTTTGTAGTGTTCGGTTAGAAAAACTTAACTGTTTAGATGTAGTAAACTTCGGTTGGAATAGCCCTACCGATATAGGTGTTTTAGATCTCTACTGCTAGCTAGCTTTAGGTACTGTAGCTTAGCTTTTTGGTTAGATTATCTAAATTAAATAGGAAGTGCAGCTTTGTAGTTTAGCTGAAAACAATACAGGGTGTTAATGTAACCACCATCAACTCGAAGGATTATACCCATAATTCAGAATCATGGGTTAAATACTTTGAGTTGCAGGTAGTTTATTACAACCCTTTTGAGAGATGAAACCTAAATAAATAAATATTATGTTTTGTAAGACTAGAAAGTACTTATTAAAAACCTCATTCATATAAAAGTTATTTTGTTAAGAATCGTCTCTCAAAATATTGTTTCAAGCTACCAGCAAAGCCTCAAAAAAGAAAACACGTTTGATCATACACACATTTATATTATCAATTTTTATTATAATTTTTTTTAAATATAGTAAAAGATGTTTGTGTTCTGATTTGGCAAATTCTTTTCGGCGCTGCCTGTATGTGTCTAGTAATTTACCTTTAGCAGCAATTTTTTGGGTAGGCCCAAAACACACATATGGGGTGAAATATACAGCTGCGCTTTCTTTATTAAAGACTTTGGTGATTTGAAAAGCAAATTCATAAAATCTCTTGCTTGTAATGGATCTATCTGGATTACCCTGCAATTCCTTACTTATAATAGTACTGCACAGTCTGGCAGAATTGTCCAACAGACCCTTTGACTCAAACTGCATTAAAAGTGCTTGCCCTTCATTGATTGATAGGAGATGATTGCGTAAGTCCTGGAAAACAAAATTAAATTGCATATTGATTACATAACTAATAACCACTTCTATAATCATCATAATATCAGTCACAGGATGGCTATTCTACGCTGCCACTACTAAAATACATATATCGGAATGTATAAAACAATTAACCTAAGTTACTTAGGTATCTGAAACTTACTAAAATTATTTAACTTACATTCGAAATTTGCTCTTCAAAAGCTTCTTGCGTTATTCTTTGTGATTTGTTTTCATTTTCCAACAAGGAAATGTCATTTACAAGGAAGTCATCGTGTTGATAATATATGGGCGTTGTTTGTTTGGAAGTTGAAGGTATATCTTCAATCTGAAACAAAAAGCGGGTATGTACACAAAGGGGAAAGAAAGGGTGAAGGGGTCAAGCTTTGTTTTTATCCCTTTGGAATTGCTTGACCCCCCCGGCAGTCGATTTATTCATTAATTACAGGAATTATTATTTTAAATACTATTATTTTTGTATCAAAATCGCGTCCGGTACAACTATTTCCAAATGGTTAGCCAAAAAAGGCCTAGGTATACAATATGTCATCATTACTGCTTTTAAAAACTTACACTTATGACAGGTGGATTAATAACATCCTTGAGCGCATTAATGTGTGCTGTAGGCAGTGCCCGGTGCCCTACAGTCGGAATCAATTCTTTAATATCATCTTGAGATATTATCAGGAGTGTTTTCGAGTCTATGGCTTGAGTCTGAAATAAAGAAAAAAAACGACGAAATAATACAAAAAATTTCAAAACAAGAAAATAAAAATTTATTTTTCAAAGGAATGAAAATTATTCATTAAAAAAAATGTATATTTATACAACAGCAGATACCGAACACCCTGTATCATGAATCAAGCGGAGATAAAATAGTTTTAATAATGAAATTATTTCATTTATATGAAAATTTCAAATGTAAACATTAACAATGGGTGGTCACCCTGTATTTAAAAAAAAATATCCCTCCCAAAAAAAAAACAACAGAATTCAATGTTCAAAATGTTATGTCCGAATTAATAATTTACTACAGTTTCAAACAGAAAATACTACAGTTTCAAACAACATTCGTTCAATACAAAATAATACTGGCGGAAACAAACAAAGAAATAAAGGCGCCCTTGAGGTGATTTTGCACAAAAACGGCGCTATACAAGTGATCCAATTATTATTTTTTTTATATACCACTCTCTGTAACTTGTGTCATGACTCCTGACACAATCTTGGTTGTAGCGTCAACACGCACTCTTCAAACTAGGTACATAATAAATACAAATCTTCTAAATCTATTGCGTAGGTACTTGAGTCATGGAATAATGAAGGTGCCAGTTTCTAAATCAAATAGAATGGATATCATCACAATATATAATATCATAGTTCCATGATCTAAATTCTAAATCAATAAAAAAATTAAAAAAGAAAACTCACCTTTAAATGTTTCTATGTTAGCCTCCAGATTCCAAGAAATTAAATAATCCTCCACGGTTTTTTCTGCCATTATCACTAGGAACTAGGAACAGCGGTTAACATAAATTCAATTCAATTCAAAAATAAATTCGCAACGCGCGCAACGAACGTCAATTCACGTATGGTGCGAACTGTGGCAATCTGATAACTGCGTCGTAAATGAACACCTGCGTGCTAGCGACGACATAAAGATCTACCAAAGCTCGGGAAATTTTAACTAAAGTTTTGTTGCACTTTGCCTAAGTTTGTGCAAAGCAACTAATTGTTATGTAAAAATACCAAATTTAGATATTCCAACCTCAGTTTTGCTATATGAACAAAACATTTAACCAAACTAGATGTTTAGTTAAATTTAGCTAAATACTTTGGGAAGTAACACATAAACTTAAGTTACTAAAGTGAAATAGGTTTAGTAAATTACTTTAGCTTGATTAACCAAACCGATTATTTTGTTTAGGTAAGTATGCTTTTAGTGTGCTATTATTAAAGTTTAGTTGTAATAGCTCAAGCACATTTTACTTAACAACGACGGTATCTGCACATAAAGTATTTTAGGTAAAGTAGCTGAACTTTAGGCGATGGTTACACAACTTCAATTAGCTTAACACTTTAGCTAACTCATTTTTTTCAGTGTTCCATTCTAGATTCTAGCGTTGCAACCATAACAATTTTTTCCTTATATTTAGGGAATTTACGAGTAAGTACTTAAGTAGGCCTCGTTCAAAGAACGAGGGATATAAAGGGGCGCGCCGGGCGCCTGTGGCGCCCCTTTAAATCCGGCGCCCTGGGCGGTCGCCCAACCGCGCCCTACCCTAACGCGCGCCGCTACTGGGTTGCCTTGCCTCGTAGTCGTGTGTTTCTTGAGAATTTCATTGACTGAAAAGACCAATCCTGTAAGCGTAAGCCAATACGTGACCTCTGGATCTAGTCTAGTCCTCCAGATTGGAAGTTCTCCAAAACTGCGAATCGAATAGTGGAAAGTCTGGTCAGGTGTAGTAAAATGTGTTTGTCCATAATTCACGAGTCCTCGAGTGACTAATTTTGCAATCTTTGAACATTAGAAAACGTGTTGTATTTCTCCGGCCACCTTGGTTGACATCGACTACGAATCCTGAGGTCACGTGTTTAAATTCCAGCCTTCATAAGTTAATTTTATTTGACTAATTTGTGTTATTTCACAAAGTATTAATAAAAAAAATCGTGACACGTTCCAGATTGGAAGATACTCTCAGTATCGCCCTGTTGAAAGACCACAATTTAAAAATTTTAATATTGCTTTAAATGGCTATAGCCGTGTTTGGTGACTATAAATAAATTACCAGGTTCCACCTAACCTTCCTCCTCCCGATCTCATTCCCATCCTCACTACCATCAGCCTCATAATATAGGTAGGTATAAAAATGAGCATTGATAATTTATTGAGAATCTCTTAAAATTATTGGTTATCCTTTTTAAAACGGGATTGCAGGCAGTTCCCTGATAAACGTTTTGTAAATTCCCAATATGTCGGAACACGTGTTGAGTGTTCACGTACATGCATGTGCCTTGATAATATAATATGACAAAATTCGAAAATATTGGAATTTTTATGAAACTTGTGTTCCGACGCCATGATAATATATTCGTATCTCACTAAAAGTTTATCAGGAAACCTATAAAGTCATTCGTTAGGGGGATGCAATCCCGTTTTTAACTGGATTATCAATAATTTGAAGAGATTCTTAATAAATTAGCAATGCCTTAATCTCACTGGCCTCAGACGGTCGGGAGTAAAAGCGGTAGATCGTCACATATAATAATATAATGTATAAGTGCAGCAGGACAAACGTGCCATTTGGTCGTACAATATCATTAGAATATATAAAATGAATATAAACCTCCGAGAACCGCAAAGAGTGCAAGGCTCATGTAAGTTTAATGAGTAAGATCAAGAAAGGGACGCTTAGATGGTTTGGGCATGTAGAGCGAATGAGTGAAAGAAGGAAAGAAAGTGTAAGGAGAATATACGATGCAAATGTGAATGGTAGCAGAAGTCGGGGACGCCCGAGGAAGACATGGCACGACCAAGTGAATATGGTCAGATACTTGAGTCGGGCCATGTCAATAGTCAGAATAATAGAAGAAAATGTATGAGACGATGTATATATTGTATATAGTTGCGTATATCGCATTTGTCACCTTTTTTAAATATGGGTGTGATGTAACTATTTTTCCATGCAATTGGAAAATATCCCGATGACAATGACATATTAAAAACTATACTTTAGGCACTTTCCAGATTGGAAGTGTAACCTTTTTTGTAGATTCCCGATATTTTTATTATTTTATCGGCGGGACAGTCCCCACTACAGATTATGAATGTGAATGAGGCAAGGAGTGTGTGCCGAGACCGAGTTGTTTGGCGGTCCGTCCTGTCTGCCTCTGAAACGGCGTGATGGTTACTTAGTTAGTTGGTTAATAAAAACCTCTAGAAGGATATAAAAGTAATAGATGCTATGGGTAAATAGACATAGACATAGTTAAATTAGTATTGATTGAAAAGATATGATAGTACCTATAGCCTTTTGTACCTACCTACAGTGCAGTTAAATAGATCCGCCACATTACGTGGTGTCTAGCTTTAAGTTGACCAACATCGATATACCTACTTAAATTTAAATCATCTTCAATCAATAAAAGGAATAAAAAAAACGATAGATTCAGTAGATACAGATAAAATACATAATTGCTTTTTTATAAAGTTGCGCGCGCATTTTTCAACGTCTTGACCTTTGGGGATCATTAAAAAGTGCATGAAAAAGCGATGGCGGTGAAATAAATGTAGGTACCATTTACGTTACAGCCCTTTGCAGGGAAGGTAAATGTTAGTCGCATGGTAGTATCACCAGAATATTATAGGTTTAATAATATACCTGTCTATTCTCCAAATTTCTGAAATCAAAACAAAGTAGGTACTTGTGTACTGTATATAAGCTATTTCTGCAAACAATACGAAAATAATAGAACTATAGATTTACATATCTTTTGTAAATACAGCGCAATCGTCTCAACCACTCCCAACCGTCTGGAGCCAGTGAGACTATGGCATTCCCAATTGGGGTATGTTGTGAGACTGAAGGTGATGGGTAAGGTAAGAAGATAGGGAAAGGAAGGTGGGGGAGTACCGGATTATTCAGATTTGGTCACCAAACTCGGCTAAATCCATTCAACAATTCTGTGTGGTGCACGGACAAAACTTACTGATATGAAATATTGTTATTTTTTTAAAAATCTAGTCAAATTATTCGTTTTCCTTTTAAAAAATGGAGTGGAGGCCTAAAATGCAATATGCACTAATTTGTACTATCTGCGTGTACAATTTCGTAAATCTTTTTTATATATATATGTATGGAAAAGCCTCAATAGGCGTGAAATAAATAAATAACGAATGATTTGACAGTATAGCAAGAATATGATTTATCAGTATAGCAAGAATATGTTATGAGGAAGTCGGAACACGTGTTAAGAAAAAATAATAATACTTTCGCATTTCATCCATTATCTATTCACATTTCTAATAGTATCTTGATAAGCCATACTGGGAGTATCTTCCTACCTACCAAAGATGTAAAGCAAACTATTCAGACTCTGCCAGCCACTGAGGAGATAAACCGATAGAAGTATGTTGTGGGCGAGTCCGTGTGGCCGAAGTACGCTTTTTTTTTTTTTTTTACATTATTTCTGGCTTTCACCCTTCAAGGGTGTTCTTGGCCATCATTTAAAATTATTGAGAAATGAAAGGTGAATTTAAATATTAATTTTATTTAAATGGGCAAATTTCAAAATTATAATGAAAATTGGAGTCGAGTTCAGACTTAGAAGAGATGAGATGTTGAATGGAGGGGAGGCAATTTTAGATAAGGCTTGATAGAAGAGAGGATATTTGTTTAGAGAGGGACAACCAAAAAATATGTGATCTAAAGTTCCCACTTCTAGACCACAGAATGTACAATCTGGGGAGTCAACAACGTGAATTTTAAAAAGATGGGAAGGAACGGAACAATGTCCGATCCTCATTCGAATGAGTGAAGAAATTTCTTTTTTTGAAAAATGAGGGAATTGCTGAAACCACGGTTTTGATGGAATAGTTCTTTGTATTGAGGCATAGCAGGCTCCCTTGGATTGACTAGCAATGTGCCAATACTCTGCCCAAACATTGCGGGATCTATCTTTGATGATGGAAAAAATGTCAGATAGGGGAATGTGGTTTACGAGGGTAACAACAGGGTTGGACGCTCCTTGTTTTGCCAAGGCATCCGCAATATCATTACCCATGATACCAACATGTCCAGGAATCCAAATCAGAGTTACAGTTTTACCAGAGCTTTGAATGGAGGCTATCATCTCTCGAATAAGGCATAGGTACAAAGTGATCATCAGGATGAAGAAGAGGACTGGATTTAAGTTTTTGGAGGGAACTGAGAGAGTCAGAGAGAACGAGGGAATGTTCGAAATTATTTTTGATTATATATTTGAGAGATTCTATTATTGCAATGCACTCGGCTGAAAATATTGAAAATTGATTTGAAATTGAATGAAATATTCTGTCATTAGAATTATTGTGGTAAACGTTAATACCTATACCACAGTTAGGAGAGTCGGGAGATTTGGATCCATCAGTAAATAAAAGAGAAAAGTTGGGCCATTTAGATGAAATAATGTCATTGAAAATATTATTGACAGTTCGGGCCGGGAGATTGGAATGACTTTTAAGGATTCCGATCCCTTCAAATATTGTTGGGGATAGGGTGACGTGACTATATTTTAATTTGTATAAGGGAAGTAGATCATTTTGGATGATGTGAAGCTCTGAGAGAGACTTAAAATTTTTACAGATATCAGGAAGAGGTTAAGTTGAAGCTCTGATTGTAGATGAATGGGTTGAGTCAATGAACAACGAGACGCTGGGGATAACCTGATGACATTTAGAATTTAAACATTTAAGAACAAATTTGTCAGCAAATAGTTGACGCCTTAAATAAAGAGGAGGATCAGAACATTCTACTTGAAGGGAATTGATGGGTGACGATTGCATCGCTCCAGTTATAATTCGCAAAGATTTAGATTGAATTTTGTCTAATTTATCAAGTACATTTTTTGAGGCAGTACTAAAAAGTGGGCAGGCATAATCGAGATGGCTTCGAATAAGTGCGTTGTAAAGCAACTTAATGCAAGTAGGGTGAGCTCCCCACCAAACGCCAGATAAGGATCTGATGATATTTAAATTTTTTTCGCATTTAGTAACTAAATTATTAATATGGGAAGACCATTTAAGTTTCCTATCAAATGTTACTCCCAAAAATTTTACTTCAGAAGCGTTGGAGATTGGAGAATTTTTAAATAAAATTTGAACGGGGGGATTTTTATGGCGGTTTGAGAAGGTGACACACTGAGTCTTTTGGATTGAAAGTTCAAAACCATTTAAGGTGAGCCATGTGCAAAGGGCATTCATGGCTTCGTTAAGATATTTGACGGCGAGAGGGATGATTTTGGATGATAAGAAGAAAGCTATGTCATCTGCGAACTCAATAACTTTTACTTATGGGGGAATAGTGACATGCATATCATATGTGTATATATTATACAGTAAGGGGGACAATACATCGCCTTGTGGTAAACCCTTCCAAACAGACCTACTTTGAGGAGAAATATCTGGAAGTTCAATGAAAATTTTTCTATCTAGAAATAGATTAATAATAGATTGGACAAACATGGGGGGAAGGCCAAGGCCTAGAAGTTTTTTTTTCAGGACTGGGATGGAAACATTGTCAAAGGCGCCTTCTATATCTATAAAGACGGCAAGACAAACTTCCTGTTTAGAAATTGATAAATTAATATCAGTGCTGATGATGGCAAGGTTATCTTGAGTGGATTTTTTTTTCCTAAATCCAAATTGAGATGGAGAGAGAAGCTGTTTACTCTCGACAAAAAATTCAAATCGGTTTTTAATTAATTTTTCATAAAGTTTACTGAGGGTGGATGAAAGAGCGATCGGCCTGTAGCTGGATCCAGAATTTGGTGATTTGTTTGTTTTTAAAATAGGGATGATTATTTGACAACTCCAGTCATCAGGCATTATACCAGTCTGGAAGATTTTGTTTAAGATGCTTAAGAAGTGGTTTAGAACATTATCATTACTATTTTTGATTATGCTGTAAGGTATATCATCTCTGCCTGGAGATGAGTCCTTGACTATTGATAAACAATTTTTTAGCTCAATTAAGGTGAATGGAGAGTCTAGCCAATGATTAGACATAGGAGTATTATAGATAGGCGTTATTTCATCTAAGTTAGGTACAGAAGGGGGGGGCAATTTTGTCCAAGAATTCATCTATCCATTTAGAATGAGACGCTCGAGGAGATGGTGAACTGAAGGAGGATCGAAATCTTCGGATCATAGACCAAACTTCCGAAATTGGAGTGTTCGGAGATACTGAACTGCAGAAGTTGTACCACCCAGATCTTTTTTTTGACCTCAATACCCTTTTGGCATTTGTACCGGACGTACCTCCACTGACTTAAATTAATTTGCATAAATCTGAATTTACGCAGAGGCAGTTCCTTTACAAACTCATCTCTGCGCATATTCGAATTTATGCAACAAATTTCTCTATAAAAATCTGTAATTTTATCTGCACTTGTGTAAAACTGTAAATCTTATCTGTTAATTAATAAATAAAACCACGGGGTCAAGCAGTCATCATTATAGACAAAAAACAAAGGCTTGACCCCCCAACACCCTCTTATAAATTAAATACCTATCATCTGTACAAAACATGGAAGATTTGCACAAAATTGAATACTGTGCAAATCTTCCCTTTTAAATATATGTTTTCTCTCTTTAATATGTAAATTTGCACAAAATTTGAAATTGTGCAAACGCAGTTTCCTTTACAAAACTTGCCGTTTGCACAAAATTGAATATTGTGCAAAACTGCCTTTTGGATGTCAATTCCCCCTTTTAATATGTAATTTGTGCAAACTCACAAAAATGTATTTAAATAAAATGACCCGGGCAAAGTGGGTTGAAGAACAGTCAGGGACCTAGTCAAAATCGTCCCCTTCCAAGTTACGCAACAACGGCGCTCTCTCCTGTGACAAATTCCGGGAACCCAAAAATAATTCTCGGAATTTGTCGCTAACAAAGGGAGAGCTAGGCCCGTTGGTCCTTTAAAAGGCGGACAACTTGTGCAATTCGGCAGAGAGCCAGCAACGATCGGATCATCAACATCTCTCCTGGACTGCCCTGACTGCCATCTTCAAGCCACTTCTGCCCTGGACCTTCACTGCAACCTGGCCTTCTTCTTTCTCCCGGCTCCCTGGCGTTCATCAAGAAGAAACTGTTACAATAGTCGAAGCGTCCCTAGTCAGGGCGCAGGTTCCCCCCTACCTTCCTCCCCCTGCCTTATACCTTTCTCCCACATTTTCCCCATTTCTCCCTTCCCTATATTTTTCCCAATTTTTCCCCACATTTTTTCCCATTTTTCCCGTTAATAATTTTTCCCCATTTTTTACCACATATTTCCCCACTTTTCATTTTCCCCATATTTTTCCCCATTTTTTCCATTTTTTCAACATTCTCCCTACTTTTTCCCGACCTTCCCTTCCAAGGCGTCGAAGCGGCCAGCCGGCCACTCCCGCTATATCGTCTGTGCGGCCGGCGACTACAGTGCCGTCCCGTACAGCATTGGATTCAGCGTTTTTGTATATAAGATAGTTCTCCATAGTCATATTGTAACGATAGGAAAGAGATTTAGCTTTCCGAATTCTTACTACTTTGGAACATTCCTCATCCCACCAGGGAGTTGGAGGGAGTTTTTTTAAAAGAGATTTAGTTTTAGGGGGAGGATTTGATTTATTTACTGCAGTTATGAGCATTGATTTGAAGTTATTATAGTCATCTTTGACGGAAAATATATTGGTGTCGGGTAAATTTAGTAGGAACTTGTCCATATGAGAGTTAAATTCATCCCATTTGGTGTGTTTCGTTTTAATCTTTGTCGAAATATGAGATTTGTCCGATTGGAAAGAAGTTTGATAAGTAATGGTGATCGGGAAATGATCACTGGAGCAAGGGTCGGGGGACACCACCCAAGAGGAGAGAGAACCCAGACTAGTAGAACATATCGAGAGATCCACTGCACTGGGGTTTGTGCTGGGGCGAGAGATCCTAGTAGGAGATCCGTCATTCAAAAGGAAAAGGTTGGATTGATCTAGGAAATCCATCACACTTCGACCATCTCGGTCGGAGAAAGCAGAACCCCAGACGGGGGAATGGGCATTAAAATCGCCTAATATAAAGAAAGGAGGGCTTAGTTGACTTACAATTTGCAACCAAATTTGTTTATTGAAGTGGGCTGTTGGGGGAAGATAGACTGAAATAAAGGATGTGTCCTTTATTTTAGCTGCAACCATTTGGAAGTCAGCATTGGGGGGTTTGATATTATTTATTGGGGAAAATGATATGGATTTCTTAATAAAAAGGGCAGCACCGCCGCCCGAACCTTCCGGGCGGTCGTCGCGGAGACAGGAATACCCTCCCACATTAAAGTGGGTGGATGGAGTAAACCAAGTCTCCGAGATAGCAGCCAAAGAAATAAAGTTGGAATTTAATAGGTTAAGGAGATCAGATTTGTTAGAAATAGCACTTCGGCTATTCCACTGAAGTATTTTGAAATCTTGAAGAGTCATTTTGAATAAATGATTTTAATGTGGAAATAATAGTAGCAGCGTTGGACGGTAGATTAGTTTGAGAAGAAATAAGGTCAATTAGAAGCATAATGAGAGTTTGGATAAATGAAGAATTGTCTTGGGAGAGTTTTTCAGAAAGTTTTAGAGAGTTCATTGAGGACGGATTATAATTATTTGCACACCCATTTGTGGCATTTGAAAGAGGTGAACCATTGGGATTTAAGAGCAGTGAGTTGTGTTGTTGCTGATCGTATCCAGGAGCCGGTTTAGAGATATCGTTTTTGTATGTGAATTTAGTTGAACGAGAAGAAGTTGTTGTAGAAGAGGGAAGAGGGTTGGATGAGGAGTTGCTGGATAAAGCCTCAGCAAATGATTTTTTGACAGGCGGGAATAGTTTAGAAGCCTGCAGAAAAGACAAGTTCTGGGAGGCCATAGAAATTTTTATATTTTTTTGGCGAGATTGTTCTGGGCAAGAAGTGTTGATAGCTGTATGTGAGCCTGAGCAGTTAAAACATTTGGGTGAGGAGGAAGAAGGACATTGGTCAGCTGCGTGGTTTTCTCCACATTTAAAACATCTGGGTTGAGATCTGCATGCAGCTTTGGTATGACCAAAACGGCAGCAATTGAAACATTGAGTGGTGGGATAAGTATACATTTCAACTGGTAATGAGTTGAAGAATAAATATATATGGGAGGGAAGAGATTGACCTTCAAAGGTGATAACTACAGATTGGGAGGGCTTCCAGGAAATTATACCCTCAGAGGAGTCCTTATAATTTAGCCTCCTGGCTTTTATGGGATTGCCAATGTGTTGGGGGGTTGAAAGTGAAGACAGAATTTCTTCGATGGACAGATCGGTCGAGATACCTCTGACCAGGCCCATGCGAGTGACATTGAAAGTAGGGATATATGCCTTGAACTTTGAATTAGATGAAATGAAGATATTTTTGATGAAACTGTTGGCAGCTGACCCTGAGAGGAATTCGACGGAGATTCGGAAGCGACCCTCGGCTTTTACACCTCCAGGCTTGATTGAAAGGTTCTTGCTATTTGATAGGAATTTGCCAAATTCAAGAGGGTGGATGGTTTTTCCTTGCTCAGTTTTTTGGGCGTATACTATGAATGGGCCACGGGAATGAGGAGAATAAAAGTTTGTTGGAGGAAGTTGAGAAAGTGCTGGTGGGGATTGTGAAGTCGAAGGAGAGTCAAGTTTTATTGGGGAAGAAGGAGTAAATTTCCTTTTTTTGGTAGAAGTCAAAATGACAGAATCACTGTCAGAAATTTCTCCATTTTCCCCGTCTGGGGGGTCTGGAGAGGGATCTGGGGGCTTTGTAGGGGGTCCAGGAGGGAAATCTTCCTCCATTATTCACAACATTTTGGAGGAGGCCCACCACTTCCCCGCCCTGTTTTAGGTACTGATGGTACCCCTTCAGAGCTCTCGCAAGGACGCTAATTTTTTAAAAAACGAATCTACATTTAAAATTTCAAAACAAGACCTCCAAAATGTCCATGCATACGATGTTATTCGCAGTATGCAAGTGCTGTGTTTTAATAATTTTAGTAAGTTCTATTCTACTTGGTTAATATAATAAAAACACATTTACAAAATGTCAACAATAGGTAGAGAAGAATTAAAATAATACACAGCCACCTACAAAGAGAACAAAAAAGAAAAATGGTAAAGTATGCGCCTCTTTCTGTGGTGAAGGGGGTGTCGATACCCACTAACAGGCAGACCTAGGGAGAGAAAGCTGGGCGTTGGATTGGCTTCACGAGAATCAGGTTCCGCGCCCCTAAGCCAGGAAACCGGTTGTGCCTCGACGAGAAGTGTGAGTTGGGGTTGGGAATATCCCGAAGACCATGAGGAGAAAGCGTCGGAATACCTGGAGGCAGGGCGGAAGGTTGCCGATCCACGTTCGGCCCATCCTCAGTCCAGTTCCTGACCTCAGGGGAGGCGCTGCGAGCAGACGATGACACAGATCCCTCATCGTGATTTGATCTTGAAGTTTGATATGCACGGACGAGGTCTTCTGTCACCCCAGAGTTGGGGTACGCCGGACTGACACAAGAAAAATATAAGTTCAGTGCTACTACCAGCAAGCAGGTCACTCTATAGTAGAAAAGAAAGAACAAGATACAAAGCAGTGTATAAAAATAAAAGAAAATCTTAAAAAAATTATAAGCAGAATCAGTCTGTTACAAAATATCCAAAATAACCTGCAATAAGAGATAGAAAGTAAACATTAGATGCAAATAATAAACATTAGTATAATCAGGAACAGAAAATTTGTAGAATGCTAATTAATACAGTAAATAAACAGAAAGAAAAAGAAAAAAAAAACAGTTATAAATATGTACATGAAAACAATTGTCTCGTAGTCCATTGTGTCCAGGAGCAACACCTGGCGTTAAAGCTATCGATTTTAGTCTAGTACTCGACTCTAAGATCAGACCATCTCTCAACCCAGATCTTTGTATACTTCCTCAGACACTCGAAATTCACTTTGTTCGAGACGAGATCGGAGTTCCAAACCGGTCTCGTTGTTACTTCCAAACCGGCCAATAATTCATCTCTTGCATCCATCATAATCTCACAGTGCCACAAAATGTGCTCAGCGGTTTGATCAGAACTACCACACGCGCAGTTTGGATGTGGGGACAGGGAGAGTCTATGTAGTCTCCCCCTGAACTCACCATGTCCTGACAAAATTTGGGTCATGTGATGATCCAATTTAATGTGGGCTCCTTCCATTCTGATTTTAACTGATGGGAAGAAGGAGAAAGTCCATCTTCCCATATTCGACCTATCCCAGCGAGATTGCCACTCGTTGAGTGACAAATCACTCATTTGTCTAAGCAGTCCAGGAAGAGTCCCGACACCGCCTGGCGTAAGAGTTACGCCGAGATGGGTAGCGGGGAGTCCCCTGGTCAACTTTTTCTTCGTTAAAACCTCCCTAATTTCTAGATCGATTGGCAAAATACCGGCCAACACGGGCAAAGCGTCTGAAGCAACGGTTCTATAAGCACCGGAGAGCGCCAGCAAGGGGGTTCGCTGACCCCTCTTGAGAGCCGAGAGTATAAGCGAATTCCCCAAACGGTGCTCCCACACAGAGGCAGCATACGAGACTTGCGCCACGTATGTACCCCTATAAAGTAGTCGCAGCGCTGGGGATCGCAACCCCCACTCAGCTGTAGAGATTCTTCTCAGTTTCAAGAAGAGGGCCTGGGCCTTGCTGGAGACCTCTTTAACATGAGTTAAAAAGGAAGACGATCGATCTAGTGTTACACCAAGATATTTGACAGAGTCTGCAAATTGAATAGTGGAGGCTCCCATTCTGATGAAAGGATTTCTTCCTCTACTGAGGGTGCCTTTCATCAAGAGTCCCACGGTCTTTTGGGGGGCAAAGTTCAACTTGTTCCTCTCACCCCAACTGAGGATTGCTCGCAAACCTTCTTCAGCCTTTCTTTCCACTTCCCTTCTGCTGTCCCCCGAGACCAGATACAACTTATCATCAGCGTAGTCGACCGATGTGCATCCTTCAGGAAAGGGTAACCTGGAGGAGTCATCAAAATTTATATTCCAATATTTAGGTGCCAATATGGAGCCTTGTGGGCATCCCTTATCAACCTTACGCACTATTTTCTGATCACCATAAACGATCTCTATTGTGCGATCATTTAAGTAATCGCAGTTGATTTTAAAAAGGTCTGGTGGGCAGCCTCTATTTTTAATTTTGGTGATCAACATCGGCCACCACGCGTGATCGAAGGCACCAGTTATATCTAAGAAGATTCCAATGACATACTTCTTTGGACAGACCTTCACCCATTCAAGCGCATACATAATGGCGTGCTCGGTAGATTTCCCAGGGACGAAGCCAAATTGTCGCTCACATGCTGGTGAAAGATATTGCTGCAACCTGTTCTTTATTAGTGTTTCCAAAATTTTGCTGAAAACAGGCAAAAGGGTGATTGGACGGTAGGCCTTCACGTCCGTCCTGAGTTTGTCGTTTCCCTTTGGGATAATCTTGAGCACACCTCTCTTCCATTCCGTAGGGAAAACTCCTCTACGCAGACATGTTTCCATAACCTGGAACAACTCTTCCTTGGCATGGATCCAGACGTTCTTCGCTATTATACCATTAAGACGATCGTGCCCTGGTGCCTTCTTCGGACCCAAACTCTTAATTATAACATCAATTTCAGCCTTAGTTACTTTTAGCGTTCTATCCTCACTGGCGAGGATCCTAGGTTGAAGCCGTGACAGAGCTCTTATCTGTTTGTGGTGGTCGTTTTCCCCGATTACTGAGTCTAATGGAACTAATTTATCCAACAAGGTGTTTAGTGTGCTGGTCACATCGGTACTCTCAGAGTTCCCAGAGGGATTATCCGATATGACGCTAGTCAAATACCGGTCAGAACCTTTTCCCGTTTTTTCGATTGCGCTGTGGATTTCCCACGGGTTGGCGTTACCCACTTGTTTTACCCAATTGTGCCATGCAGTTCGTTTTGCCGAGAGGATAGATAATTTGAAAGCTTTCCTGGCCCTACTGACACGAGTCTTAAGAGATGTCAGCATCTCTTGCGTGCCACCAGTCCTCTTTAGGGATCCAAGTGCCCTAAAAGCCCTCTTATAGTCCCCCTTCAGCAAAGTCAACTCACTCGACCACCACGGCGTTCTAATAGCGGTTTTTGGGTTTGATCTTCCCAAAGACCGTTCAGCAGCTGACACAACGGCTGCGTTAAAGTAATTCCCCAAATTATCCGGATCGTTTGCTGCTACGTTGTGAAATCCCCTTAGAGTGTCACGTAGAGCCTCCCCAAAGTTATCCCAATTCGCCCCTGTGGTTTTGAAGTTCCAGGAGGTTTTCGGAGCATGGGTCTTCTGGACCCCCACAGCAAAAGTAATTAATCTATGATCGGAGACAATTGCGCTATCATGGACCTTCCAGTTTGACATCCTGGTCGCAACTGATCCAGAGCAAAGAGTTAGATCTATGTTGCTCTCCCCATGTATGTTTGTGAATGTGGTTAAGTGACAGTTTTCATTTAATAGTAATAGACCTTGCGCAGCAATTAGATCCTCAACGGCGTCTGATCGTTCCGTTCTATGATTATTATCGTCAAACCACATTGGGGAGCGAGCATTAAAGTCACCTCCAATAACTATGTTACGGCCTTTAAGCGCGTTAAGGGCGCGCGTCAAGCTCAGAATGTGTGGTCCGACAGGGTTGCTATATTTAAAGTAGACTGAGATTAAAATAATCTCTATCTGGCCAAAATTAATAGATACACAGGTTTGGTATTCGTTCGACAGGCCAACCAGGAGGAGGGGGCTGATCAATGTGGTATTGACCAGGACACCCGCCCCCGGTGATCTGCCTACTTCAAGCACCGCCCCTGGATGACTTACTGGTGTTCTCCCTTGCCAGGTGTATTGCTCCTGGATGAGCATAAGGTCGATTTTCAGGTCGGACATGACCTTCAGCGCCTCGAGCGTAGCTGCCCGAGATCTCTGGAGGTTGATCTGACCTATGGTAAAGAGAGGGTTAACGGCCATAATCAGTCATTCTGACCTGAGCGTTTATGGCAGCCAACTGGGCCGGGCATTGTCTGTCACCTGTTGTGTGGTTGGACGGCTTCTTGAAACGGCTACAAGTAGCACAGACAGCCGCTTTGCCTTTGTTGGGGCAGACTTCGAAATCATGTCCAGTTGTTGCACAATGTCTGCAGATGGCGGCTTCCTGTGTACAAACCTTCGAAATATGACCATACAAATGGCATTTGAAGCATCTAGTGGCTCCAACGAAATCTCTAACCCTACAAGAATTCCAACCAAGGAAACAATGGCCACTGTCGATTAGAATTTTCCTGGCCTCGGGATGGCAGGTTAAGATCATGTTCATATACGGCCCGTCCCTCTTTCCGAAGAGCGAGACTCGTCGCATGGTCCTTATGTGATCTTCCTTGGTGAGGCTACCTTTATCTGAAATGTTATTAGTATAAATTTCCTCAAAAAGGGCCACGTCTGAGCTTGCTTCTCCTCTTGGGACGTCATACAAAACGATTTTGGGTAATCTGCCTTGGGGGGAGATCATCTTAATTCCTTGGGCGCTTAGTTTTTCTTCAGCCTTTTTGATGTTATCTAGACCTCCAAGAGAGGTGGTCTGTAAGGCCAGGCCAGCTCCCTTTATCTTACGAGTGCGCACCACTTGAAAGCCGTCCTTTTTAGGATCTAGAATTTCTGTGAGCGCTTTCTGTAGTTGTTCAGAAGTTTTACCCTCCGCGATCGAAGGGTAAAACAGCACCGTAGGTTGTTTTTGAGGTGTTGGTCGCTCTAACCCATTAAGTACAATGGTCTGTGATGCTGGGGCTCCCGAGGCTACACTGACATAACTCCTTCTTTGTGGTACAGTGACAGGCGGTTGTACTATGATTTTGTCCATTTTATCTGACATCTTTTGTTGAGCTTCCAAAAGTTCCTCAATGGTTGCACCTCTCGTTTTTACTTTTGTAAGTTCAATCGTCATGGAGGTCAAATCCGTCATGAGTGCATCTACCAAGGTGGTAATTTCCGTTTTGTCGGTTTTATTTAATCTATTGCTGCCATCATTAATAATTCTAACAATCCTCATCAGTTTTTCCATAGAGGGGATAATCCGTTCTTGTTCGCTATTAGGTGAATCATTAATTCTGGCACGTTTCCTATTTTCCTGGTTAGGTGAGTTTTCGATCGAAACTATGGTAGGGTTTGGTTGGTCATCAAGTAGCACGACTTGCTTGTCGCCTTTGTCTCTTTTATCACTCTTATTTTTTTTTCGTGGTTTCTTGTTTTTTTTATTGACAAATTCCATGAATTCTTTGATATTGTGAGTGGATATGGTTCCAGTAGACGTACCAGGTTGTTCTGAACCTGCGACATGCTTGTCACCATTGTCTTTATCATCCATTTTGTTCTTTCCAGAAATGAATTCCATAAACTGACTCAAACTGAGCTCCGCTTCTTCATCGCTTGAAATTTCATTCGTTGAGGACATTGTTTTCGAAAATTTGGGGAAAAATTTCCCTAAAAAAGGGAGAAATTTTTTCACTAGAAATCACATAAAATGTTCAAATACTTAATATCATTAAGCGAAAATATATTTACTAAATATGATAAATGGAAGCACCAAAAAAAATATATATATATATTTATTAAAATTAATTAAATAACTAAAGAGAGCCTGTCTAGTTCACTGGTTTCTGTGGAGAAAAAAAAACATGGCCGGCGCCAAAAATGTCGAGTAATTAAAATCTTAAAAATAAGATTAAGTGTACAATCACTACACCGAACTGGGTATGGGGGGTGTCAAACGACGCAGGAAAATTTCCCGGGTCCGGATGACCGTAGTCACAAGTTAAAAAGAGCACTTAAAGGTAATTAAATTATTTAAAAAAAAACAGTTTTAACACAAGTGTGATGAATTGTCATTGTGATGAATTGTCTGAAACACTCAACACAATAAAAACAACACTGAAATTGTATTAAGAGGATCACACGCAGATTCTACCTGCGTAGATTTTGACGGCGCACTTTTTAGTGTTATATTTGTCTCTCTAACACTATTATTACTAAAGTTATTACACTATTTATATTCGTATATCACAAGGATTATATTAGGCCCTCTATTTTTGAGGACTTAAATTGTTGATAAAATGCACAATTGTTGAATCGGTTTTCAAATAATTTTTTTCCTATGCGTACCCGGGAAAAACGCGCACACAAGGGTTACCCTTAGGGGAACCTAAGGGATACGGGGGCACTTGGATGGCACCCAAACGGGAAGTTTGAATGCCAAATTGTTACTTTGAAAACTAAAAATACTAAAAAAGCACGGTTTATACACTTAAGAGAACTGAAAAAAAGCACAAGGCTTTAAGCCCATCACTTATAATCCCGGTAACACACTTTTTTGTTCGATTTGCACGATATTAATGTTTTTTATGAGAAATATGGCGCTGAGCGAGAGAAAGTTTGACAGATCTGCTCAAAGGCGAGAACTGAACTGAACATTATTCACAACAGTAAACAACTACAATAACTAACTAACTAACTAACTAACTAACCATCACGCCGTTTCCTCGCAGGGGTAGGCAGAGAGGACGGACCGCCAAACAACTCGGTCTTGGCACACACTTCTTGCCTCATTCACATTCATACATCGTCTCATACATACTCTTCTATTATTCTGACTCTTGACATGGCCCGACTCTAGTATCTGATTCACTTGATCGTGCCATGTCTTCCTCGGGCGTCCCGACTTCTGCTACCATTCGCATTTGCATCATATATCCTCCTTACACTCCTATCTTCGCTCATTCGCTCTACATGCCCAAACCATCTAAGCGTCCCTTTCTTAATCTTACTCATTACGCTTACATCAGCCTTGCACTCTTTGCGGATCTCCACATTCCTCACACGATCAAACATGGTTTTACCACACATACGCCTCAGGGATCTCATTTCAACAGCATTCAATCTACTTTCATCCTTTCTTTGCCAGTTCCATGCCTCACTTCCATACATCAAGGTAGGTACCAGCACTCCGTTGTGGACTGCTAACTTCGCTTCTTTGGACAGTTTTTTGTTAGCGCCAACGGCGTTCAGTCCTCCATTAACGGAATTACCTGCATTTACCCTTCTTTCAATATCTCTGTCAGGCTTCCCATCTCTCGTAAACATACTTCCTAAATACACAAACTCATCCACCTGCTCCAAGTATTCCTCATTCACAATTATATTGCACACTGTTTTCGTACTCTCTCTTTCAAACACCATTACTTTAGACTTACTTACATTCATCATTAACTCATTCTTCATGCATACTTCGTTCATCCTAGACACGAGAGACTGTAGATCTTCTATACTATTAGCAATCAGCACCGCATCATCAGCATACAACAGGCAACATACTTTCAAATTATTCAAATTCGCGCCCAATCCCACCTCTTTCAATTCTTGCATACAATTATCCATGTATAGATTGAATAACCACGGTGACATTACGCAGCCTTGTTTAACACCTTTTGTGATATCAAACCACCCCGTAAAACCACCGTTTACCCTAACACATGCAACGCTTCCCTCATACAGAGACGCGATTGCCTGAGTCAGATATGTATTCACTCCATACTTGGACAACACCTTCCATAGCTTTTTCCTGTCGACTCGGTCGTATGCTTTTTGTAGATCTACAAAGGCACAGAAAAGTTTCTGGTTTTTTGCCAGAAACTTCTCAGTGAGCATACGCAATGAGAAGATCTGGTCCATGCACCCCCTTCCACTCATAAAAGCACCTTGCACATCCCATATTTTATCTTTTGTTTCCTTTCTTACTCTTTCAATCAAAATTCTACCATACAGCTTGCCAACTGAACTTAGCAGGCTAATAGCCCTATGATTCCCACATTCCATACGTGACCCTTTACCTTTGTATAATGGCATTATCACAGCCCTTCTCCAGTCTAAAGGCGTATAACCTTCCTTTAAACATTGGTTAAAAAGATTGCACAACCATGTGAGAATTATACGGCTACCTCCTTTAAAATATTCAGCAGCAATATTGTCAAACCCGACAGCCTTACCATTCTTCATACATTTAATCGAACTTTCTATCTCATCCATGCTAATTTCGGTAACATTCACTCCATCGTCATTCATATCTGATTCACCGCTGGAATCACTGTCACTCACTTCGCTTTCGAAGACTTCCTCGAAATAATTCATCCATCTCTCTTTTATTTTTTCCTCATTCGTCAACATTTTTCCATCTTTGGATTTTATCACTTTCATGCTTCCGTTTTCTGGGCCACTCCGGGACCTTTTGACTTCTTTCCAAAACAACTTAATGTTTTCTTGGAAATGTTTTGTCATTTTAATTCCTTCTTCCTCTTCCAGGCGTTTCTTTCGTTCTTTCACTCCAACTCTTACTTTTTTCTTACATTCCTTATATACTTCTTTCGCTCGATACTTCTCTTCGCTGGAAGCACTGCCAGCCGCAATCAGACATAACCATGCTTTCTTCTTCTCTGAGACCAGTGCTTTAATCTCATCATCCCACCATGCATCACCTTTCTTCCTACCTTGCGTACTTATTCCACAAAACTCCCTAGCAGATTCACAAAGACACACTTTTATGTGGTTCCATGTTTCGTCTATGCTTAGACCATCCATTTCCTTGGCATTCAATCTTATCTCTGCAAAATTCATATACTTACTTCTCACATTATCATTTTGTAGTTTTTCTATTTTGACTCTTGTTGGAGTTAGTACCGTTTTCACTTTAGAGCGCCAACCGCAAAAGAGGTTTACTCTTGACACTACAAGAAAGTGGTCAGTTTCGACCTCAGCCCCTCTGAAAACTCTTGTGTCCTCGGTAACAGCTCTCAACCTAGAGTCAATTACTACAAAATCAATAATTGACCTCTCATTTCCTCTTTCCCACGTATATTGGTGGATACCTTTATGATCGAAGAAAGTATTCGACACAAACAGGTTCCACTCTAAACATACTTCAAGTATTCTGTTCCCGTTGTCATTCGTTCTTTTATCCCCAAACATACCTAAGACCGAATCAAATCCGTCACGTCTAATTCCCACCCACCCATTCAAATCGCCTGCCATTATAATCCTTTCGTTCATATTTTTTAGTCTCATTACATCATTCACACCAGTCCAAAAATCATCTTTCACTTCATCGCTTTCAGAATTGACAGGGGCGTAGCAAATAACAAGAAACACCCTTGTCAAACCGATTTTAAATCTGATCCACATTATTCTCGGACTTACACATTCATACTGCAACATACATTCAATCATTCTGGGAGACAGTAGCGCTGCAACACCTTGACAAGCCCTCTCCGTATCTGGTCTCCCAGACCAAATGACGAGCCTATCATTATGCTGCATTGTACCGCTACCCTTTTTCATACTCTCTGTTATACAAAGTACGTCCAAACATTTGCTCACCATAGTATCACACAGTTCGTTCATCTTTCTTTCCATTCCTCCTCTAATGTTCCATGTACCAATTCGACATTGATCACGTTCCGTCCTCCTCTTTGCGCCACCGAAGGGTTGGCGATGTGATGGATAGCGAACCTCATCGACATCTTTGTCGGCCATTCCCTTCCAAGTACTACATAAACATCTTACTTATACAACTTAACATATCGTTACACACATAAAAAAAAATACATATTTATACGCTTAATATAACATTTAACTTAATCCTAAACTCAACCAAAGAAAAAACTGTTCCAGAATGACTAAACAAATAAACTACCACTAAAAATAGATATTTTATCACTGTATAATTGTTTTAAGACACTCCATGTAGACAGCAAACCAAAGAGCGCGGGTTCAGTCCGATTTCATCCTTCATTTCCGATGTCATTATTTCACGCGCGGAAGGGCACGAGCGGTGGGGAGCGGAGGTTGCGGCAGGGGTTGTATGAGTCGCCAAATGACTCTCTTCTTGTCCGGGTTAAGGGTAGATTCCGAGAAACGACGATTCTGTGGCCTAAGCAATGTCATATGGCCCACATTCTATAACCGCACTGTATGCATACACGGACAGCGGGGTTTGCAGTATTGGTGCGGGTGGACGAGGGGCAAGGGGCAAGGGCCGAAGGGATGATCACATCTGGTGAATGTTCAAAGCACTGGTCTCGTATTATACACATTGGAATTCACACATCTTAGGATTAACAATATTATTTGTCACCTATTCTTAAAGTCGTTATACGTCCACACTGGTCACAGTAAAATTAGTTTTTAGTACACTTAAGCAATTTGAACACAGTAAGGAACATTTATTGACACTTTTAAGGGCGGAATGTATGAAATATCCCTTGTAATTGTCGAAGAAAGACGAGACCGACCAAAACGCGTCAGGCTGCTCCGAGAGCCCGACACCCTGTCATGGAAAATGACAGAAGTAAAAAAAGGTTATAAATATCTGGAAATCAGCAGCGAAAAGTGACTCCTGGAAGATCAGGAGGGAGAAGAAACCTCAAGGCACAACACACTACACTTTTTTTTTGCCAGAAAACAAAAAAGAATGGTAAAAAATTAATTTTAGATAGAGCAAAACAAAACAACTGATGACAGCCAAATGTTATTGTTGCAATCTTCCCGAAGTACGCTTGATTTTCCATTACTTCTGCACGAAATGATCAATTATCAAAATTGTTGCATGAACTGAAAATCATTTTCATTGGTCTGTGAAAGGCCTTTCAAAACGGTAAGGATCACAATACAATATATTTTCTGTTCAGTTGTGTCCCCCAATCTCTCCAACATACTGCAGGTAAAGATGTGAATAACGTAGGCATCATTCAAGAGCCCTGAAAAAACAACGAGTACGAGATTCACGAGTCTTTTGTTTCCCCGCCAAGATAAAATGATTATTATTTCTTCTCTCGCATCTTTCAAATCGGCATCTGCATCATTCATATTATTATTGGGAAAGATGTTCCGACAATACAACTCGGGCGAGAGGCCACGTACTCCTAACTGCATTTAATAATAATGTTTTAATCCCTTCCTTCAAATGAGATATCCTTTTTGGCTTTAAGTTCGTTCGAATGATGGTCCCGTTACTTCAAATAACCCTTTTAAAAGGCGCTCATGTAATTTCATGGAAAAGTTATTCTTAAGTTGTTTTAATCATTTAATTAATTTTATTGGTTTGGCATAATTTTGGGTAATACAAATAATTAGGATCTCCTGTAACCGTACCTAATTTTGTTTCCAGGTTGAACTAAAATATTTTTATTTTATTCTTATGGGTGATTTGGAAATTTCAAATAGATGAATAAAAGAGTTTAATTCCAGGGCAAATGCAGTAACATTAGATGCCATTCACTTATAATAAAGAACTCGAGTGTGCGTTTCGATTTGTGGTGTACAGAAGTATTTACATTTATTGTGTTTCACCCCCATAAAATACATATTTTTAAGTAATTAATTTGGTAATCATGGGATGAAGGAACGAAATAAAATGCCTCATTAAACATCACTCTTAAATTGATAATTTAATTTGTTGAATATATAATATTTATGTAAAAGCAGGAAAAGGCAAGAAGAAGACAAAAGATGCAAGAAGATGAAAGCAGGAACTAGAAGAAAAAAGACAAGCCGAGAAAAAGTAAGAAGAAATTAGAAGATGCAGGAAGAAGACACAAACTGCAAGATTAATCTGGAAGAATCAAGAAGCAAGCAGACGCTAGAAACCACACAAGGGCAAGAAGAGACTAAAACATTCGATAAAGAGCCAAGAATAACCAAGACACAGCAAGAATAGGCAAGAAAAAGCCATAAGAGGCACAAAGACGATAGAAGAAACTGCAAGAAGAAGCAGGAAGCAAATAGAAGCAGGAATCTAAAAACTAAAGCCCAATCAATTCCTTTATTGCTGCACACCCTAAATTCCAGTAAACCGGTCGAACTCCAGAATCCTTCTCATCCATAAGACACGCCTGCCAAATAATAATTAAAAAAAACAGTAGCCCTGGAGTACCTACCAGTCGCTCCCGAACACGAGTGATCCTGGTTGGTGTTGTACATTCGAATCGTATCTAAGTTTATACTTAAGTTCCCAGGAAGGGAACTTTTTAAGGACATTTAATAATAATTAGTCTGATAACATGATAGGTTCACCTACGCGAGTATGATAAGATAGATACATTGTGCTTGTGAAATAATTATAAATTAACCTTTTTAGCTTTATTTCGTTCCTTCATCCCATGATTACCAAATTAATTACTTAAAAATATGTATTTTATGGGGGTGAAACACAATAAATGTAAATACTTCTGTACACCACAAATCGAAACGCACACTCGAGTTCTTTATTATAAGTGAATGGCATCTAATGTTACTGCATTTGCCCTGGAATTAAACTCATACACAAATTGTGTGCCAAATAAATCCGTTTCTTGATCATAAAATTATCTGTTCTAAAGATCACTAAAGATTACGAAAAACGCTTTGTTATCAATTTGATGACTAATTCGTCTAACCAAGGGTTTTCCTTTGTCAATATTAACGACTCGAAACTCGTTTAGGCGATCTATAAATACTTTACTACTCAGAGTAAAGAATCTATGCAGTTCTATATTATTAATCTTATTGCTTGGAAATACTACATCTCTTCCGCTGCATGTTCAAACTCTTTTATGTGTTAAAACGAGGAAAAGCCTATTTTTTAATGTTCTTCCGGAATTTTTCAAAGCAAGTTTTGTACGTTAAATACGGATCCACCCAAAGCCCCGTGGATATACCATATTTTTTAATCGAGTGATCTTCCCAAAAAATACTTCAGAATCGATACCCACTAGAACACTCCAAGGAATTAGTGATCGAAGGAAGGCTCGTAACGAATCACCGATTACAATTATTCAAAATATTTTAATCAAACGTATAATAGGTAGCCAACAGCAAACCAAATGATTATTTACCAAAGTTGACCACCGTGGCAGGGAGACTCAGCAAATATTAATCTGTGAAATGTTCCCGAGTATTGTAATATAATTTTTATTTTTTATTATTTATTGAGTTAGTTTATACATTTGAATATAAACTAATATAAACAATATAATATTTCATTTTGTAGTTTTACATATTTTTACAATAAACATAACATTTCTTTTTAAATACATTCATGAGTAGTCACCGAACCTCGGTAGTGTGCAGTCGTGTTTACTTCCAGTGCTCTGTGTTTGACGGCTGACTGACGGCGGCGCGGCGTACAGATAAGATTTATTTATTGTTACATTTTCGTATTCATTATTTTTGTTTCTATAATTAGTTTGCGACGCAGTTGCGTGTATTATTTCTACCATTTATTATTTCTTAAATAGTATTTATTGTTTCATTTTTTTTTAATTTGTTGAAATGGAGGAGGATGAAAATCGACCTCCTGACCCTGAGTCCATTTCTAAGATTGCAGACGTCTACGATTCTGATGATTCCCAAGCTTCTGTAACCATTCCTTCCCGAAAACGACGACCTCCGCTTTGTCTTAATGTACCTCCTAAAATTAAATCTCTTTCACATACAAACGAATCCCCAATCTCTCATGGAAGTTATAATGATACCATTCCTACAGAAGCAAAAGCCATTGAGCTTATGTATTCTATTTCATCTTCAGCTCCATTTATTGTTAATGTCCAAAGGACTGAACAGGGGAAAATAATTCATCCCCTGGATTTCGGTAAATTTATTTTTAGCTCAAAACTCAATAACCTCGGTATTATAAATAGATCAATAAAACCGGAAGGTCGATACAAACTATCCATAGAATTTAAATCCGCCACATTAGCTAATGATTTTGTTAAAACAATAGGTTCTCTTTCAAATAATAAATTTAAATCTTTCATACCTACTTTCAATTTAACCAGAATGGGCAGAGTAAGAGGTATCCCAACCGATCTATCAGAAACAGAAATAGTAGACGCTCTTAAGAGGAAACCGGGTGGTGTTTTTTCCATACAAACGTATTCCTCATTTCCCTCTCTGGATTTTGACACTAGAGAAAATATTTTTTTTACATAATATGAATATTGACCGCAAGCGTGTCGGTACGTTTTGATTTTTTTGATAAGTTACTTTTTATAGGAGTTATAACCCTTCAAAAATTGTTAAAATTGCCTTTTTTTAACGCCATCAACAAACGTTCAGTATACAAATAAGACGATGTATTTTTAAAAAAAGCAAAACGTACAGACATAGAATGTTTTCTTCCAATACATTTGGTAAAAAAAATCTTGGAAATCAGTTCAGTTTTGGAGTAGAAAAATGAGGACTACAAAACCTCGATTTGGACAATTTTATTTAGGTATTATCAGGCTGAGGTGCATGTGTCCCTTTCTCTCAGTATTCGGGGGTGAGGGAGGGCGGAGAGGGTTTTGTTGAATACGTATACAGTCAACGAAGTGATGTGACATTCTCAATAATTATATCGATACACTAGTCCACTAGTGTTGTCATGTCCCGAGTTATCGATGTTTTTTTAAATTATTTTTCTGTTTGGTGACTTATCTTGAGTGTGCCAATACTTACCGAGCTTATTTACTAAAGTTATTGTGACAAATTTAATTTGTTTACGTCAAATAAATTAATGGAAAAAAAATTGAAAAAAAAACACCTGTTACAGACAGACCCCGAGATGATTCCGTTCCGTATTGCCGAGTTGGATATGGAACACAAAAATTAATTAAAATATTTTTTGATAACTTTTTTTTTGAAGGTTGTACTCAACATAATATTATCCCTTTATAGGACACTTTTTTTAAGATACAACTACCGAACCAAAAAAAACTTTTATATTTGACTAAATATATTGTTCTAGATTTAAAAATAAATAAATTATATTTTACAAGAAAATGTGTGATGGTAAGTACATACACCACTGATCGTTTGATGGAATGCTGGTACAGCGTATGTTCAGTGGTACATGCATCTACCACATGTTGTTGAATCGATTATGTTATTATAATATCATATTATACAAATGAATATTGAAATCTATGTATAAGAGGCACCATATTGTTTATTGTGCTACATATTAGGTACATACACATAACTAGTTTAGTTTTTATTTAACTTTTTTAATACGTTATATTATTACAGAAAAATGCACTTTTGGGAATACCTCCTACATCACTTGACATTTTCAATCTTCTTCAATGATCTAATATTTTTTGTTTTTAAACGCTTTATTGTAAAAAAAATTACTGTTTAACATCTACACAATGAAATTAAAACAATTTATGGTCCAGACCTTTCCCTCGCCGGTAAATTTCTTGGTATGCGACCGTCAATTATTTCTGGTAAAACGCATTGGTGGTAGAAATTTTCTAACAGTGGAACGATTTTTTGCCAGATTTCATCGTCCCTCTCAATTTTTTCATACAGCAAACCTTTTGGACTCCACACAACAAAATAACAATAATTACGACGAGTAATATGTAACTGGCCTTGTACAATATAATAGAGAAGAGAAGCATTCTCAAATTCCCTTTCGCGTGGCACTTTCCCGCTCTTTTTCAGCACCTTGTGTTGGACAAGTGGTCACCAGATGCTACACAAAAGTAAAGCGTCCCCTATGCGACTTTTGTTTACGGCATTCTTTCTCATTAGTTCTCACCAGGCAGTGATTGCCTAGGTTTTAAATGAGGTTAGGTACATAATATAAGTTTTATTGGTAGGTAAAACTATTTTATTATGTAGCCTGAACCGTCATTTAAAACCTTTATTGAGATCTGTTTGTTATCGACTGGTGACCACTAACGCTAATGTGATCTATTATAATACGTCAAAAAACTGGAATACCTACTCACGTGTTACAGTGGGTGGAATAGGGAGGCTACAGACAATGCCCTATTTACCTCTAGGGGAGTATTAACTTCCCTTCTGTAGAATTTGGCAAAGGTGTCCCGGCTCCTCCAGTTCCCTCGAGCCAGGATGTCATCCAATCTAAAATTATCCAGCCAGTTAAGTGACGCCACTGCTGCCCGTACACTTCCCGGGGCAGCTGTGATCTTAGCTTCTTCTAGAATTGTTTTGACCCAACGGGCGATGACTGTTCTTGAAGCTACTATATAGTTTAATTAATATTCTTTTTAATGAATATTAATTTTAATATTGTGAAACAACATAAATTAATTAAAATCAATTTACTTGCGCACGCCGTGATTTGAATCCGAGACCTCCGGACTCGAAGTCGAGAGCTTTACCCCTCAACCACGGAGGCAAAATAAATGTATCTACGTACATATTTTTAGTAAGTAATAATAATAATAAAGTTAAGTACAATACAATATTAAATAATGTAGACCTCGCTATTTTATTACGAATATGTACCTAGGCACCTACTTAATTTTTGGAATAAATGAATAACAGTAAATGAAATAATAAGAACTGATCGCGATAATTTGACGCGAAGTCGCTATCCGGCGCGGCGCGACGTTTCGTGCTTCGAACACCTGCAGCCACGCACACACACGCATTGGGGTTCACCAATACACCGATAGCGCTTTTGCTGTGTCCGCTGAGATGAACGAAATAGAAATAATTTTTACAAATACCTATCGTTAAAATTTCTCGGCGCTCCTGCGCGCTCTTAATGACTCTCAATTAACTCCAAAAGTTTTAAAAGCACGTTGTTTGAATTTCAAGGATACTTCCACCGGCACCACTATATGGAAACCTTCCCAATCCGTTGTTATCGCTTTTGAAGGTCAAACATTACCATCCCGTGTATTTATTTATTATAACGCTCTTCCCGTTGAAGTATACAGATTCCCGACGATCCAATGTTTCAACTGTTGCCGTTTTGGCCATTCAAAACCTATTTGTCGTTCCCCTCCTTGTTGTTTCCATTGCGGAGAGGATCATCTCTTTGAACAGTGTCAAAATACAACGAATAACCCTATTTGTATTAATTGTAAGGGCAACCATACTGCTGTTAGTGTGGCCTGTCCAGAGTTATCTAGACAGAGAAATATCAAACTATGGAGGTTATGATATTTATGGAAAGGTTATGATGTCGTGTATTTAATGCTTACCTGTGCTGCAAATAACATCACCGTCCATGTATATTTGACTCCAATAAATAAGATTAAATTTCAGAAGGATAATTTTTATTTTAACAGATTACAATTTTAGATTAAACTAGAAAGGCGTGGAGAATGACAAACGTATGACAGGTCCAATCAGAACGGCTATTTGAATCGGAATAATCTGTGGTTGTCTTTTCGCCGTTCAAGTCTCTGCCATTAGTGATAACACACCTAAAAATTAGTTTATACGGTTGATAAGTGATTCTCCACACGCCTCCCCTCCAGTTATAAAGTTATAACGACATAAAAAGAAATCTCTAGTGAGGCTTCAACAACATTTGGTTTGGAGCTTGGCTAAAAATGGGCAAAATTCTTTCAAGCTATTGGCTGAATGATGGCATGAATGTCATGTAAAGGTAGCCTAGGAACATCTTGTGTGTTTATACTAGAAGCTGTACAATTATTATTCATATAAAGTTAATTTTCTATTACTGAAATATGATAAAGTACATTATTAAAACTATTTATAATATAAAGTACAATTTATAAATGCATGAACCTGAAAATTCAGTTTAGGGAGTACATAGTATATATTAAAAAAATATTTGCTTTTTATGAACATATAATAATAGCTCGTCAACTGTTTACAAGTGTAGTCTATTTATATACTAGGTTTGAATACCTGAACTTGTGATAAATTTACTAATACCATTGTAAACACTTGAGGAGTAATATTTAGATAAAACAGTTTTTTCAACAACACATTCTATCAGGTGTGGTGCAGGTAACCTGCATCACACTTGAGAGGATGCGGTTAAAATATTACAAGGTTATAAACAATTACATTTCATTAAAAGAAATGGTATAAAATATTATTGTATCATATAAATGAGAAAATTTCAACAACATGTTCAATTCCTTTAGAATACATAATGTACTGTAAAACTAAGTACATAGGTTTGTTAAAAGTTGTTAAAAGTACATGTAAAATTTTTGCATAACAAGATTTACATAAAAATGCTTAAAATTTTTTTTTTTTTTTTAATATATGAAACTTCAACGCGTATAGCGGAATGGTTTTGAACTTGGATATGTTTATTATATAGGTATACATTAATAACTGGTATATGGTTTACATGATAAATGTTAAATATTAAGTCCGTTTTATATATAAGTTATCCTAAGTACATGTTATATGTTATGGTAAGATATAATGGTAAGACATATGTTTTATTAATGCGTGATATATTATGTTTGGTACATTTATTGTAAAACATATTAAAGTGTTCGCTACTTATCCGGTTGTAAGATAATATCTTAGACATTGATGTTGTATCGTGTAATATACGATTTTAAAGTTTACTTAAAACTAGTTACATGTTATTTACATGATTTTAAGAATGAAAAATTTTCATTTGTTACAAGAATTATGATAGTTTGAATACTAAAGCTCAAAATTTCATCAAGTTTTTGTAGACTTTTAGTATTTTTGCTCGGTAAATTTAAAAATATATATACTTTGAAATTCCCATGAGTTTGGTTATGTATTTTATATAGATTACTATAAAATTTTGTTTTGTATGAATCAACTTATACTTGATATGAGTTTGTATGAATGTTAATAAGGAAATGAATTTATATTGCCATAGTTCCATTCATTTGCGTACTGATTGGTATCTATCAGGAAAATGAACTTTGCGACCAGATCTTGTTCTTGTAATGTTTTCTGGGAGTGGTTCCTGGACAGATGTTGAAATAGGTACATTATCCTCTACTGGTATAAAGGCGGGTTTTAGTCGGTCTATCGAGACGCGTTTCGGTTGTCCTTTAACGGTAATGACGAATGTTTTTTCATTACGCTCTTCAACTTTGAATGGGCCTTCGTAGGGGTTCTGAAGTGGCTTTCTTCCCCCATCGGTTCTAAGGAACACATGTGTAGAAGTAGATAGGTCCTTATGAACAAAAAATTTTCTTGTACCGTGGACGCTGGCAGGAGTTGATTTGATGTTCTCGAACTTCCGCTGGAGTCGTCCTATATACGTATCCGGTTCCTCGCGTGGAGTTGCTGCGAAGAAATCGCACGGTAATTTTAAAGTTCTACCGTAAGTTAGTTCTGCTGGTGAACACTTTAAATCCTCACGTACTGTTGCTCTAAGGCCAAGTAAAATGAGTGGTAGATTTTCAACCCAATTCTGGTCTCCACATGCCATAAGAGATGATTTTAACGTACGGTGCCATCTCTCAATCATACCGTTGGCTTGTGGGTGATACGCAGTTGTTCTCTGGTGCTTGATGCCAAACTTCTCTGTAAGTTTTTTGAAGAGGCAACTTTCAAATTGACGCCCCTGGTCGGTTACTATGCTGTCAGGAGTTCCATGACGGGCAATCCAATGGGTCGTCAATGCCGTGGCGACCGTTTCTGCTGTCATATTTTTTAGAGGAATTGCCTCAGGCCATCGGGTAAATCTGTCGACCATTGTCAGTATGTACTGGTACTCGTTACATATTGGGAGAGGTCCAACTAGATCGATATGTATATTTCGGAATCGATCCTCAGGTAATATATATGTTGCTAATGGTGCAACAGTATGTCGGGAGACCTTGGCTTTTTGACAGGCTACACATTGCTTGACAAAGTTTTTTATGTCTTTAGCCATGTTATTCCATACAAATCTTTGTTTAATTGTTTTTGTTGTTCCCAGGATGCCAGGGTGGCAAATATTGTGTACACTTTCAATGACTTGTTTTCGCATGCAAGCCGGTACAAATGGTCTGATGTGACCTGTTGATATGTCACACCATATTGAAGTTTCGGTGCCAGGTATCACCATTTGACGTAAGGCGAGGGCGGTGTCATCTTTTGCCTTCATAAGTTCGTCGTCTTGACACTGCGCTATTCCCATCTGCCTAAAGTCGATAGAAGTAGGACTATTAATCTCCTCTATTCGAGATAGTGCGTCAGCTACTACGTTATGCTCTCCGGAAACATGTCTAATGTCTGTTGAAAATTGCGCTATATAATCAAGCTGCCTTTCTTGACGTGGTGAGCTAGAGGCTCGCTTCTTATTAAAGGCGAAGGTAATTGGTTTATGGTCCGTATATATTGTGAAATTTCTACCTTCAATGTGGTTCCGGAAATATTTTACAGTTTCGTAAATGGCGGTAAGTTCTCGATCAAAAGTGCTGTACTTCTTCTGAGCAGGTGTAAATTTTTTCGAGAAAAATCCTAGAGGTTCCCAAGAGTTGTCGTTGAATTGTTGTAGTGAGGCTCCCATGGCTATGTCGCTAGCGTCGACCATTATCGAAATTCTTGCTGATGGGATTGGATGCGCGAGTAAAGCTGCATTTGCTAATTGCTGTTTACTTTCCTCAAACGCTTCTGTCAGTTCTTGATTCCATGTAAGTATCCTTTTGTCGTTCTTTTTGTAACCGCTGATGCTGTCGAATAGCTTAGTCTGTGTGTTGATAGAATTTGGAAGGAATCGGCGATAGTAATTTAGCATTCCCAAAAATCTTCGTAAGTCTTTTGCTGTTTTTGGTGTTGGAAACTCTGTGACTGCTGTTACTTTTTCTTTAATTGGCGACATTCCTTTTTGGGTGATTGTGTGACCCAAGAAGTTAACTGTATGCACACCAAATTGGCACTTGTTTATATTAATTACCAGATCATATTCGGCAAGACGATTTAGCAGTAAGTCTAGATGTTTTTTGTGTTCTTCTTCGTTTTTGGAAGCGATTAATATGTCGTCCAAATAAACGAAACAAAAATCTAAGTCTTTGGTTACAGCATGCATAAATCGCTGGAAGCTTTGTGCTGCATTAGTTAGTCCAAATTGCATACGTGTAAATTCAAATAACCCAAATGGGGTAATGATCGCTGTCTTTGGTATGTCCGCTGGTTCCACTGGTATCTGGTGGTAGGCACGCGTCATGTCTATGGTGCTGAATATCGTAGCGTCTGATAATTTGTGTGCAAAATCCTGCAGTTGAGATATAGGATATTTGTCTACGATTGTTTTTGCGTTTAATCTGCGGTAGTCCCCGCACGGACGCCATTCACCATTTGGCTTCTTGACCATGTGCAAGGGGCTGGCCCAATTACTTTTTGATGGCCTGCAAATCCCCTGCTCCATTAAGAACTTGAATTCCTTTTTGGCTGCTTCTAGTAGAGCTGGTGCCAGCCTACGAGCACGCTCAGTGACAGGAGGTCCCTTCGTCTCTATACAATGGGTTACTGTATGTTTTTGTTTATCAGGAATTTTCATATTAGGTCTTGTTAAGTTAGGATATTTGTTCAGGATGTCCCGATATTTTTGTGATGTAGAAATGGTAGAGACTCCAGAAGTTGGTCCTTTGTAAGTTGTTCCCTTGATTAGTAAACCTGTAGACTGGTCTGCGATAATTGCTTTTTTGAGGTTAACCGTTAAGTTGTAATTGTGTAGAAAATCTGCGCCTAGTATCGGTCTTGAAACATCGGCAACAATGAATCGCCATTTTAATGCCCGTCGTAGGCCAAAATTGAGTTCGACGGTCCTTGTACCATAGGTTTTAATAGGATTTCCATTCGCTCCATACAGCGTAGTGGGGTAATTGTCAGAAGTTAAACTGTTCTTGTTATAAGATGGATTTCTCGGTATGACAGACACATCTGCACCAGTATCCACAAGGAATTTCTGTCGTGTTTGCAAGTCATACACGAAGAGACGACAAGTTTTGTTGTTCGGAATCTCACATGTCTCTACTGCGAGGTTCCGCTGTCGTTTCCCGAAGTTTTTTTAGTAAAAGAGCACGGTTGATAGCACTTGTGAGCCTTTTCCCCAAATCGCATGTGGTAATAGCAAAAATCATTGTTCTTCTCAGCTGGTCTATCACTAGACCTAGACCTGCTTCTTCTTGTGTAGTTATGTTGTTTTGCATTATGATATGAGAAGTTCCTACGAGGAATTTGAGTTCTTCTTCCTCGGAAATCTGTAGAGCGATTCGTCTGGGTAAGTTTTAACTTGGATACTTCGTGTGTGAGAGCTGAAACTTGTTTCTGGAGTTGTAGCAATATGGATGTTTCGGTTGGTTCCGCTCTTGATGAACTCTGCCTATTCTTGTGATCCACCGCACTGCATTCAGTTGTTTGGTATATGTCAATTATTTTATCTGCTGCTGACGCCAGTTGGTAGATATTATTTTCCGAGAGTGCTGAGAGTATTGCCTGCGCGTGTTGTGGTAGGCGCTGCATCCATAATGTTCGCACTATTTCACTTTCCGCTAAAGCGGGTCCGGCCAATTCAAGCATATGACGTAGGAGTTCTGTGGGTTTCCTATCTTCCAACTGAATCCCTGTGAGAAGACGTGTCAGACGCTTCTCCGCTGAATCTTGGAGACGATCAATAAGTGCTGTTTTGAGAGTTGCATATTTTTCAGCTATTGGTGGCTTCGTGACAATGTCACTCACGCTTTGTAGAATTTGCGAATCTAGGGCTGCGACGATGATATTGTATTTTGTAAAGTCGTCTTTTATTCGTGAATTTGCAAATTGAGCCTCTGTCTGCACAAACCATAATGAAATGTTGTCCTTCCAGCAAGGTGGAAGCCTTACTGAGACATGGTGTAGGTCTTGATTTGTGTTGGTAGATTCCATGTTGTTAGTTTGTTGATTACACGTTGAACTCGTTCCGGTGGTTTGTTCGGAGAAGAATTTATCGAGGTTACTGTCTTGGCTGACAGGTGTGGTCATTTCGCATTTAGTTCGAGATTAAAATGTGTGGAAATTTGGCAAATATGCAGATGGATATTTTTTTAAAAAATCAATGGAATTTACTTTTTTATAGGAATCATCTATGTAATTTTTTCGAAACTAATATAGAGTCATAAATTGTTGGAATATTTTGGTAATATTATCCGAGATTCGAACCTTTAATTTACAGATTGATATTTGTATACATTTTTCAAGATTAAAAATTTGCTTAATTTATTTTTATAAATGTGGGTAGTTTATCCAATTATAGAATTACTGATTAATTGTTCCCATTTAAAATTTGTCAGGATTTAGTTGTAACATATTGTTGTAATAACACATTTTGCAAAGTCATGTAGGTACTCAAAATTAAAAATTAAAATTAGTGAAAATTTTAAAACTTTACGATTGTATCGGTTCTTTTGTCTCCAACGGCGTTCTATGCTGCTTGCTGTGGCTTGCAGAATCTCGTGGGGATGAAGTACTGCTAGCATGAAGAGATTTGGTTGCTATTTTCTGCAATGATGTACGTCACTGTGGTTGGAACGTGTTGCTGGAACTCTATATTGCTGCTCTGCATGCGCACGTGTAGAGATGATTTGGAATTCTCACTGAAAAAGATTTTTACGCAAGCTTAATTCTTAAAAGAATAAGAGACATTTTTATCATTAGTTGGAGAAAATAAATCATGAAAATCAGGATGTCTTTAAAAATCACAGTATGGGGTTTTGCATTCTCGTATATCTGAAATTGTCGTAACAATCACAGGAAGTATCACTTCATAATTTTATATTTACTGAGGAGCATTTAATATTCAAGAACAAAGTGTAAATTAAAAATTTTGAAAATAATTGTAAGAATGAACTCACCGTGTAATTCCTCAGGATTCCGGTCCAATAGTCGTTCTGATCGTCTGATTGTCATTTATCGAAGAGAGAAATATTCAAGAATATATTAAATTTCTATTCTACCGCGTGAAATCGTCGGTTGTTACCATTTATGGAGGTTATGATATTTATGGAAAGGTTATGATGTCGTGTATTTAATGCTTACCTGTGCTGCAAATAACATCACCGTCCATGTATATTTGACTCCAATAAATAAGATTAAATTTCAGAAGGATAATTTTTATTTTAACAGATTACAATTTTAGATTAAACTAGAAAGGCGTGGAGAATGACAAACGTATGACAGGTCCAATCAGAACGGCTATTTGAATCGGAATAATCTGTGGTTGTCTTTTCGCCGTTCAAGGGTGCGCCTGTTCTCACATTGCTGGAGGATTGGGGGCGGAGCTACGAAGTTTGCCGAGTGAACACGAAGGCTCAAAGCGGCTCGGAACTACGAAGTTTGCCGAGTGTACACGAAGGCTGGCAACAATCAACTTGATTTTGAATAATTTGTTTGAAGTCTTGAAGTTTGACTGTGGTTTGACGTTCGAAAATCTCTCAAGTATGAGGGAGATTTTGAGTTGAAAGAAACGAAACATGGAGGTCGTTATTAGTAAACATTTACAAGACATAATCAACCCTACGGACATTTTTTTTTAACCTAACCTAACCTAACCTTCTACTTCCTGGTTACGAAACCATTACTAGGATAGGTTATTGTACTTTTTATTACTAACCTCCAACTTACCTAGCTCTGGTAGTTTGTATTGATATTTGAAGCTTATGTTTGTATTATTTAAGCTTTCTTCCAGAAGCCTGACCTCACAATTGTTATTTAATCTTATATATTCTAGGTTTTCCGAATAAAATCACAAAGTAGAAGAAATTTGTGTTTAATCCGTGACCCATCCTGATATTCCTTTACGATAGGCCTACTTCACTAGTAACTCTTAAGATCATTTAAACTTGAATGCACTTCTTGTATTTTTATGACAAAGTGCCTTCTTCGATGTAATTGTTATGTTGTCTTATGGAGAAATAACAACCAACCAAGAAAGCCAAGTTCTTATTGTCACAGGTTTAAATTTGCCGGGCAGATATGAAGTGAAGTTCGGATTTCGTAGCTCCGCCCCCAATCCTCCAGCAATGTGAGAACAGGCGCACCCTCTCACCTCTTCTTGCCAGAATTCAGTGTTTCCATACTCCGAATAATCTTGAAATGTAGCGGGTAGTAAAGAACTGCTACAATGCCCCCTCAGCCAAAAGACTTATGCCTATAAGTCTGAGGTTCGTCTGACACCTCGTGGCCAACAGGCCTTGAAACCACTCCTGCAGTAGAAATCAGTAGTTGCGTAAGAGGAGGGCAGCGGTCAAAAATGACGACACGAGTTTCCGACGTCTATGTGGTGGAGCACCTCAGGTTCCAAGTTGTCCAAACAGGGCCCGTCCATTTCAGTTTCAGAAGTTGCCAGAGAAGGACAGCAAAGACGGACAGCATACTAAGATGATAAGTGATACTTCAGTCGCACCAGCACGAAAATGAAGAAGAAGCAAAGCAATCCAGATGATCCTGATGAGCGCATCATGTAGTACGTTGAGGGAAGATGATGATTGACTTGTTCAGTAGCACAGCACGGAGATGAAGAAGAAGCAGAGCAATCCAGATGATCCTGATGAGCTCATTATGTAGTAGGATGAGCGGAAGCAGAAGAAGTCTTCGTGAGAATGTTGGATGTCTAGCCTACCCGAACTGGTCATTGATTAAAGAAGCTAAAATTTATTAAAATAGCAAGCCCTTTTCAAGGAAAGAAGGTGCACACCTTACAAGCAAGAATTATAATATATTTACTAATTGAAAAAGGTGAAGCTCAAGTTGAAAACCTGAATAAAAACTCTAACAAACTGTTTTGTACTAAAAGTGACAGTTGTACATAGGCGAGGTAACCAACAATGAAAAATAAATTCCAAGGCCCAAAAAAAAATATAATAGTGAAACGTCATGATGACAAATGCAATTATGTAGCATAGGCTTTATTTAAAACCTATAAAGTGAGATAAACATTACCATTTTGCAGCTAAATCGACGTTTCTTACCAAGTTCGTGTGTAATTCTTAGTTTAAATCTCCCGCCAATGTCACCTGCTAGTTCCTAATGCATCCTTCAGGCGGCGTTAGTAGTGGGGACGCCATCAATGATGCTATAATTTCATGTTTCATTAGCATTTATTTTGCGAAGGTCAAACACGTTTGGTTTGTTTACAAACATCAAATACCGTAAAATAACCTGTTTTTCAGTATTTGCGCAAAATTAACATTTTTTTTTCGAGGTTATTAACAGTGTGACTGTTCGAACTCCGTAAAATTGCGATTTATTAGAGTTTCGTGTGTTTTTGTTTGGTGTTTTTTTGTGGTTTCTTTGTGTTTTCTTGATTATGTCGGATTCCGAACGTTCCGAGAGCGGGGAAGCCGAATTTTCGAGGGCGGAAGTCATGAAGGTGATCCACACGGACACGCGGGGCAAGCGTTCGAGGGTCTGCGCGGAAGACAAAGCCAAGAGGCAGAGGGTTGGTGAATTAGCTCCCGCCGACCCTCGAATTGACCTGTTAACACAGCAGATGTCCCAGATGCAGGAAATGTTGCGTCTGCTGCTAGAGAAGCGTTCGGAGGCTCCCGTCCGTGGCGCCTTAGACGACGATGACGATGACGAGGACAGCATCTCCCTGGACACCCCTGCGTCGCTTCGGGAGGAATTGGCAGGAGATTTGGGAATGGGACTCATCCATCCGAATAAGCCGTCTCGCGACTTGGATCTCGGGGAGTGGACAACTGACCTAAAGCAGCCGAAGATACCATCGGCCGACCCAGGGAGGGTGAAAAAAGTGGAGCTCCTTCAGCATCTGGGGACGGCCAACTGGAACAATGTCCGCTACCTCGAGATCCAGAAGTCGTATGCCGCAACCCCTCTCTTCTCAATGTTGGCATTGAACCCTGAATTGAAGCGCCAAGCTCAGGAGGAATCGGCCAGTACGTCAACGGACTCCTTCTGCGGCTCCCTGTCCAATGCTCTTTCCCTGCAGGCTGATCTCCTGAAGGCCTCCTTGCAGGAGCTGGTCAACTGGAGTGCGGAACCGGGCACGAAGCTGAGCACTTCCACTCTTTTCGAGAAGGTGCAGTCTCTCTTCGCGGCGGGGTCTGAGTCCCAGAAGGTGTCCAAAGACATCATGCAGATGGTCTGCGGAAAACGGGCTAGCCACATTGAGTATCGACGAGAGGGGGCATTGCGAGGCATCAGCGACGGATACGTCCGAGATGCCTTACGGAAGATTCCGCCCACATCGGAATATAAGAGGGGTCAGCGAGTTCCCTTGCTGGCACTTTCGGGTGCATACCGTACAGTGGCCTCGGACGCGTTGCCTGTTCTGGCGGGCATTTTGCCCATTGATTTAGAGATAAGAGAAATACAAACTAAAAAGAAGCTGACCAGAGGAAGACCAGCCAACCACCTAGGGGTTGAACTAACCCCCGGTGATGCTGTGTCTCTCCAAAGCCTTCTTCGAGCGATGCGAGAAAGGACTCTGAGCGAATGGCAAATGCGTTGGGATAGTTCGAGAAAGGGAAGATGGACTCACTCCTTCTTCCCATCAGTTAAAGTCAGAATGGAAGGGGCACACATTAGGTTGGATCACCACACAACCCAGATTCTAACCGGACATGGTGAATTTAGAGGGAGGCTACATAGTCTCACCTTGTCCCCACACCCCACCTGTGCGTGTGGTGACTCCAACCAAACCGCCGAGCACATTCTGTGGCATTGCGAGATACTGAAGGACGCTAGAGAGGAAATGCTTAATGGTTTGAATGTTTCAACGAGACCGATCTTGAACGTAGATCTCGTATCGGATCAGAGGAATTTTGGATGTCTGAAGAAGTTCGTTAAGGTTTGGGTTGAAAGGTGGCCTGTGTTGAGAGTCGATGTTATTTAGAGTAAATTCAAATAATTTAGCTCGGCCGAGTGTACTGCTCCTGACTCCCCTGGTTTCTGATCTTTATACTCTTCTCTCACTCATACTATCGCCAATTTATATATCATGTTTATCTTTTTCTTTTTTTTTCTGATCAAATATTTATGTTTCACTGTTATATCTTACTCTATCTTATTTATGTATCGCTATATTATTCTATTACTCGTAATCCTTTTATTATTTTGTATTTTGTTGCTCATTCTTCTATGTTACATTGTCTCCTTTTCAGGTGGGAACTGAACTCCCCTTGTGTTTTGTCTTGTCCTAGCCCTCTTCTTGGGCGAGGCATAAAGACCCCAGTCCCTGCATAAAGCCCGAATTTTCCAGACCCCCGGATAAGACATTGTGTTAGATAATCGGCTTTCCCCCAATTGCGATGCTCTGGCTCGTCGTGACGTCCGCAGTGAACTACATAACCTTCCCCACCCCCCGTTGACGTGTGACGCTCTTCTTTTAGTTTATTTCTCTTCGGTTAGCTCACAACCCATCTGTTCTCCTAGGGTCTTCGAGCATAATCACGCCTCGGCGTGGGGTGGGCGGTGATGGAAACTCATCTGTGGGCTGATCGGCGACCGGTCGCACGCCTTTGGGACTGCTGAGGACCTGATCACTCCTAATATATCTTCGTCTATATATATTTGTTTTGTGCTACTAACACGCATGTGCATGTCTAACACAACTAACTCGAGCATCCTCTGCATAGTGCTCGCTAACACAATATGCAGGGACATTTAAAGGTCTAGAGTCTTTTATTGATAATTCGAATCCTTAAATATAAAAAATTAGCTTCTTGCGAGAGTCCCGAAGGGGTGACAATAAGTCACCTATACCGGGATGGGACAGTGGTGGGTGCCTTTAAAAAAAAACATCGGAATATCTCTTTGACCCGAACCTCCTGTCGGCCCAGCTGGATAAGTTGGGGGGAGTGAAGAAGTGCCTCGCTCCTCAGCCTAGTACGTCGCGACCAGTTCCTCCCGTTAAACCTGCGACTGTGCAGAACTCGCAGCCCTTTCGTCCTAGAGTACAGCAGGGGAGAACCATCGCGAGAAGGGAGCACCCTGAGAGTCGAGGTCCAGAACCAGCCCGTAGGGCCGCTAAAGCTTTCCCTCCCCGAGGTAGGTTCCGGCCCAAGGAAAGAGCAGGGAAGCCAGACCGTAAGAGGTTTTAACAGCGGGCCCTCTTTTCAAGGAGGTCAGTTGCGCTCATTCGCCGGTAGGTGGAGGAACCTTGGTGCCCCTACTATCATCCTTAAGATGTTAGATGGCTACCGAATTCCATTTTCATCAAAACCTCCACTAAATAATAATATTGATTTATTTAACTCCCCTTTCGCCACTAAGACTTCTGTGGCAATGACAGAACAAATAGAAAAACTCAAAGCCCTTAAGGTTTTAGAGTCGGCACCTGCCACTCCCTCATTTATTTCTAACATGTTTCTGGTCCCCAAATCAGATGGCTCAAAGAGGCCGGTCTTTAACTTAAAGTATTTAAACAATTTTCTGACTGTCAGTAAATTTCGTCTGGTAAACGTTTATCGAGTTCCTACTTTTCTACAACCGAATGACTGGATGGTTAAAGTGGACCTCACACATGCTTACTTTCATGTACCTGTGAGTGAGCAGCATAGATGTTTCCTTAGACTTATCTATAGGAATGAACTCTTGCAGATGACATCCCTCCCCTTTGGCTTGGCCACCGCACCTAAGGCATTCGCAACCTTCACTAACTGGGTAGCGCAGGAACTGCGGAAGAGAGGGATGAGAATTCTAGTGTATCTGGATGATTTTTTATTAGTAAACCAATGCCTGCCTACTTTAAAACACCAGTCTATTGAAATGGTGGAGTTTTTGCAAGGCTTGGGATGGCATATACAATTTGATAAGTCAATATTAGAACCATCACAACAAGTTCAATTTCTTGGTATCAGCTGGAATACTCTAACTAATGAAAAGTCTCTCCCTCAGAACAAGGTTTCAGCCCTATCTTATTTGTTAAAGGGTTTTATTCAGACGGGTAGGTGGTCACTAGAAAAGGGGCGCAGCCTCTTGGGCTCTTTAAACTTTGCTAGTTTTGCAGTTCCAAGAGGCAGGCTCAACAGCCGGTACATACAGAAAGGGTGCTTAGGACTCAGACACTACCACCCTTGGGAGTCATCACCAATTCCGGCAGCTACCGCTCGGGAATTGAGATGGTGGGTTCGATCGCTCACCCTGACGTCACCTATACATCTGCCGCTGTTTGAGCATTACTTGACAACCGATGCCTCTGATCAGGGTTGGGGTGCCCAGCTGGACGAAAAGCTTCTCAGCGGTGTGTGGGCTGATGACCAGCTGAATCTTCACTCCAATGTAAAGGAGATGCTCGCCGTGTTGGCTGCCTTGTCTCCTCACGCGCTTGAGCTATCTGGCTCGGGTCTTCTGATCCAGTCGGATAACAGGTCTGTCGTATCTTATCTCCGCAAGGAGGGTGGTACCAGGTCAACTCAACTCCTGAGCTGTACTCGACTAGTGCTAGATGTTTTGGATAAACACTGTGTCTCCATGACAGCACAATACTTACCCGGTCGTTTCAATGAAGTAGCGGACTGTCTATCTCGTCATCGTGCTGTACCCGAATGGCACTTGCTACCCTCTTTCACAGAGGTAGCATTCAGAAAATGGGGACGACCCGAGATAGACCTATTTGGCTCTAGGACAGCGCATGTGGTTCAAAGGTATGTTTCTCTTGATTTTCAGGACGACAAGGCAGACTACCACAATGCTTGGAGCAGGGACTGGGACTATCAGCTGGCTTGGATCTTCCCTCCCCCGTGCCTCATGCCGAGGGTTCTTTGCCACCTGAACAGGGCAAGGGGATTATACCTGGTAGTGGCTCCTCGTTGGGAAAGGGCATTTTGGAGAGCGGATCTGAAGTGTCGGGCCTTGGGTCCACCTCTTACGATTCACAATCTAGGAGAAGCACTGATAGACACCAGGACCAACAACCCCCCTCCTCAAGTAGAGTCCTTCACTCTGGAGATTTGGCTTTGTGGGGGTGGGACAAAAACCTAACAAGATGGTCAAGTCAGCAGAAGGAACTTCTTAGATCCGGGTGGAGAAGTTCCACCCTTCGCACTTATGCTCCGGCATGGCGGAGGTGGCAGCGCTGGGCGTCAGAGAATCAGCTCGATGCCACGCGTCCCAAAGCTGAAGACTTAGCCAGGTTCCTAGCCGATCTACACATCAGAGAAAAGCTATCGCTGAGTACCATTTTAGTTCACAAGTCAGTGGTGTGTACCTTAGGCTCTCCCGAAGACAATAGAGAGCTGAGCTCCAATCCGATAGTGAAGAAGATATTAAAAGGGATATCTTTAGCTAGATTAAGGCCTTCAAAACCCCCCATTTGGGACCCGAGGATTGTATCATCATGGCTGGAGAAGAATTTGCCTCAACATATTACTCTCTTTGAAGCATCAAGGAGAGCAGCCACCATCCTGCTTTTGGCATCAGGGCGCCGAGTCCACGATCTCACATTGCTCCATTGCACAGCTGAAAGATTGTCAGTGGACAGTGAAGGCATCTCCATTTGGCCAGTGTTTGGTGGCAAGACAGATTCGGCAGACTGGCAACAATCAGGGTGGAGACTGGCTCGCTCGGAGTCTAGGAACATAGACCCTGTCTATTGGACGGAAAAGGTCATAGAACTGTCAAAGGAACGGAGAGCGCAGGCGATACTACCTAGCCTATTTATTACAACTTGTGGGACAGTGAAAGCGGCCTCCAGGGCAGTAATTGCAGGTTGGATTAGGACAGTCCTCAGGGATGCTGGTGTAGAGGATCCACCTGGCAGCATCCGTTCAGCAGTGGCATCTCTGAACTGGCTGCAGAATTATAAGCTGGACGATATACTGTCACGTGGTAACTGGAGAAGTCCCAATACCTTTGCCAGGTTCTATAGAAGGGAAATTGCAGAATCGGCTGGCCGAGTCAACACCGACCCATCTGTTGCTGACCTTTTTCAACCTCTGTAACTGGTTAGCTGATTTCTGGAAATCTTGCCCCTATTTTCTTTTTAGCAAATAAATTTAAATATTATATTTGATTCACATTAGCATAATGTCACCAGGCGATAACAAACAATATCTCACTTTATAGGTTTTAAATAAAGCCTATGCTACATAATGAAAAAGTTTTACCTTACAATAAAACTTATATTATGTACTTAGCTTTATTTAAAACCTAGGCAAGGGCTGCCTGATGAGATCTAATGAAACATGAAATTATAGCATCATTGATGGCGTCCCCACTACTAACGCCGCCTGAAGGATGCATTAGGAACTAGCAGGTGACATTGGCGGGAGATTTAAACTAAGAATTACACACGAACTTGGTAAGAAACGTCGATTTGGCTGCAAAATGGTAATGTTTATCTCACTTTATAGGTTTTAAATAAAGCTAAGTACATAATATAAGTTTTATTGTAAGGTAAAACTTTTTCATTAATATTCAAAGGAAAATTTTCTTAAATAAGAAGAATTTACCGTAATATCGAAGATAACAGCTAAATAGTGTATAACCATACAAGTGAATGAAGCTAATAATTAAACCAAAAGCAATGGTAATTAAAAGTTTTGCACTATTTTTTTTTTTTTTTTTTTTTTTTTTTTTTTTTTTTTTTTTTTATATATATACAATAATATTATTATTGGGTTTATAAAAACAGTTTATTTTTAAACAAGTTCTGCTGTGTAATTATTATTACGCGTGACAGCTGTTTCGCCCTCTAAAGGCATTATCAAACTGTGGGTAGCCCACTTACAGACGATACATTTATATTATTTTTAATGACCTTAATGACCTTCAAAGCATTGCAGGGAATGGCGCCAGCCTATATATCGGAATTATGTGTCCGACAAAACCTAAGCGATAGACAGCTTACTCTGAGGTCAGCAGATCTAGATGTTACCAATCGTTTAATCGAACTTTCTCGGTCAAATCGAGCTGTTTACTATGATCGCTCTTTTCGTGTAGCTGGCCCACTCATTTGGAATAAACTTCCCCCAGCCCTTACCAATATACAAAATTTGGCTGAATTTAAACGGGTTTTAAAAACAAAATTATTCAAAAAATCATATTTAATAATTTAAAATCATTTATATTCTCATGAATCTAAGCTTCTTTTTTAATATACTATAAAAAGCCAGGTTTTGAAGTTTTCCGGTAATTGTTTGGTTTCGGTTTCCTCCTTATTGTACTTTTATGTTTAATGTCCACCTATTATATAATATTTTAATGTTTTCCTGTTTTATATAATATTTTAATTTTAAAGTTTTTATTTTTCGTGCATTGTCACTGTCTTTTATTGTTATCCTCTACTAAAATAGCACTGTTATTGTTAAATTTTATTCTCTGCTTTTTTGTAAACCGTTTATTCTTTATTTCATATTATGTAATTAATTTTTTTTTAAAAGGAACACAATAGGAAATTTTATTTTAAGTTTATTATAGTTAAGCGCACTTGAAGTGAAACAACACAAAACTGCGCTATATAAATGTTATGTTATTATTATTATATATTATTATTTCTAGGTAGGTATTTTAATTTCAATTACTGATTTCTTAATTGATTTCTGTGTAAAAATGTTAGAAATTATTGATGGTTATTACCCTATTAAAGTTTCCCCAATTAGTGTAATGTTTAAATTTGACTGAATGTCTTAATGTTAGTTATTCCCAAACGATGACTCATAGGGTTATTTTAATAGTATAATTAAGTACTTCAATGTGCACTCGTATTTGCACTAGGTTTGAAGATATCTAGTAGGGGTGAACGAATTATATTGGTTTGTTCATTAATTAGAATAGCTTTCGGATTATTAGAATTTTTGTTAATTTCTAACTGCTCTAAAAGATTTAGTTTACGGCCTTTATTTTGTACGTGCAACGGAGTTGGTTTATTATTATCATTAAGTGAGTGATTTTCATCTAGGAGATGTTTGGCAAATTGAGATTGTATTTTATTATTATTTTTAAAAGATCTTATATGTTCTTTGAACCTAGTGTTAAAGGACCGGCCCGTTTGTCCAACATAAACAGCGTTGCATTCGTCACACTGGAGTTTATAAATGCCACTATTTTGTAATTTGAGTACCTTACTTTTTGAGTTTTTAAGAGATGATCCTAAGTTGTTATTTGTGCGGAAGGCAATATCTAAGCCACATTTTTTGAGGACTTTGGCAATTTTATTAGATGTCTGTCCGATGAATTCTAGACACCCGAATTTATTATTCGTCTTATTATTAGTCGCTGGGTAAATTAATTTAAGGTTATTTTTGTGTTTATTATTATTAATTATTTTTTCGATGTCTCTACCCTTGAAGCCGTTATTTTTAGCAATAGTTAGGATTGTATTTTTTTCCTTCTCGTATGCTTTAATAATAATATTAAGCGTAATAATAATATTATTGTATATATAAAGAAATAAAAAAATAAAATGGAGTTCTACAAATTAAACTTAATAACAATAAATAAAAAAGTTTTGCACTACTTGACAATAGATGGCAGTAGTGTAGAAATAAATTTTAGATAGAAAATCAATAAATTTTCTTGTTAAAAAATATTGAATAAAAATCTAGAGTTTATGGAGCAATTATATAGAAATTAATCTAATCATAATTATTTTATTTTCAAGCACATATTCTTCCGTCACAGAGCGAACCAGCGAATGACTGAAGAATACCGTAGAAAATTGACGAAACACATGATTCGTTCCATACTTTTCCGAGCTCTGGAAAAGCAGGGAAGGAATCAAATTACGAAGAAAATGTTAAAACAAGCACTACAATTAAATATGTAAAACATAAAACCCATTACAGAACCAACCACCATAAACCTGTGAAAGTGATAATGGCTTACCGACTATTGATATTGAAATTTTCATAAAAAAATCAACAAAAATATCTTAATTGTAAGCCTGATGAGGGCTATCATGTGCTAAAGAGCCTAAGCCATTATAATGCCACAATAACTCTCCAAAATAAGTGCTGAGGTGACAGCATCAAGATAGAAGTATATTTCCTTCAACATACTCCAACACAACAGAAGAGCTGGTATGCTAATGTGTGAAAACAAAAGCACGAAGCTCATGAGCTTATGATAAGGTCACTCAACAAGACATGACAACTTAATAAGTAAGGTCGAGCGCAAAATAAGCACATCTTAATCAATGATACTGAGAAAAACAGCGGTAAACAATAATCATAACGATGAGAGCGGATCCTCTTAAGAGAAATAGATGTGTATGACAATTTTCAGACAAAACACAATAACAATAGATAATAATCATTAGAAATGATGACATAGTAACATACAAAGCAGGTTGAAAAAGAGGAATGGAATTCTTCAGGGAAAGAAAACCATTACTCCCAATCAACAAGGTATCAAAAAGGAAATAAGTTTCCTATACCCACGTGATCAGTGTAGGTACCAGAAACCCGTTCACTTTTTTCCTTTGTAAATAATAATAAAAACAATTAATTTTCTGCCCTAATTAAATCTTTAATATGGAATGTTCCAATAGGCTTTCCTTTCATATCTGCCAGTTTGTAAACGACGGCCGAGACCTTATCAATAATTTTGCTTCTTAAAAATTTTGGAGCAAGTTTGGCGGAGAAATGCTTAGAAGCATCGGACAACACGAAAGAGCGTCTCCAAACAATGTCACCAACTTTGAATTCCACATTCCTTCTACGAAGGTCATAGTGAACCTTATTCCGTTCGTAGGATTGACGTAAACACGTCCTAACTTGGCAGAAAATGTCATTAAGCTCAGAAACATCTTGAGCCCATGTGTCACGTTTCGAGAATGTTAAATCTTCCGAAGAAAAATCAGGTGATTTGTAATCTTTGCCTGAAATAATGGCTTCCCTGCCAAAATTTAAAAAGAAAGGGGTGTAACCCGTTACCTCATGTACAGCAGTGTTAATAGCAAGCTCTATTTCAGGTAAATGATTTGCCCAAGTTCGATGATCCGTTCCCACGTACGAACTTAAGGCTGTAACTAAAACTCTGTTAATTCTCTCTACAGGATTATTCTGTGGATGATATCTACAGTTAAAAAACATGTGACGTACATGATATCTGTCAACTAAATGTTTCAATTCTTTCGAAATGTATTGGGGACCATTGTCTGCGATGATGCAATCAGGAACGCCAAATTTTAGGAAAATTTCATCCTCTATAATAGCAGAGACATTTTTCCCATTCGCACTTCTCAGCGGAAAAATTTTTGTAAATTTAGTGAAGAAATCAGCGACAACTAATAGATATTTATAACCTTTCTTGTAGGAGCTGGGAAGAGGTCCCAATAAATCTGTCGAGATAACCTGCCAAGGACGCTGGACCAACTTAGGATCTCCCATAAGACCGGGTGCAGCCTGATTTGAACTTTTCTGTCCTAAACAAGTGTGACATTTAGATACAAATTTCCTTACGTCTGAGGACATTCTAGGCCAGTAAAATTTCAAACAAATCCTATTCAGAGTTTTCATAATCCCAAAATGGGCAGATGTAGGAGGTACGTGATGTAACGCAATCAACTCTTGTCTTTGATCCTTAGGAACAACTTCCTTCCAATCATTAGGCTTATGCAGGGCTTCCATACTCTGCACATGCTTATATAAAACTCCCTCTACAAGTTTCCACTTCGAAAATAACTCAGGTTTAGCTAAAACGTCACGACACCTTTTATTGTACCACCGATCAGTACTAATAATGGGAGATTGAACAATTGATGAAATAACTAAAGGATCGCGAGATAAAGCATCTGGCACAACATTTTCCTTCCCTTTCCTGTGTTCAATAATAAAGTTAAATTGCTGCAATCTGACAGCCCACCGAGCTAATCTTCCAGAAGGTGATTTTAAGTTTACTAGCCACTTCAGACTATAATGATCCGTAATTACTTTTACAGGGATGGGTGACCCTTCAATGTAGCCCCTGAATTTCTCCAAAGCAAAAATTAACGCATTAAGTTCTTTCTCAGTAGTAGAGTGGTTCCTTTCCTGAGCCGATAACGATCTACTAATGAAGGAAATAGGGTGTTCCCTGTTTTGTTCATCTAATTGAGAGAGTACTGCGCCTAAACCTTCGTTTGATGCATCACAAGAAATAGTAAACGGTTTATTAAAATCTGGGCATGCTAAAACCGGAGCTGCGACAAGAGTTTCCTTTAATTTAGAGAACGCCGCCTGCGCTTGATTATTCCAAGAAAATTTTTTACCAATGAACTCTTTTTTGGTTAAGTTGTGTAACGGAGCAGCAATAATAGAAAAATTTAAAATAAAACGCTTGTACCATGATATAATACCAATGAAACGTCTCAGACTCTTTTGTGAGGTAGGTACCGGAAAATCAACCACAGCCTTAACTTTGTCTGGGTCAGTTCTCAGACCATTACTATCTATGACATAACCGAGATATTTAAGCGATTCTCTACAGAATACTGACTTTTCAATGTTAATCGTGAGACCCGCCTCGAACAGTTTACGTTTTACAAGTTTAAGTAATGCTAAATGCTCTTCAAAAGTACTGGAAATTACAATAATATCGTCTAAATAAAAGAAAACTTTACCATCAAATTCTGGGCCAAAGATTTTACTCATGAGCCGCATCATTCTCGAACTGGCTCCATGAAGACCGAAAGGCATAGAAGTAAATTGAAAAAGACCCCTTTTAGGAATAGTAAAAGCCGTTTTTTCCCTTGAACTACGTTCTAGTGGAATTTGATAAAACGCATCTTTTAGATCAATAGTGGATAGAAAACGAGCTCCCCCCAAGCTGTCTAAAATATTTGAAATGTATGGTAATGGAAATGCGTCTCTCTTAGAGATCGAATTAATTCTTCTGGAATCTAAGCAAAGGCGGTAAGTGCCATTTTTCTTTGGTACTAGTAAGATAGGACTGTTCCAAGCACTACTGCTCGTTTCAACGACACCCATCTCCAACATTCTATCAAGTTCCTTGTGCACAACCGGGAGCAAGTGAGGTGAAATCGGATAGTAACGCTGTTTTACAGGTATACTATTACCAGTGTCTATGACGTGTTCCTCCAAATGCGTACGACCAAGTTTGTCACCAGAAATTGAAATATAATCTTTAACTACATTATCAAGTAAATTTTGTTGATATTTGGATAAGTGATGTTTGTCCACAATACCTCTGACTTCAGAAGTAACCCGAGGAGCAGATTTTACTACCTTCGTATTCATAAAATTAGAAATGTCCGGACAAATGTTAAAAGATTTCCAAAAATCAATACCGAGAATTACATCCGTCTTTATATCTGGCATGACAACAAAAATAAACTCTTTTACAACATTATTACACGTTATAGGAAGCGAGATTTTCAAGTTACAGCAAACGGAATGACCCGTCGCAGAAGTTAAAGAAAATGAATTATTGAGCTTAGCCAACTGTGGTACACGGTACCTACCTACGGGCCGCGAGGTGCGGGGAGCACTTCGGCGGTAGCCTGTATTACCATTCGGTATTCTGTAGTCTCACAGTTAACAAGCAATAAACGATCTCTGTAAATAGTAACTAGCCTTACGCTTCATTATCAATCCTGAACCCAAGTCCCATTTAAGGTGAATCTACAGGATACTACAGTGGCGACGAGGAAACTTGGTCACTAATTATTATAAAACAGTGGCGAAGTTAAAAGAATTTACGCGGCAAACGTGTTGTTATAATTCAAGAAATTCGAAGAGTATTCACGTAGTGGCGGTGCTCTTTTTAATGTTACGGACGGGGAGTCTCGCAACATTAATAGAACAGGATCGTAGAATCTTTGTAAAATAAGATTGGAAATAATTCAGCGGGGAGCTGAATTGCGAAACCGGAATCAATAAAAATAGTTCCAGATAACCACGCGGGAGCGGAGTTATCGTGAAGAGGATAAATATTCGGCGGGGAGCTGAATTCATCTTCAAACCATAAGAACCGGGGGCTGAACAACAGCAGCACAGCGGGGAGCTGTATTTGGAGCAAGGAGCAGCTGAGAGCGGATCCTTGGGAACTATCGGTCGAGAGCTATTCTTGGAGTACAGCCGAGGTTAAGAAGGAAGATCTGCAACAGGAGGGAGTAGATGACCAGAACCAGAGCTACAACATCATTAGCCTTAAGTTAAGTCCATAGTTTAAGTTTTGTGTTGATAATTTTTTTTTAATAATATTGTTGTAATTTTGTTGTAAAATCATGGCTCAAATCAAACCTTTAGAGACCTTCAGTCACAAGTCAGATTGTTTCGGGGTGTTCAAAGCAAGATTGGAGAATTACTTCATTTTATATGATGAGAAAATTTCTGCCGAAAAGAAACGAGCTATATTCTTGAACGCTTTGGAGGAGGAAACTTTTAAATTATTGATTGAGTTGGTTACTCCTAAAAAAATAAATGATGTCACAGTAGAAATTTTGTGTGAATTTTTGGGTAATTATTGTGAAAATGTTACTTCGTTGTTTGAAGAAAGATCAAAATTTTATAATGTAGTTAATGAATCAGGAGAAAGTGTGAAAGAATTTGCGGCACGGTTAAAAAGTTTATCCATAAATTGTAAATTCGGTACTAGATTTGAAGATAATTTAAAAGATTTATTCATTTGTAAAGTGAGGAACCCTAGAATTAGAGAACGGTTATTCATTGAGGGCGAAAAAAATTCGTTTGAGAAATTAATTTCAATCGCAGCGTGTTTAGAGGCTTCAGAAGCAAATTTTAAAGATGAAAAAGTGTATTATCAAGTAGCTAGTTCACGTTCAAGATCGAAAAGTCCGAAAAATATTCCATCAGTATCGAAACATCGAAGTGTTTATTTAAATTCGAGGCATAGTAGAAGTTCATCGCGCGATAGTAATAATTTTAAACCGAAATTGAAGCATCTAGATTCGGAACAGAAAAAGTGTTTTAATTGTAATAAATTCGGGCACTTTAAATCAGAGTGCAAGGTTGTGAATAATAAATTTTCGAAGTGTTTTAAATGCGGTCAAAAAGGTCACATTGCTAAATTTTGTAGAAATATTTCGTGCATTAAAAAAAAGATTTTTGTATCAAGTATTAATAAGAGGATTGAACCGTATATAATTAAATTGAAAATAAATGATATTTCATTCGAAGCAATGATAGATTCAGGAGCGGGAATTAGTGCCATACCCGAACGTATCTATAAATTATATTTTAAACATGTTAATTTAATGCAATTTAATTTACACTTAGCGAGTTACGATAACAAGCCGCTAAAAGCGAGCGGTAAAATAAATTTATTTGTCACATGTAATAATAATCAACAAAATTTTGAATTTGTGGTTATTGAAAATGGGTCGGATTTAATTTTAGGTAGGGATTTTATGGAATTATTTGGGATTAACATTAGTTTTTTGAATAATTGCACGGTAGTAAATAATTTTGGTGCTAATGAAGAATGCAATTTAGATGTCGATAAGTTGAAAACACAATTTGGAGACGTATTAACGAATAAATTAGGGAAATTTAATAAATATAGTGTTGAGCTGGAGTTAATAGAGGGATTTCAGTCAAAAATGTGCAATGCAAGGCAAATACCTTTAGCTATTAAAGATAAAGTCGAACATGAAATTAATAGACTAGTTTCAGAGGGAATATTACAATCAGTAGAAACGAGTAGATATGCATCTCCCATTGTTCCAATAATTAAGAAAGATGGATCAGTTAGGATCTGTGGAGATTATAAATTAACAGTTAATCCAGGTTTGGTTGTAAATAAATTTCCAGTACCCGTAATAACGGATTTATTGACACAAATCAGTGGAGCGGTAATGTTTTCTAAATTAGATTTAAAAATGGCATATTCACAATTACAGTTAAGTGAAGGTAGTAGAGATATAACTACCATAGCTACACATATAGGTTTATATAGATATACTCGACTGGTGTATGGTTTGAATGCAGCACCAGGTATATTTATGCGGGTTATGTTTAATTCATTGCAAGGTTTAAACGGAACAATTATATTTTACGATGATATTTTGATTACGGGCAAATCAGTTGCGGAACATAATAAAAATTTATTAGCAGTTTTGAATAGATTGAAACTTTGTGGTCTCACGGTAAATGAAGAAAAGTGTGAATTTTTCAAAACAAGTATTGAATACTTGGGGTACTTTATTTCGAAGGAAGGTTTTAGACCATTAGAAAGTAAAGTTAAAGCAATAATGGAGTCTAGTAGTCCATGTAATATTAACCAGTTAAGAAGTTTCTTAGGTTTAGTTAACTATTATAGAAATTTTATTCCGAATATATCTAGTTTGTTAGGACCTCTATATAAATTATTAAAAAAAGATTCGGAGTGGATTTGGTCAAAGGACTGTGAAAATGCAGTTTTAGAACTTAAAAAAGAAATTTCTTCTGATTGCGTGTTAGTACATTTTGATCCACGTTTACCAGTAAAATTAGTAACGGATGCATCCTTAGAGGGATTGGGTGCGACAATTTTACATACTTATTCAAATGGTAGTAGTAGACCTATAGCGTTTGCATCAAGGAAATTGACAGACACAGAGAGTAAATATAGTATTTTAGATTTAGAAGCAACAGCGATAGTGTTTGCATTAAAAAAATTCTTTGTATATTTATACGGTAGGAAATTCAAATTAGAATGCGACAATCAAGCGTTAGTACGAATTTTGTCAGAAAAGAAGGGCATTCCTGTATTGAGTGCTAATAGATTGCAACGTTACAGTTTAATTTTGGCGGGGTTTAACTATGAAATTGAATACGTAGCATCAGAAAAAAATTGTTCAGATTTTTTATCAAGATTACCAATAGAAGAGACAAATAAATCGGAGGATTTATATATTGAGAAGCTGAGTTCCATTAATTTTCAGGATATTGAAAAAGAGTTGTTATTTTATGTTAGTGATAACGCTCAGGTTCCATTAAATGTTGATGATTTAAAGGAAACCACTATTAAAGATGACGTATTATCATTGGTAAAACAATATTTACGGCGGGGTTGGCCAAGGAAAATTCCAAAAGATAGTGAGTTATGGGCTTTTTGGAAAATTAGAGATGAGTTGTCTTTAGTAGAAGATTGTATTTTTTGGGGACATAAAGCCATCATTCCAAATTCTATGAGAGGGGATTTGTTAAATATGTTACATCGTTCACATTTAGGTATAGCTAAAACTAAAGGGTTAGCAAGAGGGTATTTCTGGTGGCCAAAAATGGGAAGAGATATAGAAAATTTAGTTAGATCATGTAAAGAGTGTCTGGAAAATCAGGCGAATCCACCAAAAACTCCTTTACAACATTGGCCGATTGAGGAAAAGCCGTGGACAAGAATTCATATTGATTTTTTTGGTCCGATGGCTAATACCAATTTTTTAATTATAGTAGATGCAAGTACCAAGTGGATAGAATGCATTAATTTAAAACAAGCTAATACGGATAATACTTTAAGGGAATTAAAGAGGATGTTTGCTCAATTTGGTACTGTAGAAACTATTGTATCGGATAACGGGTCTGTTTTCTGTTCAGAAGAATTTAAGCGTTTTTGTAAAGATAGAAAAATCCAGCACATCACTTCTCCTGTGAATCATCCGCAGAGTAATGGATTAGCTGAAAACGGAGTTAAAACGTGTAAAAATTTTTTAAAAAAGATTTTACATAATGGGGGGTTACCGAGAGACGTCGATGATAGGTTAACAAAATTCCTAATTGATTATAGGAATACCCCAAATATCACGACTGGTGTAGAGCCAGCGGTGGCTATGTTAGGACGACGATTAAGGTCCGTGTTTGATTTCATTTCTCCAGCGATTGCGGAAAGGAGGGGGGAGAGGTGTATGTCGGATAAAGTAAAGAGTAAAATATTAGTTAGTAGAGAAAATCAGAAAAAGAGTTATAAATCTAAGAAAAGAAATATGAATATATTTGTGGTGGGGAAAAAGGTGATGACTAAGGATTATAGAGGAAAAAAAGGTTGGGTGGTAGGTATCATTAAAAAAAGAATTGGATTTAATACCTACTTAATTTTCATAAAAGACTCAGGGCAAATCTGGAAAAGACATGAGGATCAACTGACACCAATGAGTGTAAGGTGGAATCCCAAAGAGCGTAAAAAAGTATATAGTGACGATCTAGGCTCTGATATGAGAGTATCAGACCTAGACCTTTCCCATTATTTTCGGAAAGGGGCTAATGGGTCTTCTCCTCTGTTTCAGGAACCACCGTGGCAGTCTCCTTGGACTGGAAGGCTGCGGCATAGAAAAAACTAATGTGTAACAACATATAGATAATGTATTACTATTATTATTACTCTACCATTTATGATAACTATATAGATATGTTGTAAACAGGCTCAGGTAAGATGTAAACCTGGTAGGAGTTCTCCTCTTAAGTGGGGGAGAATGTGGTACACGGTACCTACCTACGGGCCGCGAGGTGCGGGGAGCACTTCGGCGGTAGCCTGTATTACCATTCGGTATTCTGTAGTCTCACAGTTAACAAGCAATAAACGATCTCTGTAAATAGTAACTAGCCTTACGCTTCATTATCAATCCTGAACCCAAGTCCCATTTAAGGTGAATCTACAGGATACTAGAAAAAAACAGACCCGTTATCCGATACAATAGTTTCTACAGTACCAAATTGAGCAAACATCCTCTTTAATTCCCTTAAAGTATTATCCGTATTAGCTTGTTTTAAATTAATGCATTCTATCCACTTGGTACTTGCATCTACTATAATTAAAAAATTTGTATTAGCCATCGGACCAAAAAAATCAATATGAATTCTTGTCCACGGCTTTTCCTCAATCGGCCAATGTTGTAAAGGAGTTTTTGGTGGATTCGCCTGATTTTCCAGACACTCTTTACATGATCTAACTAAATTTTCTATATCTCTTCCCATTTTTGGCCACCAGAAATACCCTCTTGCTAACCCTTTAGTTTTAGCTATACCTAAATGTGAACGATGTAACATATTTAACAAATCCCCTCTCATAGAATTTGGAATGATGGCTTTATGTCCCCAAAAAATACAATCTTCTACTAAAGACAACTCATCTCTAATTTTCCAAAAAGCCCATAACTCACTATCTTTTGGAATTTTCCTTGGCCAACCCTGCCTTAAATATTGTTTTACCAATGATAATACGTCATCTTTAATAGTGGTTTCTTTTAAATTATCAACATTTAATGGAACCTGAGAGTTATCACTAACATAAAATAACAACTCTTTTTCAATATCCTGAAAATTAATGGAACTCAGCTTCTCTATATATAAATCCTCCGATTTATTTGTCTCTTCTATTGGTAATCTTGATAAAAAATCTGAACAATTTTTTTCTGAAGCTACGTATTCAATTTCATAGTTAAACCCTGCCAAAATTAAACTGTAACGTTGCAATCTATTAGCACTCAACACAGGAATGCCCTTCTTTTCTGACAAAATTCGTACTAACGCTTGATTGTCGCATTCTAATTTGAATTTCCTACCGTATAAATATACAAAGAATTTTTTTAATGCAAACACTATCGCTGTTGCTTCTAAATCTAAAATACTATATTTACTTTCTGTGTCTGTCAATTTCCTTGATGCAAACGCTATAGGTCTACTACTACCATTTGAATAAGTATGTAAAATTGTCGCTCCCAATCCCTCTAAGGATGCATCCGTTACTAATTTTACTGGTAAACGTGGATCAAAATGTACTAACACGCAATCAGAAGAAATTTCTTTTTTAAGTTCTAAAACTGCATTTTCACAGTCCTTTGACCAAATCCACTCCGAATCTTTTTTTAATAATTTATATAAAGGTCCTAACAAACTAGATATATTCGGAATAAAATTTCTATAATAGTTAACTAAACCTAAGAAACTTCTTAACTGGTTAATATTACCTGGGCTACTAGACTCCATTATTGCTTTAACTTTACTTTCTAATGGTCTAAAACCTTCCTTCGAAATAAAGTACCCCAAGTATTCAATACTTGTTTTGAAAAATTCACACTTTTCTTCATTTACCGTGAGACCACAAAGTTTTAATCTATTCAAAACTGCTACTAAATTTTTATTATGTTCCGCAACTGATTTGCCCGTAATCAAAATATCATCGTAAAATATAATTGTTCCGTTTAAACCTTGCAATGAATTAAACATAACCCGCATAAATATACCTGGTGCTGCATTCAAACCATACACCAGTCGAGTATATCTATATAAACCTATATGTGTAGCTATTGTAGTTATATCTCTACTACCTTCACTTAACTGTAATTGTGAATATGCCATTTTTAAATCTAATTTAGAAAACATTACCGCTCCACTGATTTGTGTCAATAAATCCGTAATTACGGGTACTGGAAATTTATTTACAACCAAACCTGGATTAACTGTTAATTTATAATCTCCACAGATCCTAACTTTTAAAACTTTTAAAACCAAGTTTTAAAAGTTTTAAATGAAAATTATTACCGAGAATGGAAACATGTGAGCCTGAGTCCAACAGGCCAGAAAAAACAGTTCCGAGTGTAGAAAAGGATACGAAAGGACGGCCGTCCCTGTCAGCCTTCCCTCCGTAACCTGATGCTCCTAAATTTCTGTAGAAATTCCTGACTACCGAAAGCCATTCTTGCCACGCCGGATCGAGAGCAGTGATACTGGTGGAGACGTCTTCCGCCAGCGGCACAGCTAACGTCCGGCTCTCGCGTTTTTTGACCTAACGCAAGTGCAGTCAGGAGTCTTGACGCCTGGACGTCCACAGCGGAAGCAATGAATGTTCTCCCTGTGTAAGAGGATTATTGCCACATTGGGCGGTGTTGAAACAAAATTATAAAGGTGTAGGGCATGAGTGCCTCAGGAATGTATGTAACAACAGTGTTTTAAATAAAAGATAAGGGAAATGAATTCCATGACACAACATTTATTTCTACAACACTTCATTAACCTTTAAATAACATGAGAACTCTTTATTTAGTGACATTTATCTCAGGCGTGTGCTACTACCGAAGGTAGAGAGCACGATTGCTAATTTAAATATTGCATTGAAAGCGACAATTGGGTGGCATTTATAATAACTAACCTGAAGAATGTAATGACGGGCGCCAAGCGATGCGTTTATGCATTGCTGATATTTTAAAAGAAGAGACAAGGATGACCAAAGGTAAATCCACAAAACGGTGTCGTCATCCTTGTACGTAATCGTGTTTGCTCATGGAGAGGTTCTTGTCTTCCCGGTGTTTCACGACGTCCCGGAACCGAGGCCAGATAAATACTAAATTGTCGAGGTGCGCGTCTAGCTTGCGAGCCCCGTCTCCCGTTGTCCAGAGTTGCCAAGTTGTAAATAGAGATGGGCAGTGAATAATGCTAATGCTCTGTAGCGGGCAGGAAATGACTGCTACAATGCCCCCTCAGCCAAAGGACTTATGGCTATAAGTCTGAGGTTCGCCTGACACCTCCTGACAAGTTTGATGCACCCTCCAGCAGCAGAAATGTATGGTGCGGATTAGGCGGGTAGTAGCGGCTTCGGCATTGCAGAGTTCCGAATCCAAATATTCCCTGAGGTTCGGTAAGGTCTGGAGCGGTTGAAACCCCGCATGGAGATGACGAGAGAAGAGAGCGGTCCGGATGTCTTTGGTTGACGTATTCTGGCGATGACGAGAGAAGAGTGTAGTCCAGATGTCTTCAGTTGACGTAGTATAGCGAAGTTCCTTGAAGATTGAAGAAGTCTACACCTACTCAACCCTTGGTCACCGTTGAAATAAATAAAAAGAAATATTGAGTAAAATGGCAGGCCCTTATCGAAGAAATAATGTATATAAAAGAATCATTGTTCTAAACACAAAGATTTAATAGTAATAGCTTAAAAACAATCTTAAAAAAGGTTGAGCAAAATTTGCAACAGAGTTGTGAATAGCTTAAATGAACAATGCCTAACTATATGACAAGTCAAAACCACCCAAAGTGTCTACGTGACAGCTAGAAATTATTTTAAAATTCCCTATGAAGTAATTTTATTTGTAATTAAATCTCCACGAAAAATGACAAACAACATTCCAGTGAAAAATTGATAAAAGCATCCAGAAATTAAACCAAACTGAAGATCAGTAGGTAATAGTTAGCTCATCTCGACATAGATGGCAGTAATGTATTAAATGAACAATAATAAATCTTCTTGGAATTATTATAGAACAGTGTACCGATAGTTTGTAGAAATTATCTCGAAAATTAATTTAATAAATAATTTCATATTCATACACATATTCTTCCGTCACCAAGTGAACCAGTGGGTGGCTGAAGAATACCGATGAACAATTGACAGAACACCTGATTCATTCCATACTTTTCCGAGCTCTGGAAAAGCAGGGAAGGAATCAAATTACGAAGAAAAATGTAAGGACATGCACTATGATTAAATATGTAAAACATAAAACCCATTACAGAACCAACCACCATAAACCTGTGAATGTGATAATGGCTTACCGACTGTTGATATTGAAATTTTCATAAAAAAATCAACAAAAATATCTTAATTGTAAGCCTGATGAGGGCTATCATGTGCTAAAGAGCCTAAGCCATTATAACCCCACAACAACTCTCCCAAAGTAAGTGCTGAAATGACAGCATCTAGATAAAAGGTATATTTCCTTCAACATACTGAAACACAACAGAAGAGCTGGTATGCTAATGTGTGAAAACAAAAGCTCGAAGCTCATAAGCTTATGATAAGGTCATTCAACAAGACATGACAACTTAATAATTAAGGTAGAGCGCAAAATAAGCACATCTTAATCAATGATACTGAGAAAACAGCGGTAAACAATAAACATAACGAAGAGAGCGGATCCTCATAAGAGAAATAGATGTGTATGACAATTTCCAGACAAAACACAATAAACAATAGATACGTAATAATCATTAGAAATGACGACATAGTAACATACAAAGCAAGTTGAAAGGCGGAATGGAATTCTCCAGGGAAAAGAAAACCATTACTCCCAATCAACAAGGTAACAAAAAGGAAATAAGTTTCCTATACCCACGTGATCAGTGTAGGTACCAGAAACCCGTTCACTTTTTTCCTTTGTAAATAATAATAAAAACAATTAATTTTCTGCCCTAATTAAATCTTTAATATGGAATGTTCCAATAGGCTTTCCTTTCATATCTGCCAGTTTGTAAACGACGGCCGAGACCTTATCAATAATTTTGCTTCTTAAAAATTTTGGAGCAAGTTTGGCGGAGAAATGCTTAGAAGCATCGGACAACACGAAAGAGCGTCTCCAAACAATGTCACCAACTTTGAATTCCACATTCCTTCTACGAAGGTCATAGTGAACCTTATTCCGTTCGTAGGATTGACGTAAACACGTCCTAACTTGGCAGAAAATGTCATTAAGCTCAGAAACATCTTGAGCCCATGTGTCACGTTTCGAGAATGTTAAATCTTCCGAAGAAAAATCAGGTGATTTGTAATCTTTGCCTGAAATAATGGCTTCCCTGCCAAAATTTAAAAAGAAAGGGGTGTAACCCGTTACCTCATGTACAGCAGTGTTAATAGCAAGCTCTATTTCAGGTAAATGATTTGCCCAAGTTCGATGATCCGTTCCCACGTACGAACTTAAGGCTGTAACTAAAACTCTGTTAATTCTCTCTACAGGATTATTCTGTGGATGATATCTACAGTTAAAAAACATGTGACGTACATGATATCTGTCAACTAAATGTTTCAATTCTTTCGAAATGTATTGGGGACCATTGTCTGCGATGATGCAATCAGGAACGCCAAATTTTAGGAAAATTTCATCCTCTATAATAGCAGAGACATTTTTCCCATTCGCACTTCTCAGCGGAAAAATTTTTGTAAATTTAGTGAAGAAATCAGCGACAACTAATAGATATTTATAACCTTTCTTGTAGGAGCTGGGAAGAGGTCCCAATAAATCTGTCGAGATAACCTGCCAAGGACGCTGGACCAACTTAGGATCTCCCATAAGACCGGGTGCAGCCTGATTTGAACTTTTCTGTCCTAAACAAGTGTGACATTTCGATACAAATTTCCTTACGTCTGAGGACATTCTAGGCCAGTAAAATTTCAAACAAATCCTATTCAGAGTTTTCATAATCCCAAAATGGGCAGATGTAGGAGGTACGTGATGTAACGCAATCAACTCTTGTCTTTGATCCTTAGGAACAACTTCCTTCCAATCATTAGGCTTATGCAGGGCTTCCATACTCTGCACATGCTTATATAAAACTCCCTCTACAAGTTTCCACTTCGAAAATAACTCAGGTTTAGCAAAAACGTCACGACACCTTTTATTGTACCACCGATCAGTACTAATAATGGGAGATTGAACAATTGATGAAATAACTAAAGGATCGCGAGATAAAGCATCTGGCACAACATTTTCCTTCCCTTTCCTGTGTTCAATAATAAAGTTAAATTGCTGCAATCTGACAGCCCACCGAGCTAATCTTCCAGAAGGTGATTTTAAGTTTACTAGCCACTTCAGACTATAATGATCCGTAATTACTTTTACAGGGATGGGTGACCCTTCAATGTAGCCCCTGAATTTCTCCAAAGCAAAAATTAACGCATTAAGTTCTTTCTCAGTAGTAGAGTGGTTCCTTTCCTGAGCCGATAACGATCTACTAATGAAGGAAATAGGGTGTTCCCTGTTTTGATCATCTAATTGAGAGAGTACTGCGCCTAAACCTTCGTTTGATGCATCACAAGAAATAGTAAACGGTTTATTAAAATCTGGGCATGCTAAAACCGGAGCCGCGACAAGAGTTTCCTTTAATTTAGAGAACGCCGCCTGCGCTTGATTATTCCAAGAAAATTTTTTACCAATGAACTCTTTTTTGGTTAAGTTGTGTAACGGAGCAGCAATAATAGAAAAATTTAAAATAAAACGCTTGTCCCATGATATAATACCAATGAAACGTCTCAGACTCTTTTGTGAGGTAGGTACCGGAAAATCAACCACAGCCTTTACTTTGTCTGGGTCAGTTCTCAGACCATTACTATGACATAACCGAGATATTTTAGCGATTCTCTACAGAATACTGACTTTTCAATGTTAATCGTGAGACCCGCCTCGAACAGTTTACGTTTTACAAGATTAAGTAATGCTAAATGCTCTTCAAAAGTACTGGAAATTACAATAATATCGTCTAAATAAAAGAAAACTTTACCATCAAATTCTGGGCCAAAGATTTTACACATGAGCCGCATCATTCTCGAGCTGGCTCCATGAGACCAAAAAGACCTCCAAAAGACCCCTTTTAGGAATAGTAAAAGCCGTTTTTTCCCTTGAACTACGTTCTAGTGGAATTTGATAAAAAGCATCTTTTAGATCAATAGTGGATAGAAAACGAGCTCCCCCCAAGCTGTCTAAAATATTTGAAATGTATGGTAACGGAAAAGCGTCCCTCTTAGGGCCCGTTCCCACTTCCGTTTTCAAATCGGAGGCGGGTCCCGTTTTAAAAACGGACGGCCAATGGCCCTGTTCACACTACCGTTTTAAAAACGGATCCGTTTTAAAAACGGACCATACTCTACGAAAAAAAATAATTGTCGATTCAACAAAAACATGTTATTTGCTCATTATTCAGTAATGGTGCGCAATGGACGACGATGAAGCTCTTGTTGTCATGTGGTACTTATTAAATAGAAGGAAAAGTGAAAAGAAAATTTTGAGTACACCCAATCATAGCCGAATGATTTTCTGTAGGAATTTTCCAAGTGTTAATTGGTGAGTTAAGAAGTGATGAACTAAAGTTCTTTAATTATTTTAGAATAATAATGAATGGATTATTTATATAGCGCCGTTTTCACCATGAAAAATTACCTCAAGGGCGCTTAATGGCTTAAGAGAATGTCTATCACTTCCTTTAACCATCTACTGGAATGAGTTTCAGAGAGCTTAACATATCAAAATACAAAATTGAGAAAGTGCATTTGTCCTGAAGAAAGGCTATCGATATTTTAAAGTAAGAAAACAATAAACACTCAAATATTTTTTATTATGTGTTTATTTAACTAATACGCTCTTCCGTGCATCTCTTTAAAGCTTTAAAATTTAAAAAAAAGTAAACTTAAATAAAATAAAATAATAATTTTGATGTACAAAAGTTGTGTACACCAAGTGTTTTGTTTTTATTTAGTTAAAGATAAAATATTACCATACTCTTTCTTCGACCAGTGGTATTTATTAAATTTTCGGGATTTATTTCCTTATCCATTATTGTAGTTTTGATTTATTTACTTAACAAAATAACCAAATACAAGCACGCAGCGTGCCTGCTTCCTTGCGACAGGGAGCGGGCGGGGAGGGGTCGAGGTTTGGCGGGGACTCTGCCGGAACGACTGGACGACAAGTGTGAACAGCTCCATACAACACTATGAGCGAGCGTGTGCCGACACGATTTGAAAACGGACGCGCTGCGTAGGCGAGCCATCCGACAAAAAAAGTCGGGCCAGTTATTGTTGCATAGTATTTGGTTCGAGTTGTTTCCCACCCGCGTTCCGCGCCTTTCACCTACATGAGTCAGTTGTTAAAGGATCGCGCCGCCCGCAAGTACAACCGCTTTCCGCATAACCTATCTTGAGTTATTAAAACCACCGCGCCGCGCTGTAAACGGCAAATGTCATACTGCAAAATATCGCCGTGAAATAGTGCATAAAAATAGCAATCTATAACGCATTGAACCATTTCGCAATTCTAATATCACTATTCCTTTTCCTTGACCTCCTCTAATACTAACAATTACCCCCACCGGTGATTAAAGCAGAGGAAAGTGGAAGGTGCCGACAGTTTGGAGATATTGGTAAGTCAATCAAACAATATCACAAATACCGCAATTACAGTCCAATCACGCCGCAACATTTGTCAATCAAATTGCGCGAAGAAAGTATCCAAAACCTTTGCCTCAACAGAGACATAAGTAAGGTGGGTCCCGACAATTCGAATTAATTTCGACCACGAATGAATGCGAGAAGCCAACGTGCATAATAAAGGTGACACGATTGTCTTGAGGCGATTATCGGTTTTAGGTTTCATTTCGGGTGGATCTGCTACACGAGAGCACAAGCCAAAAGTAGTGGGCTGTTCATACTGATTGGGTTTCAATTCCGGTAACTGTTCTGAATTTGCGTGCTTAAATGGTGAAATAGGCCACTCGAAATGCGGCTGGCAAAGCCATTTTGGACCATTCCACCAAATGTCATTTGCTATCAATTGCGATGGTAGCATACCTCTTGACAGGCAGTCGCTAGGGTTATCAGCACCTGCGACATGATAAAAATGACTACTGTTTAAATTTTCGTGTATTTTTGCTACACGATTGGCAACAAAGGTTTGCCAGCGGTGAGGTGATGAATGAATCCAACTTAAAGTTACAGTCGAATCAGAAAAGGCAAATGTTGAATGAATAGTAAACCTAGCGGAGTAATTATCAATTACCTTTTTTAACAGGAGCGATAACAATAATGCAGCGCATAATTCTAGGCGTGCTTAGGAAACGATTTTTAGCGGCGCTACCTTTGATTTTGCGCAAACTAATTGAACCTTAATTCGGTTATCAGGAGTGGTCACATGAGCGTATACCACTCCTCCATATGCTTTTTCGCTGGCATCCGCAAATCCAACAAGTATTAACGTGCATCCTTCCGTGACTCCTATATGACGTGGAATACGAATCGACGATATTGATGGCAATTCCGCGTTGAACTGCTGCCACTGTTGTGATATCCTTGCGGGTGGGATTTCGTCCCAATCGATTTTCAAATTTCACAGCTCCTTTATTAGGAGCTTGGCTTGTACAATTATAGGTGCTACCAGACCCATCACGTCAAAGAGTCTAGCGACAGATGATAAAATATTGCGTTTCGTACAAGTTCGATTGTCTGGAGTAACTTCAAATGCGAAAATGTCATCCGAAGGATGCCATCGTAGCCCAAGGATTTTAGCGATGCATCATTATCGAAAGTTACACTTTGCGACAGGCGAAGTTCCAATGGAACGTTTTCTAAAACTGTGCTGGAATTGGATGCCCACTAAGCGAGTTGAAAACCTCCTGACTGGAAGAGCTCAATCAACATTTTCGATAATGATGTATCGCTAAAAATTTGGTCCTATTCGAGCCGCATTATTTAAATTGAGAATTACATTTTGGTAATTCTAGAACCATTTGTTCCTATTCAATCGCAAATCGCATTCATTTTGTGTAAGAATTCAGTTAGCAATACTCGCCCGCTATTTAAAATTACATGCCTAGGTATAGGTACTCTTTGATATTTTGGCTAATTAAATTATTTATCGATGTTGTTGTAGCAAATTTATTCGGTGCAAATCGCAAAGATATTCCAGCGTAATATATTCGTCTATGTATTAATGCCAACCTAAGTACGTACGTAAACATCGCTTGAGTTTATGGCACAATATATTTAATTATTTGGAAAATAACTTCTCCACTATAATTCGTCAGTACAAATTGTCGCCCAGTACACTTGTGTTTCTTGCGCATTATTTTATAAATAATTAAACTTTTTAAATACTGAAGACAATATTAGTGATTTTTTCAAACGAAAATCTGAAACAGAAAAATCAGAAAAGGAAACGGTCACATCTGGGACTCGAACCCAGGACCCTTGTCTTTCCGGGACAATGCTCTACAAAAATAAAATTTTGGCTAATCCGGAAAAATTTCCAGCGTTTAAAGTTTGCAATGGTGTCATCTTCAAACACATTCAGAGCATGGAGGCTCTACACAGGTCTTATGACTGGAAGGAAGTTCTCCCAAAAGAGTGTAGGAAAAACGTCATCGTTCAAAATCACGTACCGTCTTCTTGTGCACATTTTGGCTTCTTAAAAACGTTAAACAGGATTAAACTTAAATATTACTGGCCAAAAATGGCAGCTGATGTGAAGTCTTTTGTAAGTAAATGTCATACTTGTTTAGGTTATAAAAGTTCTAACTTACTGCCTCCTGGGTTGATGGGTGACCCGAAACTGGTGCAAAGGCCGTGGCAAATGATTGCGACAGATCTATTAGGTCCTTACCCTAATTCTTACAAAAAGGGTTATACTTACCTTTTAGTGGTTTCTGATTTCTTTACCGAGTATACTAGACTTTTTCCACTTAGGAAAGCAACGGGTAGTGTTATTGCGGAAATTTTGGAAAATGATATCTTTTATAAATTCGGTGTTCCAGATACGATTGTTTTGGATAATGGCCCACAATATATATCGCGTGACATGAAAGCGCTGGCCAATAAATTTCATATCCGTCACTTGTTTTAAAATTGCAGATATCACCCGCAGAATAACCCTGTTGAGCGTGTAAACAAGGTGTTGGTAGCAGCCCTGGGTTCTTTTGTGGGATCTGATCACAGATCCTGGGCGTGCCATCTACCTGAAATTGAACTGGCTATAAACACGGCTGTTTATGAAGTCACAGGCTATACTCCGTTCTTCCTTAATTTTGGTAGAGAGATTGTAATTTCGGGAAATGACTACAAAGGTGTAGACTTTAACGCGGAAGACATTAGATTCTCTAAACGCGATTCATGGGCATCTGATTTACATGAATTAAATGACATTTTCTCCCAAGTTCGCACGTCTTTAAGACAATCATACGAACGTAATAAGGTTCAATATAATCTGCGTCGTAGGGACGTTCAATATGAGGTTGGGGACATTGTCTGGAGAAGGTCCTTTGCTTTGTCAGACGCTAGTAGATACTTTTCAGCAAAATTAGCCCCCAAATTTATACGTAGTAAAATTATTTGCAAGATATCGCCGGTTGCTTATCAATTAGCGGATATGACAGGGAAACCCGTGGGAACTTTTCATGTTAAGGATATAATCAAGCTAGAAGAAGCTAACTGACCTTGGGGTGGGTTAATTGATGAACTATTTTTTTTCTTATGTTGTAATCGTTATACTTTTATTTGAGAATTAATCCCTTTTCTCTTGTTATATATTAGGTTATTGCTTGCCTTGCCCTCAGGTTTGCAATTTTTCTGGTGTTCTCTCATTGTGAGGACATGACTAGTATTTTTGTGTCTTCACATTGAGTGTATTTTTGTATAAGTTTTGTTTTGTCTTTGTGTACATGTGTAGTATGTGTTTTGGGGTGTAATTTGTCCATTCCGATTCAACGCGGGGGATTGACGTTTTTAATCTCACGCATTGAATCCACATTTTTTGGATTTAAGTGCAATCATATTGTATTGAACATTTTGTAATCTCACGATTTGAATCCATTGTAGTATTTTATGCGTTATCCTAGGGCAGTGAAGTTCACAATCTCAGTTGGCCACTGTTTTTTGCTATTTTTCTGTTCGAGGGATCTTTTAATAGCTGATTTTACTTTGTGAGATGATAATAATTGTTCTTTAATGAACTAAGTACGCGATGGCGACTTGTTTTGAGGTACGGTTTGTCCTTTCTAGAGGGACATACTGTATTTCAATTATGGCATATACGAAGCTGTATTTCGGTTTAACAGTTCTGTACCGAGTTTGGTCCTCGTGTCATTTTAATTGTGTGCATGGTTGTTCCTTATATGTTGTTCTTTAGTAACTTAGTTTGCCTTGGTGTTGGTTGACTATTTTAATTCAATAATTTAGAAAATACTTCATGCAGTTTTCCGCGATAGCCTCAGATGCTCACAACATTCTATTTTTCTCTGGTTTTAGGAAACCATTGGCATGGTGTTTTCTTGATTTAGTCATTGTTTAATACACTTTTCTAATATTTTTAAAAAATGTTACGTCATAATAATTAATTTAATAATTAATTTATTTATTTAATATTTATTTTGAAATTTAGTTAGTTTTCATTACCAAATGTTGCGGCGTGATTGGACTGTAATTGCGGTATTTGTGATATTGTTTGATTGACTTACCAATATCTCTAAACTGTCGGCACCTTCCACTTTGCTCTGCTTTAATCACCGGTGGGGGTAATTGTTAGTATTGGAGGAGGTCAAGGAAAAGGAATAGTGATATTAGAATTGCGAAATGGTTCAATGGTCATTTTCAACCAAATAGCACTTATATACGTAATATATTTTGTTAAAATAAGTAATTTTTTTGATAATTTTTTTAATTGTCACACCATCTATCGACCAGTAGACATATCTGTCTAAATAAGAAATTCTGTCGATAGATGTCAGTGCATCGCAAATTTTAAAATAACTAAACTCAATTACAAACCATCTTTAAAAAATGCCCCCAAAAAGTGACATGGACCAAAAATTTGAAAGCTTCAAAGACCAACTACTACAAACAATGAGCGATAGAATCGACCTTCAACTCAAGAATTTTATAAAGAAAGACAAAAATAAATTATTTATGGAAATAAAAAATGAAATTCAAGACCTAGTAAAAAGCGTAGAATTCTGCTCAAGCAAAATTGATGATTTCGAAAAAGACATAAAAAAAACAAATGAGCACCAAAAAAAAATGAAGCGAAAATTGAGGAATTGCAAAAAGAGGTTAAAAATCTAAAATTAACGGTAAACCATATCCAACAGAGCGCGCTTGAAAATTCTATCGAAATACAAGGAATTGAAGTGGAGAAAAATGATAATGTACGAAAATCCATCGAACTACTGATGTCGGCCCTAGACTGCAGCGACTTATTAAAAAACAATTCCTTGGTAAGCTACTACAACAATCCGGCCAAGAAGACCATTTATATTCAATTCAATTCAAAAGAAACAAAGGATAAGGTAATTAAACAAAAAAAATAAAGGAATTCTTACCCCCCAAGAAATGAAGTACTCGGAGTCAACACAGAAAATCTACATCAATGAAAAACTAACGCCAGCAAATAAACAGCTCCTATGGTTAGCCAAGACGACAAAAGCATTTGGATATAAATATGTATGGACGAAGGACGGACAAATCTTACTTAGAAAGAGCGACAACTCCCCTATCATACGTATAAAAGATGCAAACGACATACCACTGCAATAAGCATATACATATACTGGACAAGAAGGAAGAATTTTTATACCTTGTGATAATGGATCCCACTGACGTTTATACGTTAATAGACACAAAGGTATGTGAAGATACTACAGAACTAAAAAACTACATAAGTGAAGGAATTACTGACTTCAACATAATAAATTTAAATATCTGCAGTATTTATAAACATTTTGATGAATTTTGTATCTTCCTCAATTCTCTAGGATTTCAACCAAATGTGATTATACTTACGGAAACGCAAATGCGTGAATTTATCCCTTACTCCATCTCTGATTATATCACTTACTCACTTCCCTCTAAACATACTACGCATGACGGTCTAACGATATTCTATAGTACACATAAAATAACTGATGTAACAGTAAATATCCCCAAATTTAAGTTTTCAAATGCCATACATTTATCATTCACGCTAAGCAATAAAAAAATTCTATGATTGCTGTTTATCGCTCCCCTTCCTTAGATTCTAAATCTTTTATCACAGAGTTAAAATATTACATAAAAGAAAATAACTGCAACCAATCAGATTTCTCGTTTATAGTAGGGGATATAAATATTAACATAGAACATTCTATCCTAAGCCCAATTGCAAATGAATATCTTAATGTTATGTATAGCGAAGGATATCTATCTTATATAAATAGCCCTACAAGATACGGTTCTTGTCTTGATCATATATTTCTCAAAACCAATAAAAATTTTATACCTAGATCAGCTGTCCTAAAAATTGATATGAACGATCATTTTCCAACTTTTTACGGCCATAGTACCTTAAAGTATCACCATCCAACTAAAGAACAACAAATGGAAAAAAATAAAATTAACTATCAAACTCTAAACAGTCTACTAAAAAAAGAAAATTGGAACACAGTTTTATCCAATGATGACCCAAATCAATCACTAAACACCTTCTATTCAATATTAAATGATAATATCAAGAATAGTCTTGAACCAACATCAACAATCAACACCTAGAAGGAAACATAAAAAAATAAAACCTTGGATCACGCGTGGATTGATAATTGCAAGCCAACACAGGAATAAACTGTACAAAATTTACAAAAATCATGAGAACTATTGTATGACAAAAAATATTCCACCTAATGGAAATTTAAGACAACAATACATCACTTATAGAAATTTTTTCAATATTCTTATAAAAAAATGTAAACATGAGTACTATATTAAACAATTACAAAAAGCCGATAATGATTCTAAAAAAACCTGGCAAGTCATAAATGAAATAACAAATAGAAAACATAAAGTAAAAACATTCCCTGAAAAAATTGTTACAGATGATAAAATAGTCATAACGGATATAAGAAATATTGCAAATAAATTCAATGATTTTTTTACAAATGTTGCCTCAGATATAATAAATAACAATCCCGCATTTCAAAACCATATACATCAACCCACTCAAATGGACGAACACTCTGAAAATTGTCCTAAATTATCTCAATTTAAACGTGTTACCGAATTTGAAATAATAAAACACATTGATAATCTTAACACAAATACAGTAGCCCAGTCAATGAAGGGAAAAAAAGACCCAATGTCGGAACTAATTCCCCGGAAGCTGAATTTTTCACAGATGTTAGAAGACCTTTAGACATGTATTTTTACAAAAGTCCCCGACTTTCCCCCTTGTGCTTCCTTCCCAACCCCCTCTTGAATATATTTTTCAATGCCTTTTGGAATACGCTAATATCTCCTTAATGGTTTTATTAAATCAAATTATTTATTTTTTGTTTAGTTTTTAATTAGTTATTCTAAAAAATTGTATTCTTTCATTTTTGCGAGAAAAGCTATACAATCTTTACAATTTATTTGTAAAAGAAAAATATCAGTTTTTAAAATAGTATTTCAGAATATATTTGAACATAACTTTTTTCTGAGCCTGTAAACGAAAAAAAATAAATCAACAAAACTTGTAGAAAATACTTTTAGCTATAAAATAATGTATAAAATTATGGGTTTTAATTTATAATAAGGCACGTAGGCTGTTAATAAGGAGCACGGCGCGCGGCGGCTCGAACGCGCAGCGGTTCGCGGCGCAGCGAAAAATTACAAAAACCTAAGGAAAGTAATGATTAATTCATGTGTTTGCTTTATTTTTATAACAAATTCATCTAACGTTGAAGAGTTTTATTGTTATTTACCAGTTTTAGTTCGTAGGGGAGGGGGGGAATATAAATATTTTCCCCTACCCAAAGAAGCGCTTTCATTATCCACCAACCGCCGTGTCCCGGTCTGGCTAAACAGTCATATTATGTTGTATGATTGTTTGTAACTTATTGTTTAAATAAAGTTATGTGAAATAAGCCAAAAATACCTACGACAGCGTGGGAATACCCTGTCACCACATTAAAATATTGCAGACCGTATGTTATGGCGAAGTTCTATAAAATCTTTTGTGGAAATTCTCACGTGTTTTATTATGTGCACCTATCAACAATAAAATACCGAAACAACAAATCACTTAAAATAGTGCATAGATCTAAAGTGTTTTACTTTCAAACAAGCTTCTTAAAATATACCTTAAAAAATATTATAGTGACAAAACGGTTTGTAAATTATATTATATAATATTATCTATGACAAAATTAGGCAAATATTCAAATAATTTTCTAGTCAAGAGAGTCTTCCATTTCTTCGTCATACTGGGGTGTGTTCAGACATGATAATCCGTTACAGTTGTCGCACATGGCACAGTAGGTAAATCCAGATTTTCTGCAGCCACAATAATTTCCACATCCAGACTTGCAGGAACAGGACACCAGAGAAAGAAGGTCATCAGGAGCAAATGGTTTTAAAAATTTCTTCTTTCCACCATTTTCATTTACATTTTCATACCTCCATCCCCAGTTTATAGGGTTTAGTTTGTTTCCTAACCAAAACTGTACTTGGAAATAAACTCTCAACAAATGTTGATGACCCGATTCTGAATTCGGTGGTAGTTTTGCCAAGTCAAATTTAGATTTAAAAGCTGATTTTGTCGTTAGTCTGGTAAACTTATAGTATCGAGCTTCGTTTCAATTAGAGTAGCTATCAAGACCATACATGGCGAGAGCGAATTTTTCTCCATTTGGCAACAAGTTCTCTTCAGTTGCATCTTTTTCCAGAAATGCCTCAGCTGCGCGTTTTGCTTCGGGATTGTTTTTCATCATGTCGACAGCTTTTATCTTTCCTAACCCATATAAAGATGAGGTCGTATCACAGCCCCTAATGGCATGGGCAAATAGCATGTGTTTTCGAATATCTTTATGTAACATTATAGGTTTCTCTATGATGTAGAAACTTCTTGGAGGGGCCTTTCCACCAACATCTTTACAGAAAAGAATAGATTTTCCTTCAGGAGCAAGACTTACAAGTAATACCAAAAGATCACTATCCTTGCCAACAACAATCACTTTGTTGAGTTGTTCGATGCCGGTTAGTACAATGTCAATATCGGCATCACCTGCGGCCATGACAGTTTTCAAACCAGATTCACTAAATTCATGACACAGTGCTTCAATCATTATTTTTGTAGTTATTCTTATTAGATAAAAAAGCTTCCTTCTTAGATAAACAACGTGTAGTGAAGTTTAATTCAATATCGCACGATGAGTTGTTAGCCGACCTTTGTCTTTGCTCTTCATATTTTACAGTTGGTTCTTCAGGGTTCCATCGAAAACGACAATAGAATGTTTGCCAAATTTAGTATGGACGAAACGTGAGTATGATTTAATGATGTCTCCGTAAGTAGTTTCAGTTTGCCAAACAACAGAGTGTAGGAGGTATCCCTCATCGATGACTATTGCAGCATTTTCCAAATCAACTTCGTCATGAATAATTTCGCCATACATGATTTTGTTCCTTTACGAAGGGAGACTTCATCAAAATACAAAGGGTCTTGAAGTCAATTCATATCCTAAGTAGGTCTAAAGCTTGCTAGAACTATCACTAATGCACAGTATACTGTTAAATAGCTACTGGGGGTTTACTGCAACTTGTTTCGTCCTAACAGTTGCGGATTTGAACCTTCCCGGGTAGTCAACATGTCTTTCTTTTTCAGTCGTATATCTCCAAAATTACATCATTTCATTTTTAGCATAGCTTCCAGGCCCACCTCATAAGCGTTGTCACATTTGACACTATTATCTGAAACAACCCCTGAAGATAAAGACATCAGCTCCCCTTAGAGCTTGGTAACGGGTTGTGCTGTCTTAGCCATGATGTATATTTTCCTATATCTAGCTCATCCCTTTTCTTCCGTGCTCTCAAGATGCTGTTCAGTAAAATGAAATTCTATACCGATGAATTCTTTAATGCTCTCTTGCACTTTCACGCAGTAAGTGGTTCCAAGTTTCCACATTGACAGAGCGCTGTCAGTGATTCCGCGCCCATGTGTCAAACCTCCTACTGACGTCATCGGTCGCATGAGACACTGCTCGATGATCACGACCATGACCATGTAACGGACCAATATCTGTCACTTTTTCTTATTGTAAAGTACCCATTTTCAGTGGATAGTTTACATTCTTCTTTAGTTATTCTTGATTCTAGTTGCAACATACTTTGAAAGTACATGTGTGCTGATTTTGAGTATGGTAAATTTATGGTAAATTATGGAAAAATGGAAGCATATCAACATTAGTATTTAGGTGTATTTTCCGATTCCCGGACTTCTCTGCAAATATAAATCTAAGCATGAGGTCGATGCAATGTAGAAGGTAAAGCCACAGCTTGGCAGTCCTACTCGATGATTCCTTAATCCTGTCTTCACTTGCTTCAGTATATGGAATCGTCTCTTTTAGATTGTCATCATTATTAACCTCCTCCATATATTTTTTCCACGTAACTAAATCTTGGAACATATTTTCTATTTGTCTTCATTTCCCATTAATATCTTGGTATTATTATCTCATTACGTGGACAAGAGACGCTGCTGTTAAAGTGTAGGCTCTGTTTGCCCGAGAATATTCATGTCCCTGGAGCATGTGGGTTACTGTTGAGGACGCGTAAACTGATTGCCATAAATTTCCCACATACCTTTATTTAAATATTAAACAATCATACAACATAATATGACTTTTAGCCAGACCGGGGCACGGCGGTTGGTGGATAATGAAAGCGCTTCATTGGGTAGGGGAAAATATTTATATTCCCCCCCTCCCCTACGAACTAAAACTGGTAAATAACAATAAAACTCTTCAACGTTAGATGCATTTGTTATAAAAATAAACCAAACGCATGAATTAATCATTACTTTCCTTAGGTTTTTGTAATTTTTCGCTGCGCCGCGAACCGCTGCGCGTTCGAGCCGCCGCGCGCCGTGCTCCTTATTAACAGCCTACGTGCCTTATTATAAATTAAAACCCATCATTTTATACATTATTTTATAGCTAAAAATATTTTCTACAAGTTTTGTTGATTTATTTTTTTTTGTTTACAGGCTCAGAAAAAAGTTATGTGCAAATATATTCTGAAATACTATTTTAAAAACTGATATTTTTCTTTTACAAACAAATTGTAAAGATTGTATAGCTTTTCTCGCAAAAATGAAAGAATACAATTTTTTAGAATAACTAATTAAAAACTAAACAAAAAATAAATAATTTGATTTAATAAAACCATTAAGGAGATATTAGCGTATTCCGAAAGGCATTGAAAAATATATTCAAGAGGGGGTGGGGAAGGAAGCACAAGGGGGAAAGTCGGGGACTTTTGTAAAAATACATGTCTAAAGGTCTTCTAACATCTGTGAAAAATTCAGCTTCCGGGGAATTAGTTCCGACACAAAACCTTCATTGACTGGGCTACAGCCAATGGTCCAGATGAATTGAGCGCCATCGCTATCAAGTCTACTAAACAATACATTTCGAAGCCTTTGCAACACATTTTTAATTCCTGCTTTGAAAAAAACGTTTTCCGTTTATTCAGGCTCTATAGTACCAAACGGGCTGATTTTTCGAAAAAGTGATAAGAATCGTTATCATAACGAATTCAGTCACAAAATTTCCATAAAGTTGGATTTTTTAATAAATCACGATTTTTATGGACGCTAATTTCAGACTTGTCATAAAATCAGTCATAAAATCTACATCAAGTTGTATTTTTAGAAAAATGATTTTTATGTACGCTATTTTCAGACTTGTGTTCGAACTTTAGAAGAAATTTTTTCGATTCAAAACGATTTCATTCACAAAATTTGCATTTAGTTAGGAAAAATGATTTTTATGGACGCTAATTTCAGACTTGGGGTCGATCTATGTAAACAGTGTTTTCAGGCTCTATGGTAACAAACGGGCTAATTTTTTGAAAAAATGATAAGAGTCGTTATCCAAAACTCTAAAAATTCTCTAAAAATGGAAGACAAACTAAAAAGACAATTAGTTTTACTAAAAGGTAAAAGAGATATTATTCTAAAAAGGGTTCAAAATTTAGTTTTGCTTGCAAATAATTTGCCAATTAATTTCGAAGCGTCACGCTCAGGTGAAGCATTTATGTCCGAATCTGAAAGTATTTTAGAAATTAAAAATAAATTTGAATTAATTATTGATCAAATTAACGAGAATACTCTTACGTCAGACCCGAATTCTGAACCAGATTATTCAAGCTGGGAACAGTTTAAAGAATTATACACACGTATTATTCGCGCACGAAATAATTTAAAACCAAATTTAGCTACAAAACCGCAAACATCTACATCTGCGTGTGCTGCTACGACTAATAATAATAATTTTATTAAGTTACCCGCTATAGAATTACCTACGTTTGATGGAGGGATGGAAAATTGGCACCTATTTTATGAAACATTCAAAACAAATGTTCATTTAAATTCACAACTATCTGATTCGCAACGCGTACAATATTTAATTGGAAAATTAACTGGAACCGCGAAAAATGTTACGTCAGGTTTAGTGCCAACTGGAGACACATATAAAATAATCTGGGATACGCTAGTCAATAAATATCAAGATAAGCGATCTCTTGCCACTTATTATCTGAATAACATATTTCATTCAAAAACCGTAGCTCACAACGCAAACAATCTGACAGTTTTGCTATTGCTAACGTAACTTCATACATTTACGAATCTTTAGATAAAGGTAAAAAATGTGCAGGTATATTTATTGATCTAAGGAAAGCCTTTGATAGCATATCGCATAAGATTCTACTAAAAAAATGAATAATATAGGCATAAAAGACAACCAAGTTTGAAATTATCGTCCATAAAACTCATGATTTTTCTAAAAATACAACTTTATTAAAATGTTGTGACTGAAATCGTTTTGGATAACGATTCTGTTCACTATTACAAAAAATCAGCCCGTTTGGTACCATAGAGCCTGAAAAAACTGTTTCCATAGTTCGAACCCAAGTCTGAAATAAGCGTCCATAAAAATCGTGATTTTTCTAAAAATCCAAATTAATGGAAATTTTGTGACTGAAATCGTTTTGGATCGAAAAAACTTCTTCCAAAGTTCGAGCCCAAGTCTGAAATAAGCGTCCATAAAAATCATTTTTCTAAAAATACATCTTTATGCAGATTTTGTTACTGAAATCGTTTCGGATCATGATTCTTATCACTAATCCAAAATTTCTGCCCGTTTGGTACCATAGAGCCTGAAAAAACTGTTTACATAGTTCGAACCCAAGTCTGAAATTATTGCCCATAATACTCGTGATTTTTCTAAAAAAAAACTTTATGTAGATTTTATGACTGATTTCGTTTTAGATAACGATTTTTATCACTTTTTTCAAAAAATCAGCCCGTTTGGTACCATATAGCCTGAAAAAACTGTTTTCATAGATCGAACCCAAGTCTAAAATAAGCGTCCATAAAACTCATGATTTTTCTAAAAATACAACTTCATTTAGATTTTGTGACTAAATTCGTTTGGATAACGATTCTTATCACTTCTTCAAAATTTCAGCCCGTTTGGTACCATAGAGCCTGAAAAAACTGTTTCGATAGTTCGAAGCCAAATCTGAAAATATCGTCCATAAAACTCGTGATTTTTCTAAAAATACAACTTCATGTAGATTTTATGACTGATTTCGTTTTGGATAACGACTCTTATCATTTTTTCAAAAAATTAGCCCGTTTGTTACCATAGAGCCTGAAAACACTGTTTACATAGATCGACCCCAAGTCTGAAATTAGCGTCCATAAAAATCATTTTTCCTAACTAAATGCAAATTTTGTGAATGAAATCGTTTTGAATCGAAAAAATTTCTTCTAAAGTTCGAACACAAGTCTGAAAATAGCGTACATAAAAATCATTTTTCTAAAAATACAACTTGATGTAGATTTTATGACTGATTTTATGACAAGTCTGAAATTAGCGTCCATAAAAATTGTGATTTATTAAAAAATCCAACTTTATGGAAATTTTGTGACTGAATTCGTTATGATAACGATTCTTATCACTTTTTCGAAAAATCAGCCCGTTTGGTACTATAGAGCCTGAATAAACGGAAAACGTTTTTTTCAAAGCAGGAATTAAAAATGTGTTGCAAAGGCTTCGAAATGTATTGTTTAGTAGACTTGATAGCGATGGCGCTCAATTCATCTGGACCATTGGCTGTATTTGTGTTAAGATTATCAATGTGTTTTATTATTTCAAATTCGGTAACACGTTTAAATTGAGATAATTTAGGACAATTTTCAGAGTGTTCGTCCATTTGAGTGGGTTGATGTATATGGTTTTGAAATGCGGGATTGTTATTTATTATATCTGAGGCAACATTTGTAAAAAAATCATTGAATTTATTTGCAATATTTCTTATATCCGTTATGACTATTTTATCATCTGTAACAATTTTTTCAGGGAATGTTTTTACTTTATGTTTTCTATTTGTTATTTCATTTATGACTTGCCAGGTTTTTTTAGAATCATTATCGGCTTTTTGTAATTGTTTAATATAGTACTCATGTTTACATTTTTTTATAAGAATATTGAAAAAATTTCTATAAGTGATGTATTGTTGTCTTAAATTTCCATTAGGTGGAATATTTTTTGTCATACAATAGTTCTCATGATTTTTGTAAATTTTGTACAGTTTATTCCTGTGTTGGCTTGCAATTATCAATCCACGCGTGATCCAAGGTTTTATTTTTTTATGTTTCCTTCTAGGTGTTGATTGTTGATGTTGGTTCAAGACTATTCTTGATATTATCATTTAATATTGAATAGAAGGTGTTTAGTGATTGATTTGGGTCATCATTGGATAAAACTGTGTTCCAATTTTCTTTTTTTAGTAGACTGTTTAGAGTTTGATAGTTAATTTTATTTTTTTCCATTTGTTGTTCTTTAGTTGGATGGTGATACTTTAAGGTACTATGGCCGTAAAAAGTTGGAAAATGATCGTTCATATCAATTTTTAGGACAGCTGATCTAGGTATAAAATTTTTATTGGTTTTGAGAAATATATGATCAAGACAAGAACCGTATCTTGTAGGGCTATTTATATAAGATAGATATCCTTCGCTATACATAACATTAAGATATTCATTTGCAATTGGGCTTAGGATAGAATGTTCTATGTTAATATTTATATCCCCTACTATAAACGAGAAATCTGATTGGTTGCAGTTATTTTCTTTTATGTAATATTTTAACTCTGTGATAAAAGATTTAGAATCTAAGGAAGGGGAGCGATAAACAGCAATCATAGAATTTTTTTATTGCTTAGCGTGAATGATAAATGTATGGCATTTGAAAACTTAAATTTGGGGATATTTACTGTTACATCAGTTATTTTATGTGTACTATAGAATATCGTTAGACCGTCATGCGTAGTATGTTTAGAGGGAAGTGAGTAAGTGATATAATCAGAGATGGAGTAAGGGATAAATTCACGCATTTGCGTTTCCGTAAGTATAATCACATTTGGTTGAAATCCTAGAGAATTGAGGAAGATACAAAATTCATCAAAATGTTTATAAATACTGCAGATATTTAAATTTATTATGTTGAAGTCAGTAATTCCTTCACTTATGTAGTTTTTTAGTTCTGTAGTATCTTCACATACCTTTGTGTCTATTAACGTATAAACGTCAGTGGGATCCATTATCACAAGGTATAAAAATTCTTCCTTCTTGTCCAGTATATGTATATGCTTATTGCAGTGGTATGTCGTTTGCATCTTTTATACGTATGATAGGGGAGTTGTCGCTCTTTCTAAGTAAGATTTGTCCGTCCTTCGTCCATACATATTTATTAGGGTGTCCCAAAAAAATTAAAGTTGTTATTTTTGAACGCATACCCTTTAATTTTGTTTTAATAATGACAAAACACTTATCAAAAATTTTTCGTTTACTTTGGACAACTGCAACCCGTGCCGACTTGCATCGAAAGATGTCAGTACTTGTACATTAAGACGCCAGCGAGCAAACGTGTTGATGAGCTTGTAGTAACTTGCTATTTTGTTAGTAAACGAAAATCACTCGTTCAGGCAAGATGTTGTTAGATTTACGCACTTCAAAAAAGAGTATATTTTTAATAAGAGTCGTAAAACACCAAATATCGGGTTCTAAACTGCCATCTAATGGACAAGTTCTTGAAGTTTTGTTCTACAATATCCGGAAAGTGAATTTAACTGTCAATATATACCAAATATAGCCATAGTTAGTTTTTTAAAGCTGTTTTTGAAGTAAAAATCAGTCAAGTGACTCTACAAGCCCTGACATACCACTCTTCAAAAAGTTTCGAGATAACTGTAAAAATGTTGATCCCGATAAAATTCAGTGCTACAGAGAAAATCTCATATTGCACCTAACCGCTTCCGAAATCAATGATTTGCTTGACTTTTACCGTACTGCACTGACAACAAAAATACTTTTAGATGACTATTGAGAGTTTTTAGAGCTCTGTGTGATAGTTTTAGGAGGAGATACAGCGAGAAAATTTAAGATTCGGCCTCCAGGTGCTCGATGAATGGCAAAGGCGCTTTATTCCTTGAAAATATCATTAATTTGTGGGCAATTTAAAATTACCGGTAAGGATAAGGCGGCACTTTCAGAAGTTTGCCTGTTTATAGTAACATCCTATGTCAAACCATGGTTACAATGTATAATATCAGTTAAAGCACCTTACCAGGACTTGTACTTTTTGAAATCGATGAAGGCTTAAGAAAAAATTGATGAAAACATCTCAATGGCAGCTTTATTTCTGTTCAGTAAGCAGTTATGGTATTTGACCGATGAAGGATCTATTTTATCGCTGTTTGACGACGATGTGGATCAAACAACTAAAATAAAAATGCTCGAATTATCAGAAAAAATAATTTATCAACCCATGACAAACGTTACATCCCATCGAAGGAAGATCTTGATGGTAAATTGTATGGTAAGTTTATTAAGTAGTTTAAATTATGTTTTGTATTGAGGTTTTTGTTCATATCATAATTTAGTGACTTTTGTTTCAGAGAAAAAAATATACGACTTCATTTCAGTTAAGAGCAAGTATTTGTTTGATCGTCTGAACACAGATACCAGTTTTCTTAACGAATTCCCTACGATGTGGTCAAATAATGCTTCGTATCAAGAAGTCAGAAAGAAGGTGTCACCGCTGAGGGTAGTGAATGATACAGCTGAAAGAACTGTTAAGTTAATGCAAGATTTTCATGGCTTAATCTCACGGTCAAAGAGGAACAAAAATAATTTTTGTTACGATGCGTTCAGGAACACCGGAAGATTTATCCTGACTGTAAAAAACAAACTATGAAGAAAAAATTTAATCAATAACCAATTTTTAAATATAAAATACTACATAATTGAACATTTGTGCATTTTTAAATTTTATTTATGCGACAAAAATGAAAGTTGAAAATCCTTCCATATTAACTCTGTACCATATGTTTGGCATCAAGTCGGCACGGGTTGCCGGTGTTAAATCAAAATAATATTTATTATATGAGTTATTGGGATCAAATGGAATAAAATAAGAGGGTATGCATATTTAAATTCACGAAAAAAAAATTCTTCCTTATGTCCTGGGACACCCTAATATTTATATCCAAATGCTTTTGTCGTCTTGGCTAACCATAGGAGCTGTTTATTTGCTGGCGTTAGTTTTTCATTGATGTAGATTTTCTGTGTTGACTCCTGTGTTGAGTACTTCATTTCTTGGGGGGTAAGAATTCCTTTATTTTTTTTTTGTTTAATTACCTTATCCTTTGTTTCTTTTGAATTGAATTGAATATAAATGGTCTTCTTGGCCGGATTGTTGTAGTAGCTTACCAAGGAATTGTTTTTTAATAAGTCGCTGCAGTCTAGGGCCGACATCAGTAGTTCGATGGGTTTTCGTACATTATCATTTTTCTCCACTTCAATTCCTTGTATTTCGATAGAATTTTCAAGCGCGCTCTGTTGGATATGGTTTACCGTTAATTTTAGATTTTTAACCTCTTTTTGCAATTCCTCAATTTTCGCTTCATTTTTTTTTGGTGCTCATTTGTTTTTTTTATGTCTTTTTCGAAATCATCAATTTTGCTTGAGCAGAATTCTACGCTTTTTACTAGGTCTTGAATTTCATTTTTTATTTCCATAAATAATTTATTTATGTCTTTCTTTATAAAATTCTTGAGTTGAAGGTCGATTCTATCGCTCATTGTTTGTAGTAGTTGGTCTTTGAAGCTTTCAAATTTTTGGTCCATGTCACTTTTTGGGGGCATTTTTTAAAGATGGTTTGTAATTGAGTTTAGTTATTTTAAAATTTGCGATGCACTGACATCTATCGACAGAATTTCTTATTTAGACAGATATGTCTACTGGTCGATAGATGGTGTGACAATTAAAAAAATTATCAAAAAAATTACTTATTTTAACAAAATATATTACGTATATAAGTGCTATTTGGTTGAAAATGACCATTGAACCATTTCGCAATTCTAATATCACTATTCCTTTTCCTTGACCTCCTCCAATACTAACAATTACCCCCACCGGTGATTAAAGCAGAGCAAAGTGGAAGGTGCCGACAGTTTGGAGATATTGGTAAGTCAATCAAACAATATCACAAATACCGCAATTACAGTCCAATCACGCCGCAACATTTGGTAATGAAAACTCACTAAATTTCAAAATAAATATTAAATAAATAAATTAATTATTAAATTAATTATTATGACGTAACATTTTTTAAAAATATTAGAAAAGTGTATTAAACAATGACTAAATCAAGAAAACACCATGCCAATGGTTTCCTAAAACCAGAGAAAAATAGAATGTTGTGAGCATCTGAGGCTATCGCGGAAAACTGCATGAAGTATTTTCTAAATTATTGAATTAAAATAGTCAACCAACACCAAGGCAAACTAAGTTACTAAAGAACAACATATAAGGAACAACCATGCACAGAATTAAAATGACACGAGGACCAAACTCGGTACAGAACTGTTAAACCGAAATACAGCTTCGTATATGCCATAATTGAAATACAGTATGTCCCTCTAGAAAGGACAAACCGTACCTCAAAACAAGTCGCCATCGCGTACTTAGTTCATTAAAGAACAATTATTATCATCTCACAAAGTAAAATCAGCTATTAAAAGATCCCTCGAACAGAAAAATAGCAAAAAACAGTGGCCAACTGAGATTGTGAACTTCACTGCCCTAGGATAACGCATAAAATACTACAATGGATTCAAATCGTGAGATTACAAAATGTTCAATACAATATGATTGCACTTAAATCCAAAAAATGTGGATTCAATGCGTGAGATTAAAAACGTCAATCCCCCGCGTTGAATCGGAATGGACAAATTACACCCCAAAACACATACTACACATGTACACAAAGACAAAACAAAACTTATACAAAAATACACTCAATGTGAAGACACAAAAATACTAGTCATGTCCTCACAATGAGAGAACACCAGAAAAATTGCAAACCTGAGGGCAAGGCAAGCAATAACCTAATATATAACAAGAGAAAAGGGATTAATTCTCAAATAAAAGTATAACGATTACAACATAAGAAAAAAAAATAGTTCATCAATTAACCCACCCCAAGGTCAGTTAGCTTCTTCTAGCTTGATTATATCCTTAACATGAAAAGTTCCCACGGGTTTCCCTGTCATATCCGCTAATTGATAAGCAACCGGCGATATCTTGCAAATAATTTTACTACGTATAAATTTGGGGGCTAATTTTGCTGAAAAGTATCTACTAGCGTCTGACAAAGCAAAGGACCTTCTCCAGACAATGTCCCCAACCTCATATTGAACGTCCCTACGACGCAGATTATATTGAACCTTATTACGTTCGTATGATTGTCTTAAAGACGTGCGAACTTGGGAGAAAATGTCATTTAATTCATGTAAATCAGATGCCCATGAATCGCGTTTAGAGAATCTAATGTCTTCCGCGTTAAAGTCTACACCTTTGTAGTCATTTCCCGAAATTACAATCTCTCTACCAAAATTAAGGAAGAACGGAGTATAGCCTGTGACTTCATAAACAGCCGTGTTTATAGCCAGTTCAATTTCAGGTAGATGGCACGCCCAGGATCTGTGATCAGATCCCACAAAAGAACCCAGGGCTGCTACCAACACCTTGTTTACACGCTCAACAGGGTTATTCTGCGCGTGATATCTGCAATTTTAAAACAAGTGACGGATATGAAATTTATTGGCCAGCGCTTTCATGTCACGCGATATATATTGTGGGCCATTATCCAAAACAATCGTATCTGGAACACCGAATTTATAAAAGATATCATTTTCCAAAATTTCCGCAATAACACTACCCGTTGCTTTCCTAAGTGGAAAAAGTCTAGTATACTCGGTAAAGAAATCAGAAACCACTAAAAGGTAAGTATAACCCTTTTTGTAAGAATTAGGGTAAGGACCTAATAGATCTGTCGCAATCATTTGCCACGGCCTTTGCACCAGTTTCGGGTCACCCATCAACCCAGGAGGCAGTAAGTTAGAACTTTTATAACCTAAACAAGTATGACATTTACTTACAAAAGACTTCACATCAGCTGCCATTTTTGGCCAGTAATATTTAAGTTTAATCCTGTTTAACGTTTTTAAGAAGCCAAAATGTGCACAAGAAGACGGTACGTGATTTTGAACGATGACGTTTTTCCTACACTCTTTTGGGAGAACTTCCTTCCAGTCATAAGACCTGTGTAGAGCCTCCATGCTCTGAATGTGTTTGAAGATGACACCATTGCAAACTTTAAACGCTGGAAATTTTTCCGGATTAGCCAAAATTTTATCTTTCAAACTTAAGTACCAACGGTCGGAAGTGGAAAAGGACTGATTAATCAAGTCAACATGTAAAGGGTCACGAGACAGTGCGTCCGGAACAATGTTGTCTTTACCGCTCCTATGAATTATTTCAAAATTGAACTGCTGAAGTCTAACCGCCCACCGCGCTAATCTACCCGAAGGAGACTTTAAGTTTGTAAGCCATTTTAGACTATAGTGATCAGTGATCACCTTGACAGGAATAGGCAAACCTTCAATATAACCCCTAAATTTCTCTAGTGCAAAGATCATAGCATTTAACTCCTTCTCGGTTGTGGAGTGATTCTGTGCAGATAGTGATCTGAAAATAAAGGAAATAGGGTGTTCTATACCATTAACGTCAGATTGAGAAAAGACCGCCCCCAAACCGGTGTTCGATGCATCGCAACTAATTGTAAAGGGTTTACTAAAGTCGGGACATTGAAGGTTCACCCACCCTGTCCCACCCCGGTATAGGTGACTTATGGTCACCCCTTCGGAGCTCTCGCATGAATCTATTTTTTTGAATAAACGGCTCTACAATTTATATAAATGAAGCTAGGCCTTCAATGTCCCCGCATACGGTGTTATGAAGCGGTATGCAAGCGCTTACAAGTACTAAACTAAGGACAACACAGAAAAATAAACAACAAAACAATCAAGTTCAAGTGTCAGGCAGATAGTTGGTGGAGGGGACCCACACTCCAGTACCTGTAAACACATAAAAGTAAAGAAAACAATAGAGTGACGGGGGAGTTTCGCCAAACCACGACTGGCAGTCCTGTTGAGAAATTGGTGGTGGTTGGGGCGACTGGTGCAGGTCAGGACTTCCACACCCCTTAGCCGACCACCCGGTGGTGCCCTGAAGATAAGTATTGGAAAAAGAGGGATAAAACCCTAAAGAACCTAGGGGAAAGAAGCGTCAGGAGGTCGTAGGCAGGGTGGAGGTTACCCCAGCCCGCACAGTCACCCCTCTGACCACCAACGCTCATCAGGGGTGGCGCAGGTGATTGGCGGAGTCCCCCGGTAAGAAAGAATAATAAGAAGCTCCAGTCGTGCATGCGGGGACGAGGCCCGTTATCCAACCCCTAATGGGGAAAATAAACAAAACAAAACAGACAACGGAGTTCAGTTCTCGCCTGTAAACTCGTTGCTGTTACTAAAAAAAAAAGAAAAGAAAACCGGAAAAAATACATGCAAAAAGAAGAGAAAATAAGAGGAAAAATGAAAAACAATAATCAATCCAAGAAGTGCCACATAAGGGCAACGGTAAATAAGTAAAAACAAAAGTAAAGGTGTAAAAATAGGATCTGCATGGTCTGTAGAGAGGACAGTAAGTATTGAATAAGAATAAGAAGAAAGAGAGATAATTAGTAAACACAAATATATAAGAGTGCTTACAGTGTCTGTAAAAAGAAAAACAGTGTGTTATCCTTAGACAGGGAAAAAGAAACATATGAAAAGAAAACAGAAAATAAGAATTAAAAGTACAAGACAAGTTTATTAAAAAAAAAAACAAAAAACAAAATATAAACGAATGGAAATCATCTGCAACAGCTGGTACAGTAAGAAAAAGAAATAAGATAAGAATAGTAAAATAAGAAAAACAGAATAGCATATACAATAATGAAAGAGTTGTTAAAGAATAAGTCATGGAGCAGGAGCAGTACACCGGGGGTTCCCAATTATTACACTAGTCAACGACTCTAAGCACAGGCCATCTCTCAACCCAGATCCTAGTAAACTTCCTCAAACATTCGAAATTCACACTGTTAGAAACAAGATCGGTGTTCCACACCGGTCTAATGGGGACATTCAGACCTTCTATCATTTCGTCTCTGGCATCCTTCAAAATCTCACAGTGCCACAGAATGTGCTCGGCCGACTGGTAATTATTGCCACAAGCGCAATTGGGGTGGGTGGACAGGGCAAGGCTGTGAAGCCTTCCCCTGAATTCCCCATGTCCTGAAAGGAGCTGCGTAACGTGATGGTCCAGTTTGAGGAAGGCCCCTTCCATTCTGAGTTTAACTGAAGGGAAGAAGGAGAAGGTCCATCTTCCCTTGCTCGACCTATCCCAACGGACCTGCCACTCTTTGAGCGACAGGTCCCTCATCGTTCGGAGCAGTCCTGGGAGAGTTCCTGGTCCACCCGGTGTCAGAACGACACCAAGGTGGTTTGCCGGGGATCCTCGGATTAATCGCTGCTTCGCTAACACTTCCCTAATCTCTAGATCAATTGGTAGTACACCAGCCAAAATTGGCAAAGCGTCCGAGGCGACGGTTCGATATGCCCCAGATAGTGCCAGCAGGGGAGTGCGTTGACCCCTATTGAGAGCTAGAAGTATTAAGCAGTTATCCAGGCGGTGCTCCCAAACAGAGGCAGCATATGAGACTTGCGCAACATATACCCCCCTGTAGAGAGCGTGCAGAGCCGGTCTGCGAAGTCCCCACTCAGCCGTGGAGATTCTTCTTAGCTTCAGGAAAAGCGCCTGAGCCCTGCTGGATACATCTTTGACATGAGCCAGAAAGGAGGACGATCGATCTAGAGTGACACCTAAATATTTAACGTTATCCACAAATTTGATATTAGTGTCTCCCATACGGATGGTAGGGTTTCTTTCCTTACTGAAAGAACCCTTCATCAGGAGACCCATTGTCTTCTGGGGAGCGAAGGTCATTTTATTCCTCTCCCCCCATTTAAGGAGGGTGTCCAAACCTTCACCAGCCTTACGTTCAACTTTTCTTCTACTAAAGTCGGGACAAGCAAGAACAGGAGCCTTGACCAGAATATTCTTTAATTTAGTAAAGGCAGCATCAGCCTGTTCATTCCATACAAATTTTTTACCAGCAAACTCCTTTTTGGTTAAATTATGCAAAGGTGCTGCAATTAAGGAAAAATTTAAAATGAACCTTTTGTACCAAGAAAGTATACCGATAAACCTACGCAAGCTCTTTTGCGACGTTGGAATGGGGAAGTCAACGATTGCTTTTTTTTTTTTTTTTTTTTACAGTATTACCGCACAAGAGTCCCAACTGCTCCCGTCTGGAGCCAGTGAGACTATGGCATCCCCAATTGGGGTATGTTGTGAGGCTGAGGGTATTGGGGAGGGGAGGGAGATGGGGAAGAGGAAGGTGGGGAAGTACCTGGCTATTCAGATCTGGTCACCAAACACGGCTAAAGCCATTTCAAGCAACGTTTCAATTCTGAATGGTGGTCTTACACCAGGGCGATACTGAGAGTATCTTCCACTCTGGAACGTGCCGCAAATATACTATATATTATTTTAAATTAATTAATTGTGAAATAACACAAATTAATCAAATAAAATTTATTTGCGCACGCCGGGTTCGAACCCGCGACCTTCGGATCTGTAGTCAAAAGCGTATACCACTAGACCGGCCGGCTTTTACTTTTCCCGGGTCAGTTCTCAACCCATCCTTATCAATCACGAAACCTAGGTATTTAAGGGAGTCACGACAAAAGACTGACTTCTCTACGTTAATAGTCAAACCCGCGGCTTGTAACTTTTGTTTAACCCGTCTTAAAAGATCAATGTGTTTTTCAAAGGTAGAGCTAATGATAATTATGTCATCTAGATAACAAAAGACCTTCCCATCGAACTCCGGACCCAAAACCTTGTCCATCAGCCTCATCATCCGAGAACTCGCACCATGAAGACCAAAAGGCATTGTTACAAAGTGGAATAGGCCTCGTTTAGGGATAGTAAATGCGGTTTTCTCTTTAGAATCTTCCTCTAACGGGATTTGAAAAAAAGCATCGTTAAGGTCTAAAGTTGATAGATAACGTGCTCCTCCGAGACTATTAAAGATATCAGATATCAACGGTAGACTATAAGAGTCCCGCCGCGAGACCGCGTTGAGTTTTCTACTATCCAAGCAAAGTCTAAAAGAACCATTTTTCTTAGGCACTTAAACAATAGGATTATTCCACGAGCTATTGCTGGGTTCTACTACTCCCAGATTTAATAGTCTGTCAAGTTCTCTGTGAGCTTCCGGCAATAAATGAGCAGATATCGGATAAACACGTTGCTTAATAGGTTGACAATCACCCGTGTCAATGACATGTTTTTCAAGAGACGTTCTACCCAAACGATTACCAGAAAAGGCTTTAAATTCATGTATAACGTTATTTAAGATTGATTGTTGAGATGAATCTAAGTTCTCAAAGCTATCCAGTCCTCTTACCTCAGACACGCAACTATTGTCAGAGTCATTAGTCATTAATTTAGTTAACTTGGGACAAATGTTAAAAACTTTCCAAAAGTCGCAACCGAGGATGATGTTAGATTTTATATCTGGCATAACCACAAAATGAAAAATTTTCTTAACGTTACCAAGAACTACCGGAACCGCAATTTTGTGAACGCACTCCACAGTATGACCCGTAGCAGAAGTGAGTGAAATTTTTTTCTTAAGAACAGAAAGATTTAACCCTAGATTTAAAAATTGACGATGAAAATTATTACCAATAATTGAGATATGCGAACCAGAGTCAAGAAGGCCAGAAAAGTTGGAACCCAGAACCTGGAAAATGATGTGTGGACGGCCATCCCTTTTAGCCGCACTCACCACCTTCGAAGTCCAAAGGTTCTTGAAGAAAGTTCTGGTTTCCGACAGCACAGCAAGCCGATGCCTGGCGGTGATGTCAGTGAACGGTGTCGACTTGCCGCTCGCAGACAGGACCCCCAAGACATCTAGTTTTTTGCCTGCCGGCAGTTGCATGAAGGCGCCTTCACCCCAGGACGGCCACAGCGGAAACATCTCACCTCCCTAGAACTCATATTTGACGGGCTACGTTTACTGAACTCAAAAGATTGACGATGATTCCTGAAATTGGGATTATTCTGAGACATTCTGTTATTCTCTCTGCTAAATGCAATATTTGAGGAGGAATGAGAAACATTATTATAATTAACAGTATTTGCATTTGGCGGGGAAGGTCTGGAATCAGACCGACTGTCTGCTAGTTCAATCATTTTTCCCAATTTTTTCAGACAATTAATGTCCGAGATGACAGAGAGCGATAATTTTTGAATGTATCTCGGTAACATATTACATTGCAATATTTCCAGAATTTCGTCATCTGGTAATTTTGACGACAATTGATTGTTTAAAGTCAAGACCCGCGTTATGAATGAACCCAGGTTCTCTTTTTGTTGCTGGTACGTGGCTCTGATCTGAGCAACTAAACGTCTTTCATGGTTCAGTAGCTCAAATTCTTCCTTTAGAGCAATTACAATATCCGTCCATGACTTAAAAGAAGAACGGTTGACTCTAAACCAGTCTAAAGCATGACCTGTAAAAAGTTCCACCGAAGATGAAAAAAGGGAAGCTGTACTTACGTTCCGAGATATAGACAAATCGTTGACCCGTTCAATGAAATTATGCACGTTCCCAGTACCGTCGAAGGTTAAGTTCCATTTGTGAACCGGAACTGTGTTAGACGCGACCGCCGAATTTGCCGGAGTAGTGCCATCCTCTGGTTTAGACATGATTAACGCACGACTTCTTGTTAAAATGGTCGAATCCGTCATACCTTACTAACAGGGTAGGTAGAAAAAAATCATTAGAACATGCAAGCAAAAATACAACAACCACAATCGCCGCAAAACACAAAAAAATATAAAATAAGTGTGACGTCAGCGTACTAACGAACACGATAATAAGACGAAATCGTCATGAGTTGTGCCGGTTAAAAAGCTGCGTAAAATGAAGAATTAATAAAATCTCAGTGACACGATGTATTTCGAACAACACCCGAACATCTACCATGCAAAACGAAAGGTCTTTTTCAAGGGATTATACAAGAAAATTATGAAAAAAAAAATCAGACATCCCAATACAAGATTAAAACAAGGAAAGAAAAATAAATACTGCATTATTATTTAGTCAAAATTAGGTTCACCCACAAGGGCTGCCATTTGTAACATTATCGCTAATGGATGGGTGATGAAGAGATTAATTGTATAAATTAATGATGGATCTATCGATTGTGACATTAATTGGTAAATTACCGAATACAATAATCTAGTCATCTACGCACACGCACTAACGCAATGTAGGTAGGTAGTGATGAGAACTGATAAGGAAGATTAAATAATAGAATGTTTCTATATCAACAGACGCTAATTTATTAAAAACAATTACTAAAATAATTAATCAAATAAAATAAACATGAGACTCTATCAAACAACTTATCTCCGGGCGTGTCAAGAATAAACGTGTGTTTAACGCCATCTTGATAAAATTTTGACTTACGAACATGTAATATTAATAAATTTAAAACATTTAAATCTTGTAATGAATGTCTGAGCGGGCGCCAGCGAGTTATAAAATAACTACGCAAGAAGTTAAAAAAAAGTAATCCCTATTTGAATTATAAGTACATTGTTAAAAAGTTATAAGTGAAAAAGACCTTTCGTGATTTGCAAAGTAGACCCTCATTGTTCAGCGTCGCACGAACACGCCGTAGACTCCCGAGTCCAGCAAGCATAAATGAACCACTCACTAGATCAATATCTTCGGGTTTTTAGTACTGAGCCCATGGGTCCTAATGTTTGCCATAGATAAAAGTCTGTAACTGAAAAATAAATGTCACTACTACACATACTCACCATCGACTAGGATAGAAACTATAAAAAAGGCGTAACCATAGACAATATAATTCTCATTCGGAGCCAACCCATTGGCTAGCCTAAAATCGGCCAATGACAGCGGCCTATAAACATGCATGAAGTTCGTGACAGCGGCCTATAAACATGCATGAAGTTCGTATTGGAATGTGGAAAATATACGTCACAAGTTACTCATAGAAATTACCGTGTCTTTTTTTCTGACCCAACTTTTTCTCGGAGTTATACCCCCCTGCCAGCAAGCAACTGAGGTCGATGAAGTGCGCTCTGCACCAATAGCTCGAAACAGTAGTGCCAATTGTAGAATGTTGACCAATGTTTATTCATATCGGGTAGGAACTGCCCGTCCAGAAGTACGCACTGCAACATGTTGTTGTGTTGTGTTGTTGTGCAAATGTTGCGGCGTGATTGGACTGTTATTGCGGTATTTGTGATATTGTTTGATTGACTTACCAATATCTCCAAACTGTCGGCACCTTCCACTTTGCTCTGCTTTAATCACCGGTGGGGGTAATTGTTAGTATTGGAGGAGGTCAAGGAAAAGGAATAGTGATATTAGAATTGCGAAATGGTTCAATGCGTTATAGATTGCTATTTTTATGCACTATTTCACCGCGATATTTTGCAGTATGACATTTGCCGTTTACAGCGCGGCGCGGTGGTTTTAATAACTCAAGATAGGTTATGCGGAAAGCGGTTGTACTTGCGGGCGGCGCGATACTTTAACAACTGACTCATGTAGGTGAAAGGCGCGGAACGCGGGTGGGAAACAACTCGAACCAAATACTATGCAACAATAACTGGCCCGAGCATGCCCCCCGCCTTGACCAATGGTCAAAGTAACTAATACAACAAAGAAAAAAAATGAAAAACAAAAACACGTTATGAAAGGATTCAATAAACAATACTGAACCCGCGGTAGAACTTAATTCTAAATTAACTAAATCTAAGATAACGTTAAAGTTATTGTGTAGGCAGGGGACAGAGTTTAACGACTGCCCTGCGATATGTTCCGGAGTTAGTCTTAACGTCCGCAACGCGGATCACCCCATCTACGCCGGGGTGGACGTTTACCACTACGCCAATAGGCCATTGTAGTGGTGCGATATTGTCACTCTTAATTATTACCACGGTGCCTTTCGTTATTGGATTCGAATTTGTATTCCATTTCTGACGCGATTGCAGCGTGTTCAGATACTCCATTCGCCATCGATTCCAGAAAGTCTGGACGAGACGATCGACAAGATGTTTTCGTTGCAGCAAATTTACTGGCGCATCTGACAAATCAGCAGCGGGTAAAGATTGTAATGGAGTGAGCGTTACAAAATGCGCGGGTGTTAAAGGAAATGGAGCCGAAACATCGGTAACGCTGAGTACTGATAATGGGCGTGAATTTAGAATAGCTTCAATCTGATGAAGAACCGTTTGCATCTCTTCGTACGTGAGAAGAGATATACCCACAACTTTATTCAAGTAACATTTAATGCACTTAATGTTACTCTCCCAGATCCCACCGAAGTGGGGTGCTTGTGGAGGATTCATCTTCCACTCGATACGGTTTTCCAACAAATTTTCTGAGAATTCTTTCTTGTAGTCCGGTGACTCTAAAAGTTCGAATAAAGCCTTCAAATGCGATTTAGCTCCTACGAAATTTGTCCCATTATCAGAATACATTACATTTACAGGCCCTCGACGGGATAGAAAACGTTTGAACGCGTTGAGAAAGACTTCGGTCGAGAGGTCTGAAGCGAGTTCAATGTGAACCGCGCGGGTCACCAGACAGATAAATAAGCAAATGTATGCCTTTTGGCTTCTAACACCCCGACGTCTATGCGGGATTATTTGAAGCGGCCCAGCGTAGTCGACCCCCGTGTGCAGAAAGGCCTTAGCTTCGCGGACGCGGCAAGCGGATAAATCTCCCATTATTGGGAATTGCGGTTTGGGATTGACTTTAAAGCATGTATTGCACTGATGCACGCGTTTCCGAATCAAATTGCGCGAAGAAAGTATCCAAAACCTTTGCCTCAACAGAGACATAAGTAAGGTGGGTCCCGTATGCAAGTTCTTAGTGTGGTAATAATCTACTATTAAATCAACTATATGATCATGAGCGGGTAATAAAATAGGATGACGACTATCAAATTCGAATTCGGCGTATCTCAATCTGCCTCCTACTCTTAGGAGACCGTCCTGAATAAATGGATTTAATTTAGCAAGAACTTGCCGTACTTTCTTGCCGTCGTTCACTGACTTCATATCATCGGAAAAATGTACTTGCTGAACTGCCTTTATAATAGCGATTTCTGCAATGTCAATATGGCTTAACTCAAATTTACGCGGCAATTTCCTAATGAAGCGAAACACGTAAATGACAATTCGAATTAATTTCGACCACGAATGAATGCAAAAAGCCAACGTGCATAATAAAGGTGACACGATTGTCTTGAGGCGATTATCGGTTTTAGGTTTCATTTCGGGTGGATCAGCTACACGAGAGCACAAGCCAAAAGTAGTTGGCTGTTCATACTGATTGCGTTTCAATTCCGGTAACTGTTCTGAATTTGCGTGCTTAAATGGTGAAATAGGCCACTCGAAATGCGGCTGGCAAAGCCATTTTGGACCATTCCACCAAATGTCATTTGCTATCAATTGCGATGGTAGCATACCTCTTGACAGGCAGTCGCTAGGGTTATCAGCACCTGCGACATGATAAAAATGACTACTGTTTAAATTTTCGTGTATTTTTGCTACACGATTGGCAACAAAGGTTTGCCAGCGGTGAGGTGATGAATGAATCCAACTTAAAGTTACAGTCGAATCAGAAAAGGCAAATGTTGAATGAATAGTAAACCTAGCGGAGTAATTATCAATTACCTTTTTTAACAGGAGCGATAACAATAATGCAGCGCATAATTCTAGGCGTGCTAAGGAAACGATTTTTAGCGGCGCTACCTTTGATTTTGCGCAAACTAATTGAACCTTAATTCGGTTATCAGGAGTGGTCACATGAGCATATACCACTCCTCCATATGCTTTTTCGCTGGCATCCGCAAATCCAACAAGTATTAACGTGCATCCTTCCGTGACTCCTATATGACGTGGAATACGAATCGACGATATTGACGGCAATTCCGCGTTGAACTGCTGCCACTGTTGTAATATCCTTGCGGGTGGGATTTCGTCCCAATCGATTTTCAATATCCACAGCTCCTTTATTAGAAGCTTGGATTGTACAATTATAGGTGCTACCAGACCCATCACGTCAAAGAGTCTAGCGACAGATGATAAAATATTGCGTTTCGTACAAGTTCGATTGTCTGGAGTAACTTCAAATGCGAAAATGTCATCCGAAGGATGCCATCGTAGCCCAAGGATTTTTAGCGATGCATCATTATCGAAAGTTACACTTTGCGACAGGCGAAGTTCCAATGGAACGTTTTCTAAAACTGTGCTGGAATTGGATGCCCACTTAGCGAGTTGAAAACCTCCTGACTGGAAGAGCTCAATCAACTCTTCAGCCGCGCGGATAGCTTCTTGCTCATTTAAAGCAGATCTAGCGATATCGTCTACATAAACATCTTTATTAATAATATCCCTTGCAAGAGGGAAGCGAGCGCCTTCATCTAACATTAATTGTTTGATTGCTCGAAGGGCTAAGAACGGACTACATTTAAGACCGAATGTTACGCGATTGTATTGGTTAGCCTGAAGCGGCTTTTGCGGATCGAATCTATATAAAATTCGTTGATAACGACGATCTTCTTTGCGAACATTTATACATAAATACATTTGACGAACGTCTGCGGATATTGCGATAGGAAAAAGGCGTAAATTCAGAAGAATGCAAAATAAATCATTCTGTAGGCTTGGTCCCGTGTGTAAAATATCGTTCAAAGATAAACCAGTTTTTGTCTTTGCGCTTGCGTCCAGAACCACTCTCACCTTTGTTGTCATTTTATCTTCACGCCTAACTGCGTGATGCGGGATGTAGTATGCGTTTTCTGACGGTAAGGCTTCCACCTGGGACAGATAACCTTTATGAATATGTTCTCTTATCACTTCATCATAAAGCGGTTTTAGTTCTGGCAGATGATTAAATTTTCTTTCTAGTGCATAAAACCGATTTTGCGCAGCTTGCAATGAATCACCTAAGTCACAAGGGTTGCTTTTGAATGGCAAAGCCACTTCATAAGAACCGTCCTCGAGGCGAGTTGTGGTGCCTTTAAAAATGTCTTCAGCTTCTTTTTTTTCGAGGCTGTGAACTGGTTCCGAACCAATATCTTCGATTTCCCAGAATTTTTGCATTAAGTTCTCAATTTCGTGCGTAGCGCAGAAAGTTAATGCGGTGTTTGGTTGAGAATTTACTGGGGCGTCACTCATAAAAACATAACCTAATGTGGTTTGAATCGCGACTGGAAAACCGGGGGTGATTATCTTATTTGGTAGCAACAGTTGAGAGAACAGACTGACGCCAATTAGAAAATCGATTGGGCCTGGCATTGCCCAGGTGTCGTCTGCCAGCGGAACATTTATAAATTTATATGACGTCAAGTCCACCTTGCAAGTAGGTAAATGAGCGGTAATTTTTTCTAAAACTAGAGCGGTTATGGAGTATTTGAAGTAGGGATCAATCCTAGATTGAATTGTCAATGTGACACTTCCTCTTATTGATTGCGTTTTGCCACCTAAACCCTGGACTGCGAAGCGCGTTCCTGAACTGACTGCCAGGCCTAATTTTTCACAACATTGTGAAGTTATATAATGTTTTTGTGAGCCTGGGTCTAGAAGACAGCGGACGGTATTCTGTTCACCGTTTCGATCAACAGTGTGAACTTTGGCGGTAGCAAGAACTTCAGTGGTTGCCCCTTGTCGCGTGGTTGCTGACAGAGTACATATCGGCGGTTCTGCATCGTTAGGTTGAGTTTCTCCATTGGATGTGGAGGCGTTTGCTTGACTGGGTTTATCAAAATGAAGAAAAGTATGGTGCTTGCCATGACACTTATGACAAGTGCCTTTTGATTTACATTTTGTAGATGAATGTTGCGGGCTCAAGCAATTAAAACATAAAGATTTTTCCTTTGCGAAGGAAAACCTTTCCTTTGGTGATAGTTTTAAAAATTGTGTACAAGTGTACAGTTGCGTGTGGTTCTCATTTTGACAATAAAGGCATTTTGATTGCGTACTCGTGTAAGTATGATGTGTGCGGAGTTGAGCTGTGCGACCAGTTCCACCGGAACTGGTTGAATGTGTGTTGGCGGTGTTAGGTCCACGAGTTGTTGAAGTTCGTTGCAGAATTTTGACCTGATCTTGCACAAACGACACCAATTGCTTGCAGGTGGGAATCTCAATTTCTCGAACTGAGAGCTCAAATGCTTGTGCAGTTTGCGACTCTAACTTCTGCAAAGCGCATTGTAGTAATATAAAATCCGAAAGGTCTTCTATTCCCAATTGTTTTAGTGCGGCGATAGATGCTGAATATTTTTCTATAAAAACTGTCAGATTGTTTGCGTTGTGAGCTACGGTTTTTGAATGAAATATGTTATTCAGATAATAAGTGGCAAGAGATCGCTTATCTTGATATTTATTGACTAGCGTATCCCAGATTATTTTATATGTGTCTCCAGTTGGCACTAAACCTGACGTAACATTTTTCGCGGTTCCAGTTAATTTTCCAATTAAATATTGTACGCGTTGCGAATCAGATAGTTGTGAATTTAAATGAACATTTGTTTTGAATGTTTCATAAAATAGGTGCCAATTTTCCATCCCTCCATCAAACGTAGGTAATTCTATAGCGGGTAACTTAATAAAATTATTATTATTAGTCGTAGCAGCACACGCAGATGTAGATGTTTGCGGTTTTGTAGCTAAATTTGGTTTTAAATTATTTCGTGCGCGAATAATACGTGTGTATAATTCTTAAAACTGTTCCCAGCTTGAATAATTTGGTTCAGAATTCGGGTCTGACGTAAGAGTATTCTCGTTAATTTGATCAATAATTAATTCAAATTTATTTTTAATTTCTAAAATACTTTCAGATTCGGACATAAATGCTTCACCTGAGCGTGACGCTTCGAAATTAATTGACAAATTATTTGCAAGCAAAACTAAATTTTGAACTCTTTTTAGAATAATATCTCTTCTACCTCTTAGTAAAACTAATTGTCTTTTTAGTTTGTCTTCCATTTTTAGAATTATTTGCAAACTAAAAGTTTAATTATTTATAAAATAATGCGCAAGAAATACAAGTGTACTGGGCGACAATTTGTACTGACGAATTATAGTGGAGAAGTTATTTTCCAAATAATTAAATATATTGTGCCATAAACTCAAGCGATGTTTACGTACGTACTTAGGTTGGCATTAATACATAGACGAATATATTACGCTGGAATATCTTTGCGATTTGCACCGAATAAATTTTCTACAACAACATCGATAAATAATTTAATTACCCAAAATATCAAAGAGTACCTATACCTAGGCATGTAATTTCAAATAGCGGGCGAGTATTGCTAACTGAATTCTTACACAAAATGAATGCGATTTGCGATTAAATAGGAACAAATGGTTCTAGAATTACCAAAATGTAATTCGCAATTTAAATAATGCGGCTCGAATAGGACCAAATGTTGCGGCGTGATTGGACTGTAATTGCGGTATTTGTGATATTGTTTGATTGACTTACCAATATCTCCAAACTGTCGGCATCTTCCACTTTGCTCTGCTTTAATCACCGGTGGGGGTAATTGTTAGTATTGGAGGAGGTCAAGGAAAAGGAATAGTGATATTAGAATTGCGAAATGGTTCAATGCGTTATAGATTGCTGTTCGCGCAATATATATGGGATTGTTAGGTATGCATCCACAGGCTTAATGGACAAGTGTAATGTCAATACCAAATCCTGCAAATGTCCTACCTACCCCTTTACCCATCCCAAAATGTCACCATATTAAAAATATTGTTGCGACACATGTAAAATCTGACAGTGGTGTCAGTTGCTTATCAGAGTTCGGAGTGATAATTAATATCAGACAGGGCGGTTATACATATATTTTGTGAAGTGAAATCAACTAATACTCCTGGAGACGTGTGATAGTCATCAACGGGTGAGTCCATCTTTCCTGCTTTCCAATCTGGGCTTATCTTGTGCTCCAGAAGCCCAGATTTATACCTTTGATTATTGCACTGTCCATCAGGTTTGTCGGATGCATAAATCGTCCCATAATCTATCATTCGGGGTAGTTTGGGACTGGTCCTTTGGGCGTGTGGCATAGGGCTTTAGCTCTGCACCACCTCTAAATATATAGTGGAGTCGCAGCTTCGCGACACCATTTTTGGTTCTTTCGAGCCGGATTACCAACGGGGTATTTAAAATTAACATATTTAAAGTTATAAATAAATATTATTTCCTCTTTATACTTTGTTAATTTGTATGTACTAGGTTGCATTTGTAATTATTGTTGTGTTTAAATTCCTACATACAATTAATCATGGCGACTAGCGATAGTACTCAGGATATTAAAATCAAGTTACTAGAATCGAAGATTAATTTGATGCATAATCGTGTTAATGAATTATATGAGAAAGGGAAAAGTATTGCGGACAGGGAGACGAGAAGTTCGGAGGATTTTGTTAAACAAACGGTTAATATAGCTACATATTATGCACAATTTAATACGTTGTGTGATGAATTTCATACATTTCAGTTGAAAAAGGATTCAAATTACAATATGAATTTCGATTTATGGAGTAAATTCGAAAATAAGTACTGTTTTGTAGTTTCTATACGCGAAAGCATTATAGCAAAGCAAGATTCATCACGTGATCGACAGAAATTAAATAATTCACCATTAATTAAGCTCCCACCGATCGAGATGCCATCGTTCGATGGTAATCAAGAGAATTGGTCGATATTTTATGAAGCTTTTAAATTAAACATTCACTCAAATGAAAATTTGAATACGTCGCAGAAGATGCAATATCTGATAGGGAAACTCCAAGGAAAGGCGTTATCAGTTTTTGCGGGAATACTTCCGAACGAACAAAATTATTTTTTAATTTGGGAAGCTCTCGAAAAGAAATATCAGGACAAACGCGTGCTAGGTACCTTTTATCTGAACAATATTTTGAATTTAAAATTATTGGCACCTAGTAACCCAAATGAGTTAAATAATTTTATCGAACGGTTTGCGTCTTCCATAGCTGCACTCAAGGAATTAGGTATTGATGACCTAACCGATTTTATAATATTACATGTTGCACTGAAAAAATTAGATATACAGTTGGTGCAAAATTTCGAAATGTCTATACGGGAGAAAGCTATACCTACATATACCGATTTAATAGAATACATTCGGTCGCATGTTAAAATCCTAGAACGAACTGGGCAAAATGATAATAAAGTTGTTAATAATAAAAACAAAGTTACGCATTCATTCGCTGTGGTCGAACCGAAGTCAAGTCGGACCATCTAAATCGGATTGTAGAATTTGTAAAAAACGACATCACACCGCTCTGCATTTTGAGAGCACGATGAATACTGAAAGTCAATCGAAAAACGAAGCCATTACATTAATAGCGCGTAATCATAAACATCATAATAATTTTTCTGCGGGTAATATAGCTACGAATGTACTACTGTCAACCGCGCAGTTATTTGCTTATGACAATAAAAATAATCAAGTAACCGTAAGGTGTTTAATTGATTGCGCCTCGCAACAAAATTTAATCAGTTTAAACACTTGTAATGAATTAAATCTTAAAATAATTCCTTTAAATAATTCAGTAGTTAAAAGTGTTGGTTCAGTAGAGACACCAATATTGGGACACGTTGCGTTAAAAATTAAATCCCGCGTTTCAGAAGATACTTATAAAATTAGTCTATTAGTTGTCGATAAAATAACTGATAAGCTTCCTACACAACATGTTGACACAAAGTCATGTGAGCATTTAGTGGGTTTAAACTTAGCGGATGAATCCTGGAACGTTCCATCCGATGTTGATATCTTATTAGGTGCACAGTTATTTCCATATATTCTGCTGGGGAATAAGGTTTTATCTAAACATAATACGAATGCACCACCGGCTATACAGACAGTATTCGGGTATATTGTAATGGGTGAAATACCTACGTGTACGCCGGAGGTTTCGTGGACGTTCGGCCCCATAACCAATGTAGATTTATATAATGCGTTATCCAAGTTTTGGACGATGGAAGACATGCCTATTAAGTCGTTGATGAGTGCTGAAGATGCAGAATGTGAGAAAATGTACCTCGAGTCAGTCCAACGGGATGAATCGGGAAGGTATATTGTATCTTTACCGTTTGATAGATCCTAATAATTTAGGTGATTCGCGCCGTGTCGCGCAGCGTCGATATGAATATTTAGAACGGAAATTTAATACTTCCCCAGAATTGCATTGCAGTTATAATGAAGTAGTTTCTGAATATCTGGAAAAGGGATATATGAGGGTTGAAGTTCCGTCTTCATCTAATATTGATGAGGGATATTTCATTCCTCATCACGCAGTAATTCGTAAAGATAAATCAACAACTAAAACTCGTGTTGTATTAGATGCAAGTACAAAGACCAGTTCAGGGTTGTCACTTAATGATATTTTGTATACAGGTCCAAATTTGCAATCTAATTTATTTACACTTTTAATTAAATTTCGCTTATTCGCTGTAGCATTAACCGCAGATGTTAAGCAAATGTATCTACGTATAATGGTAACGGAAAGCCATCGAAAATATCAAAAAATTCTTTATTGATTTCACAAAGATGAACAAATTGGAGTTTATCAATTTAATTCACTCGCGTTTGGTTTGAAATGTTCACCATTTCTAGCAATGCGAACTATACGGCAGCTATAATAGCGAGCGATGAAAGAAATTGTTATCCGAAAGCGGCGGAAGTTGCAATTAATGATTTATATATGGACGATTTTGTATATTCTGTAAATACTATAAGTGAAGGCATCACTTTGGCTACAGATTTAATGGCGATGTTCAAGTGTGGAGGATTTGAATTAGTCAAATGGTCGAGTAATTCTCCTCATTTACTGGCCCAATTACCAGAGTCGCACCGCGCGACAATGGATTTTTCGGATAAATGTAGCATTTTAGGATTAAAATGGGATCCGATATCTGATTGTTTTCGATTTATGATATGTCCGACGCAGGAAAAAACTATATGTAAAAGATCAATTCTTTCCACAATAGCTCGTTTATTCGATGTATTAGGTTTGGTTGCTCCGGTAATTTTATATGCCAAATTACTTTTACAAGAGCTGTGGTTAGAGAAAGTAGGATGGGACGAGGAACTACCCCAAAGTATTGTTAATAGATATGTCAAATTCAAGGAAGAATTACCGATGCTTTCTAATTTAAATTTACCTCGATATTTGGGAGTAAAGGAGGACTGCACGATAAATATTATCGCCTTCGCAGATGCGAGTATGAAAGCATACGGTTGTGTAATATATCTTCATGTCACGGATAAGGGTGGCAACACTACAATGAATTTGATATGTTCTAAATCCAAGGTGGCCCCTCTGAAAACAGTGTCGCTCGCTCGATTGGAATTATGCGCTGCGCTTATTTTATCTAGACTCGTTAGATCTATTATAGATACTTATAGAAATCGCGTTTGGATAAACGATATATTTGCTTTTTCAGATTCAAAAATAGCACTTTCTTGGATTCACTCGTCCCCGCACCGGTGGCAAACTTTTGTAGCTAATCGAGTTAGTGAAATTCAGGAAAATTTACCCGCGAAACATTTTTATCACATAGATGGCGTTACCAATCCTAGTGATTGTTTATCACGAGGACTACTACCTGCTCAGCTGGTCGATCATTCTCTTTGGTGGCACGGTCCGCCCTGGGCTGCGAACCCAGTATCCGAGTGGCCTGTCGAAAGATTTTCCCCCTCACGAGAGGAGGAGAATACTTTGGAATTGAAAAAATCGCATACATTTATGATAACGTCAATAGAGGAAAATTCTCCGATATATAATCTCGCTTTAAAAATTTCCTCATGGCCAAAACTGCTGAAAATTGTGGTATATATTTTACGATTTATGCGAAAGTTATCACGCTCAACAGTTATAAATTCCACGGAATTAAACATTGCTGAAATGAATGTATTAAAAGCTTTACAGAATAGGTATTTTAGCGCCGATATACAGTTGATACAGAGGGATAAATTATGCTCACCTTCAATCCGAAAACTAAACCCGTTCCTAGATCATAATGGCTTGTTACGTATAGGTGGTAGATTAACAAACGCGAATATACCTTTTGAAAACAAACATCCAGTACTTTTGCCAAGACAGGATCATATTGTCGATATAATTATAGACTTTCACCATCGTGTGAATTGTCATACTGGTGCACATCTCCTTATGTCAATAATTAGACAGCGTTATTGGATCTTATCGGGGAGAAATCTAATACGCAAAAGAGTACATGCTTGTAATTTCTGTTTTAAAACTGCACCTTCTAATATTATACCGCTAATGGCAGATTTACCTACAGCTAGAGTTCAGGAAGCAAAGGCATTTACACATACGGGTGTAGATTTTGCCGGACCAATAAATATAACCCTTTCTAGGCGTCGTGGGGTAAAAAGTCAAAAGGCATATATATGTCTATTTATTTGTTTAACAACGAAGGCTATACATATGGAAGTGGTATCAGATCTAAGCACGGACAATTTTTTAAACGCATTTAAGCGTTTTCTATCCAGACGCGGACCGGTTTCGTGTATGTACAGTGACAATGCGACAAATTTCATAGGCGCAAAGAATTGTCTGGATGACTTATATAATTTTTTAGAGGCAAATTCAACTAAAGAATTTCTTCGCAATGAATTTAACATTCGGAGAATTGAATGGAAGACGATTCCACCCCGCGCTCCTCACTTTGGAGGATTATGGGAGTCAAATATTAAATGCATTAAATCGCATCTGTATAGGGTTGTGGGTACTCAACTTTTATGTTATGAAGAGCTTCTCACAGTTCTGACACAAATAGAGGCTGTACTTAATTCACGGCCATTATGTTTATTAAGCAGTTCTCATTATCCAGAAGCTCTTACTCCGGCTCATTTTCTGATGTCTACCCCGATTCAGCATCTACCTGCTTATGATTTGACTAATGAACGCATTAGTCTACTGAAAAGGAAAGAGCTTTTGGACCACCTCGTTCAATCTTATTGGAAGAAGTGGCATATAGAGTATCTTCACTCTCTGCAGATGAGAAAAAAATGGAATAGTCCCGCGAATAACATTCTAGTAGGTACCATAGTATTGGTGCATCAAGAGGATGCGCCTCCACTTTATTGGCCGGTGGGCGTTGTTGAGGAGGTGTTCCCTGGTAAAGACGGAGTGGTTCGTGTCGCACGCGTAAGGACCCCTTCCGGGAACTTTAAACGACCAGTCGTAAAATTGTCTCCTTTGCCTACACAATAAGTATTATTTCTTTATTTCATTATTTTATAAATTCTCGTTTTAACTTTGTAATATTAATAGCGTATTGATTAGAATATTTATATTTCATCTTACTTCGTTTTACATTTAATTTTTTACTTTATTTGAAAGTACTTAAAATTTCGGAAGGTACTTTCAACGCCGGGAGAATGTTCGCGCAATATATATGGGATTGTTAGGTATGCATCCACAGGCTTAATGGACAAGTGTAATGTCAATACCAAATCCTGCAAATGTCCTACCTACCCTTTTACCCATCCCAAAATGTCACCATATTAAAAATATTGTTGCGACACATGTAAAATCTGACAAGTGGTGTCAGTTGCTTATCAGAGTTCGGAGTGATAATTAATATCAGACAGGGCGGTTATACATATATTTTGTGAAGTGAAATCAACTAATACTCCTGGAGACGTGTGATAGTCATCAACGGGTGAGTCCATCTTTCCTGCTTTCCAATCTGGGCTTATCTTGTGCTCCAGAAGCCCAGATTTATACCTTTGATTATTGCACTGTCCATCAGGTTTGTCGGATGCATAAATCGTCCCATAATCTATCATTCGGGGTAGTTTGGGACTGGTCCTTTGGGCGTGTGGCATAGGGCTTTAGCTCTGCACCACCTCTAAATATATAGTGGAGTCGCAGCTTCGCTTTTATGCACTATTTCACGGCGATATTTTGCAGTATGACATTTGCCGTTTACAGCGCGGCGCGGTAGTTTTAATAACTCAAGATAGGTTATGCGGAAAGCGGTTGTACTTGCGGGCGGCGCGATACTTTAACAACTCGTGGACCTAACACCGCCAACACACATTCAACCAGTTCGGGTGGAACTGGTCGCACAGCTCAACTCCGCACACATCATACTTACACGAGTACGCAATCAAAATGCCTTTATTGTCAAAATAAGAACCACACGCAACTGTACACTTGTACACAATTTTTGAAATTAACATTTTGTAACATTACCGCTTATGGATGGGTGATGAAGAGATTAATTGTATAAATTAATGATGGATCTATCGATTGTGAAATTAATTGGTAAATTACCGAATACAATAATCTAGTCATCTACGCACACGCACTAACGCAATGTAGGTAGGTAGTGATGAGAACTGATAAGGAAGATTAAATAATAGAATGTTTTAATATCAACAGACGCTAATTTATTAAAAACAATTATTAAAATAATTAATCAAATAAAATAAACATGAGACTCTATCAAACAACTTATCTCCGGGCGTGTCAAGAATATCTGTCTGGTGACCCGCGCGGTTCACATTGAACTCGCTTCAGACCTCTCGACCGAAGTCTTTCTCAACGCGTTCAAACGTTTTCTATCCCGTCGAGGGCCTGTAAATGTAATGTATTCTGATAATGGGACAAATTTCGTAGGAGCTAAATCGCATTTGAAGGCTTTATTCGAACTTTTAGAGTCACCGGACTACAAGAAAGAATTCTCAGAAAATTTGTTGGAAAACCGTATCGAGTGGAAGATGAATCCTCCACAAGCACCCCACTTCGGTGGGATCTGGGAGAGTAACATTAAGTGCATTAAATGTTACTTAAATAAAGTTGTTAAAGTATCGCGCCGCCCGCAAGTACAACCGCTTTCCGCATAACCTATCTTGAGTTATTAAAACCACCGCGCCGCGCTGTAAACGGCAAATGTCATACTGCAAAATATCGCCGTGAAATAGTGCATAAAAATAGCAATCTATAACGCATTGAACCATTTCGCAATTCTAATATCACTATTCCTTTTCCTTGACCTCCTCCAATACTAACAATTACCCCCACCGGTGATTAAAGCAGAGCAAAGTGGAAGGTGCCGACAGTTTGGAGATATTGGTAAGTCAATCAAACAATATCACAAATACCGCAATTACAGTCCAATCACGCCGCAACATTTTATTATTTTGCGGTGTAAGGTCCACGAGTTGTTGAAGTTCGTTGCAGAATTTTGACCTGATCTTGCACAAACGACACCAATTGCTTGCAGGTGGGAATCTCAATTTCTCGAACTGAGAGCTCAAATGCTTGTGCAGTTTGCGACTCTAACTTCTGCAAAGCGCATTGTAGTAATATAAAATCCGAAAGGTCTTCTATTCCCAATAGTTTTAGTGCGGCGATAGATGCTGAATATTTTTCTATAAAAACTGTCAGATTGTTTGCGTTGTGAGCTACGGTTTTTGAATGAAATATGTTATTCAGATTATAAGTGGCAAGAGATTTTAGTCTGAAGCGGCTTTTGCGGATCGAATCTATATAAAATTCGTTGATAACGACGATCTTCTTTGCGAACATTTATACATAAATACATTTGACGAACGTCTGTGGATATTGCGATAGGAAAAAGGCGTAAATTCAGAAGAATGCAAAATAAATCATTCTGTAGGCTTGGTCCCGTGTGTAAAATATCGTTCAAAGATAAACCAGTTTTTGTGTAACCAGTAGGCAGGGGACAGAGTTTAACGACTGCCCTGCGATATGTTCCGGAGTTAGTCCGCAACGCGGATCACCCCATCTACGCCGGGGTGGACGTTTACCACTACGCCAATAGGCCATTGTAGTGGTGCGATATTGTCACTCTTAATTATTACCACGGTGCCTTTCGTTATTGGATTCGAATTTGTATTCCATTTCTGACGCGATTGCAGCGTGTTTAGATACTCCATTCGCCATCGATTCCAGAAAGTCTGGACGAGACGATCGACAAGATGTTTTCGTTGCAGCAAATTTACTGGCGCATCTGACAAATCAGCAGCGGGTAAAGATTGTAATGGAGTGAGCGTTAAAAAATGCGCGGGTGTTAAAGGCAATGGAGCCGAAACATCGGTAACGCTGAGCACTGATAATGGGCGTGAATTTAGAATAGCTTCAATCTGATGAAGAACCGTTTGCATCTCTTCGTACGTGAGAAGAGATGTACCCACAACTTTATTTAAGTAACATTTAATGCACTTAATGTTACTCTCCCAGATCCCACCGAAGTGGGGTGCTTGTGGAGGATTCATCTTCCACTCGATACGGTTTTCCAACAAATTTTCTGAGAATTCTTTCTTGTAGTCCGGTGACTCTAAAAGTTCGAATAAAGCCTTCAAATGCGATTTAGCTCCTACGAAATTTGTCCCATTATTAGAATACATTACATTTACAGGCTCTTGACGGGATAGAAAACGTTTGAACGCGTTGAGAAAGACTTCGGTCGAGAGGTCTGAAGCGAGTTCAATGTGAACCGCGCGGGTCACCAGACAGATAAATAAGCAAATGTATGCCTTTTGGCTTCTAACACCCCGACGTCTATGCGGGATTATTTGAAGCGGCCCAGCGTAGTCGACCCCCGTGTGCAGAAAGGCCCTAGCTTCGCGGACGCGGCAAGCGGATAAATCTCCCATTATTGGGAATTGCGGTTTGGGATTGACTTTAAAGCATGTATTGCACTGATGCACGCGTTTCCGAATCAAATTGCGCGAAGAAAGTATCCAAAACCTTTGCCTCAACAGAGACATAAGTAAGGTGGGTCCCGTATGCAAGTTCTTAGTGTGGTAATAATCTACTATAAAATGAACTATATGATCATGAGCGGGTAATAAAATAGGATGACGACTATCAAATTCGAGTTCGGCGTTTCTCAATCTGCCTCCTACTCTTAGGAGACCGTCCTGAATAAATGGATTTAATTTAGCAAGAACTTGCCGTACTTTCTTCCCGTCGTTCACTGACTTATCATCGTAAAAATGTACTTGCTGAACTGCCTTTATAATAGCGATTTCTGCAATGTCAATATGGCTTAACTCAAATTTACGCGGCGATTTCCAAATGAAGCGAAACACGTAAATGACAATTCGAATTAATTTCGACCACGAATGAATGCGAGAAGCCAACGTGCATAATAAAGGTGACACGATTGTCTTGAGGCGATTATCGGTTTTAGGTTTCATTTCGGGTGGATCAGCTACACGAGAGCATAAGCCAAAAGTAGTTGGCTGTTCATACTGATTGGGTTTCAATTCCGGTAACTGTTCTGAATTTGCGTGCTTAAATGGTGAAATAGGCCACTCGAAATGCGGCTGGCAAAGCCATTTTGGACCATTCCACCAAATGTCATTTGCTATCAATTGCGATGGTAGCATACCTCTTGACAGGCAGTCGCTAGGGTTATCAGCACCTGCGACATGATAAAAATGACTACTGTTTAAATTTTCGTGTATTTTTGCTACACGATTGGCAACAAAGGTTTGCCAGCGGTGATTTAAAGCGGTGATTCTATTAAATGATTCGCGAATTCTGAAAAGGCATTATTGTTTAAACATCGTAAATGTTCTTTTACTCTTAAGTTGACATTCCGGGCCGTTTTTCCGATATAAAAAACAGAACAATCATTACAATTAAGTTTATATATGCCCGAGTGGCTTAGTTTGTCGTCTTTATCTTTAGTATTAATTAAGTATTTACCTAAATTATTATTAGTGTAAAATAAAACCCGCTTTTTACACTAATAATAATTTAGGTAAATACTTAATTAATACTAAAGACAAAGACGACAAACTAAGCCACTCGGGCATATATAATCTTAATTGTAATGATTGTTCTGCTTTTTATATCGGAAAAACGGCCCGGAATGTCAACTTAAGAGTAAAAGAACATTTACGATGTTTAAACAATAATGCCTTTTCAGAATTCGCGAATCATTTAATAGAATCTAATCATTCATTCGATAAAATCTCGGGAACTAAAATATTGCATAAAAATGGATCTGGAATTAGATTAAACAACTTAGAAGCCCTTGAAATAAAAAAAGCAGTTAATAATAATTTAAATATAATAAATAACCAAATTAATTTATCTGATAGTCCCATATTAAATTTATTCCGCCGCTGAAACTGTTATTTCCTTCCCCCCCACCCTCCTCATCATCCTTAATAATTTGTCTCCACATTTTCTATTTGCATCTCTTTCTATCTGTTTTGTATCTCTTTCACTCATTGTTTTCATTTACCTATATTTATATGTGCCTGTATCTAATTTGCTTTAGTTGATATTTAGTCCTGATGAAGCTTGGGACAAGCGAAACCCGGTTGGCTATTGTTATTAATTCAAAAATAAAGTGGCGTCTTACTAAGTGTATGTTTTTCTCATTCAATATGTCACACCCCAAAGTATTTGCTTCCTTCGAAAATATCATTGAATTTAGTTTAGAATATTTTTAGCACAATTTTCGATTATTCATTTTTGAAACACTGCACTTTAGTCACATTACTATTAAGTTCTGATTACTAATTGGTAAGTTAATTTAAAATGTTGATTCACTGATTTTTTAAAATAACTTCAAAGGGATGTTGCCTCGTTTCCCTTGAAAATACTAAAAAAACACAAAGCGGTTGGAGACGGCATGACGCGTCCAGCTGCCACAAAGGGCGCTAGCTAACTTAGTGATGAGTCAACGTACCATATTGTGATTATTGTGCCCTAAAAATAGTCATGTTTATGCAATCAATGAGGATGTACTTCAACGGAAAGCGCCCCTGAGGTGATATCTCACAAAAGCGGTGCTATAAAAAGTTCAGCTGTAACTTAATTCAAGCCAAAATCATTACGGGGAACAGAAAAGGTACAGTACATTTCATTCCTACAATTTAAAACATTTTGTCGGATGTTACAATTAGTCAAATTAGCTTATGCAATGACCATCAATAAATCTCAAGGACAAACTTTTGAACGGGGTGGACTGTTACTTCCTGAACCAGTATTTTCTTATGGACAGTTTGAGCGCAGTCATCGTTATTTATACAAATTCTGACTGATTGGTATACGGATAATATTGTTTATAAAGAGATTTTTTCCTAATGAAAGTGTATAATATTATGTTGTAGATTGTAAAAAATAAAAGTATAATAAATTGTACTTGCTTAAAAAGTTTTGTTCTTTGACTCAATTTCTCCCACCTGTAAGGTTTTCCAGCCTAAGAATTAAGAGAGTTTTGTTGTATTTACTTTGACAATCGTTAGGTAAGAGCGTAATATTATTTCACCCAAATATGTAGATTTTTAGGACTTATCCCAATAAAATATTTCTTAATATATTTAAAAAAAATGTAATTACTTTGACAGTCTTTTGGTGAGAGTATATTATTTTACCAAAGTTATATGTAATATTGTAATATGTTGATATTTTTTTTATTTTCAAATTACATATAAATATTTTGCAATTTAATTTCGATTTAAAAATTAAATCATTTCGGTGGTATGGAAGAGGAAACATTTTTCTCATTGACGAGATTTATGTTGGGGTGAGGGGTGTTTAATGGTTCAGAATGTCTTTCTATTATATATCTACCCATTGATCTAATATCTACCTATTAAATGTAACTGTTAGTATCACTCAAACTGGGCGAAGCGCAACGAAGTGCCGCCCGCAGGGCCTAGCAGCAAAAACCCGCGGAGCGGGTTTTTAACTGCTAGTATTTATTAATATCGTAAGTAAGTGGGTAATAGATAAAAATAAATTAAAATTATAGGGACACAATTAGATTAACATTGAAAGACGAAAATTTTTTGTTTGTATTTATTATTTTCGTATCGTAAAAATTTATGCATAATTTTATGTACAAAATATTCTTTGAATGTAATATAATATTTCGTTTCACTCAAATTTATTTAGAATATAGGCTTAGGTAGGTATACTATGTAGAGATGTCCCGACTAGTCGGTAAAGCCGACTATCCGGCCACTATTGTAGTCGTCGATTAGTCGGCGACTAATCGGCAAAGAGCGCCGACTATCCGGCTTCTTACGTTGTATGTATTTCTCAATAATATGAATGCGGGGGAACTACATGAAATAAAAACCTTGATTCAATATTATTTTTTTATTTTACAATCAGTCTTATACATTAAAAAATGTAAAGCAATCTTTCCTTTGGTAATCAGTTTTTAAAATTACTTGCTTGTAAAGAAAACATAATTATGACATTTATTGAACAAAATTAGTACATATCCTAATTAACATTAAAAACAACATAATATCTTCTTATCTTCAATGAACATTTATAAGTATTTCTTATTATTAAAATAAAAAGTAGATTTTTTAAATAAACAAACTCGGTTATAAGTATTAAAGCAAGATTGTATGTACTAGATGCACAGTAATATATGTATATATTATATATACATATCCAAAAATTCTAAACATGAACTGTTTGACGAAAAAAAATATTTTTTTTACACGAAAACACCGCTCTCGACCATTACGCAAGCAAAAATGAAGGAACAATGCAAAGCATAAATGAACCACTCACCATGCAAAGTAAACAAAACAAAACATGTTCCGACACGCTCGCAGGCGGCGCGGCGTATGCGATTGCGCGCGAATCAGCCGTAAACGAAGCGTTACGGAAATCCCCGAAACCGTAATCGGCTTGGCCGACTAGTCGGTCTTATTACAACCGACTAATCGGCTAGTCGGCGAAAGTCATAATCGGCACATCTCTAATACTATGACTATGATACATTTTAGTTTGTCAGAATAAATTTATATATTTATTTTAAAAAAATTAATAATTTGAGTTTTAACCTATTTATTTACACTTTAAAATATGTTTTATCACTGGAACACTTTTGCCCTTTATTCTTAAATTAGGATTATGATATAATATTATCTATTTTGTTATTAATTTTTTTTTATTTTTTTTATTTTTTTATTTTTTTATTTTAGCGACTATATAAAATAATTGTTACATACAAAATATAATGGTGAAATTAAGTATAAAATATTGTATTTCTTAGTCCTCCTCACTAGGGGGTCCTGTGCCGAGGCGGACTAAAGTTATTTAAATATGGTTTATTTGTCTTCTATGTCGTTTTGAGTGTCTTCTATGTCGTTTTTAGTGTCTTCTATATCGTTTTTAGTGTTTTCATTAGGGTTTTTTCATTGACCTCTTTTAGCCATATTTTTATTAATGATTTGTATTCCTTAGGATTTTTTATTAGTTTTATGTCTTGGGGAAGGATGTTATGGAGTTTTGTTGCAAAGTATGTATAGTTTCTTTGTCCGAATGTGGTTTTATAACTTGGAATATTTTTTATATCATTTTTGTTCGATCTAGTGTTATGCATACACAGTCTAGTAGAGGATTTGTTATTTTTAAAGAACTTCAATAATATATTTTTGGCATATATTTGCTGTACATTTGGTACGTCAAAGGAATTGAATATTTCAATTGAAGGCGTTCTAATTGGTACTTTCAATATGGTCTTTATGATTCCTTTTTGAATCGTATTCAGGTTGTGTAGGTACGTATGTGTAGCAGATCCCCATCCTATGATTCCATATTCAATTCGAGAATGACATAATGCGTAGTAGACCTTTTTCATATCCTTTTTATTTAATACGTTTCTTAGATTTTTAAAGAAATATATAAGGCTTGTGAGTTTTTCCGTAATACCTTTGATGTGTAGGTCCCATCTGAGATTTTCGTCGATTATTACTCCGAGATATTTTATGTTTTGTGTTTTTTCGATGACGGGGCAGTAACATTGTATATTATTTCCATGGCATTCGTGTAGTTTTAGTTCTAGTGATTTTATTGGTTGGCTCCTTGCGTTTATTGAAAATGTTATATATTTTGTTTTGCTTATATTAAGGGTAAGCGAGTTGATTTCAAGCCAATTTTGAAGTGCACTAAGCCCCTTTTCAGCCTCATTAAATGTATCCGTCCAATTTTCTTCTTGAAATAATAAAACAGTATCATCAGCAAAACTGATTATGTTTCCTTTAATGGTAAGGTTAGTTAAATCGTTGATATAGATAATGAATAGGATCGGTCCCAGTACACTTCCTTGAGGGACGCCATAGTTTAAAGATAGTAGTTTGCTCTTTTGTTTGCCAATTTGTACTTGTTATTCTCGCCCTGTTATATATGACTCTAATAAGTTCATTGTTGTTTCGGCCTTTCCTATTTTTTTTAGCTTAGTTAGTAATATTTTATGGTCTATTGTGTCAAAAGCTTTTTGAAGATCTATGAATAAAGCCAAACACTTTTTCCCTTCATCTATGTTTTTTATGGCTATGCTTGTTAGATTTTCTATGGCATCATTGGTGCTTAGATTTTCCCTAAAGCCATATTGGGATGGTGATAATAATTTGTTTTGTTCAAGAAAATGAACAATTTGCTTCTTCATTACAGTTTCCAAGATTTTTGAAAAGGAGCTTAAGAGACTTATGGGTCGGTAGTTATATATATCCTTTTTGTTACCACTTTTATGTATAGGTATAACTGTTGCTTTTTTAAGGCATGAGGGGAATACATTTGTAGATATAGACAGATTGACCAAGTATGTCAAAGGGAAGGTCAGTTCATTTTGGAGTTGTTTTATTGTTTTATTTGAGATTTGTGACAATGATCACGTTAACATCTCCTCCGGCATCTAGCTCAGAATAATACTTAAATATATTGCTGTTCTTATACTTACCAATTCGTATGTTCTGCCTTCTCGCCAATTCGGGTTGCTTGGGTGTGGACTAGGGAGGTGAATTTAATTAAGAACATGTAATAATTATAAGTCTCGATTTTAATTAGGTTTTTCAAATCTTAATACTAAATCTAAATTATGCTTATGTCTACTTACATCTAAATCTTAACTAATTGTCATATGGATCGGATACAACTAACTTCGTAGAATCTTCTGCGTTCCGCGGGGGCGTTTCCAGGCGCGGTGTCGTCCGAATGCAACAATGGGGTTGTGGCGGTGGGCAGTGGGTGGCGCGCAGTGTTTATTATTTTGTTTTATCACTATTTAATGTTCACAAGATACATCGGCACTTTGCGGCACTATCCGTTGAACTGTTAGTTTTGCAATGTTTGGTTGACACTTTAAATCGCAACAGCACTTTACAATACGTTCGTTTATTATCCTTTTTTAGTAATGTCCATTTCACTTTTTAGTTTAACCGGCGATATCGATTGTCCACTTTGTACAACTCACTTTCTTTGTTTCTTAGGAACCTCTTCCTAACTAGCTCGTCTCTCTCCTGTCTCCCTATATACTCTCCTGGTTCCTCTCGTAGGGCCTGTCGCCCTACACCGCGTCGCCCTACCCCGCACCACACACTTCTTTCTTTACAACCCCCGTCTGTCAACACTTTCTTTGTCTTTGGGCGCACACTGCGGGACATACTTAGTTTAACGTTCAAATTTATTTGTGACGCAATTTGATTCGTCACAGATTATATCATTTCCCGATGATTTATTAACATTGAGGGATACAATTGCGTTTCTGATTTCAGTATTGGTTACATTAGTTAACTTTAATTTATCTATCTGGTTCATACTTTCCTTTTCTTCTGGTAAAATGCTAGTTTTTGGATGTCTGATTTGCTTTGCCAATTTTGACCCTATATTTGTAAAAAATTCGTTTACGTATTCGAGAATTTTGTCCGGATGCTTTTCGAAAGAGATTTGGGTATTTTCAATTGTTAGTTCATCTATGCTTTTGTTATGGGATGATTTTGCACTTGTAAATTCATTAATGATCTTCCATAATTTGCGTGGGTCATTGTTACATTCGTCTATTTTTTTCTTATAATAATTTTCTTTGACATTGCGTACAACATTTTTGCAAATATTTCTGTATCTTTTATAATATCGTTGTATAAAAATATCACAAGGATTTAAACTAACTTTCCTGTGTAGTTCATCTCTTTTTCTAATGCAATTTATAACGCTTTGGGTTATCCATGGTTTAAGATGTTGATTTTTATGTGAAATCTTTTTTTCTATTGATTTGGTATTTGACATGATGGTATGAGTTATATATTCAATGAATTTACTCCAGGCACTATTTGTATCAAGGTTCTCCAGTAGGTTTATCCAGTTTGTATTTAGTAATTGTTGTTTTACTTCATTCCATATGGTTTCCGTCTTCTGCACGATAATTGGGTAGGGCTGCGATCTTTGTATTTTCTTTTTTGTAATAGATAAAATTGTTGTATAGTGGTCGGTTATAGTAGAGGTGAATATGATAGAGTTGGTTGGTTTAACAGTCTTACTGAATATGTGGTCGATGCAAGATTTGCTGTCATTTGTAACACGCGTAGGTTTATTTATCAAACTTTCAAGTCCGTGGGCGGCCAGTGTTTGCAGATAATCAGTTCTATTTGGATGACCGTTTTCTAGTATGTCAATATTTATATCTCCGATGAGGAAGACATTTTTTTTGTTTTTTAGAAGATTGAGTTCATTAGAAAGCGTTTCAAGAAACTGATTAATATTAGTTGTAGCTGGTGATCGATACAGAGCTAATATAGTGGTTTCATCACCCACTTTGATTTTCAAACAGTTTGCATTTGGGAATTTTATTTCATTGACTTCAGTTTTAGTGTCATCTTTAATGTACACTATCACACCATCATTTTTTGTGTAATTCAAATTGGTTGCATATGAGGTGTAATTATTAATATGTAAGGGTGAATATTTATCCTTTATCCAGCACTCAGTGAGGATAATTAAATCAAGATTAATTTTTAGATTCTTAATTAGTATTTGAAGTTCATCGAAGTTTTTGTTGATACTTCGTATATTACACATTAGCGCAAATTTTTGTTGATACTTCGTATATTACACATTACGCATTTATGTACACATTAGCGCAAAGGCGGCCCATGACTTTTCTCCTAACCTAAAATTAAAAAAAAAGAAAAAAAAAGTTCAGCAATAACAGCACTGTAATAAACATCTCACTTAAAAGTCACGAGCCGCTACTGCAATGATGACTTTAAAAGTTATATACAGGGGAATAATAAATCAAATAAATTATATCATTCTAAAATCTAATAACTGATTGGCTCTGCCCAAATTCAACGTTCGTATTTCAGAACAAAGAAACTTAAAAATTAATTTTTTTATAAATTTAATTTAGATAAAATTTATAATTTATATAATTTTATATTATATAAACAGTGGCACCAACCAGTTATTTTATTAATTTTCTTTGTTCTAAAATATGAATATTGAATTTGGTCAACGCCAACCAGTTATTAATTTTTAATTTATTTATTGTTTTTGTGTTTAATTCGTAGAACTCCATTTAATTTTTTTATAAATTTAATTTAGATTAAATTTGATAATATTATTATTAAGTTCTGCAAGTGTTTTAGTTTTTTATTATTGTGACAGCTGTTTCGGCTTACAAGGCCATTTTCAAACTGTGGTTAGTCCACATTGAGACGACGTTTTTATACTATTTCAAATGTAAATTTTGAAGGTGCATACATTGATTTATTACTGGTTACACCGATGACATGATCTATTGTTGGTTAAACCAATCTATGTTTTCCCCTCAGTAAATGGTAATGGGTTCTTAATTATTTACTAATGACTTTATTGCTATGAATTATTTGGGTGCATTATACTGCTTGGGTTTTGTGAAAATACTAAGAAGTGGTGAGTAAATTATTTTCCGTACTTTATTAATTAGTGTTAAATTTGGGTCATTCGTTCGTTTATTGATTTCTAATTGTTCAAGTAAATTTAATCTAATGCCCTTTTTTTCTATATGCAATGGTTTAGGACCCTTGTTGTTAAGTGGGGTATGATTATTCACCAAGAGATGTTCTGCGAATTTTGAGGATGTGTTTTTATTATTATAACATCGTATAATATGTTCTTGGAATCTAGTTGAGAATGCCCTCCCCGTTTGTCCGATGTAAGTGGCGTTACAATCGGCGTGGTCACATTTTAATTCATAATAACATTAATAACATTAATAACAGTGGCATATATGAATTAAAATGTGACCACGCCGATTGTAACGCCACTTACATCGGACAAACATGACAAAAAAATAATAATGACAAAAAGTCATTAGTAAATAATTAAGAACCCATTACCATTCACTGAGGGGAAAACATAGATTGGTTTAACCAACAATAGATCATGTCATCGGTGTAACCAGTAATAAATCAATGTATGCACCTTCAAAATTTACATTTGAAATAGTATAAAAACGTCGTCTCAATGTGGACTAACCACAGTTTGAAAATGGCCTTGTAAGCCGAAACAGCTGTCACAATAATAAAAAACTAAAACACTTGCAGAACTTAATAATAATATTATCAAATTTAATCTAAATTAAATTTATAAAAAAATTAAATGGAGTTCTACGAATTAAACACAAAAACAATAAATAAATTAAAAATTAATAACTGGTTGGCGTTGACCAAATTCAATATTCATATTTTAGAACAAAGAAAATTAATAAAATAACTGGTTGGTGTTGACCAAATTCAATGTTCGTATTTCAGAACAAATAAACTTATTGATAATAAATTATTTTTAGATTCTATGAACAAATACTGTTTATATATTGATTAACATATATTTCTGAATACACTGATCTAAAAGTTTCCTAAAATTATGTTTAATTAGGTATCTTAATGAAGGCACAGAATTCACGGAGATATTGAATACGACACAAATAATAATAATAATAAAAATACTTGGATGACTTGTATAGCGCCGTTTTTGTGCAAAAACACCTCAAGGGCATGCATAGAATATGAAAACATATTTATAAATTTATACAATAAACTAAATTACACCATATTTACAAATAAATACAAACATAATTATACTCAATTTAAATAAAATAAACACCTACATCTAATCTAATCTATATTTACAATTAAATTATAACTTTTCTTATGGTTGTTGAGATCAATAAGAAAAAAAACTGTTCAGCTTCACAAAAAATAAGATAAAATTACAATCGACAGGAAAATAAAGTTCACTGTTAAAGTTTTAGACGCCGCACTGTACAAGGAACTGCTCAAAATGTCTCTTAAGCTTTCCGAGTATGGGGGAAGGTTTTGGCAATGTACCATAGGTGGCTGATACGCTGTTGGTCTCTCTTTAACTCCTCTTCTTCTGTTGTCCGTGTCCGCTTGTCCCATAAACAGGAGGAGAGAGCCTTGGAAATCAAGCTCCATCTTTAATAGTTCATACTCAATGCTCGGTACAACTAGTCCTAAAGTTGCACAGCCGTGCGTACTTGACATCTCAGGTGGAACTCCCAGTTTCCATCCACCTAAACCACAAACAGGGTCTTTCTCCAAATGCTGCATCATGTGAGGATCAAACACAGTCGAGGAAGCTCTTTCCAAATGGAAATCCACTTCCGATGCTCCAGGCATGTGATAATTATTTTTTCCCTTCTTAAAATGCCCCGCCGCTGTTACAGAAAAACTAGTTCCTGAACAAACTGTATCAGTATAGAATTTGTATTCGACAATCCAAGTATTATCGCCTGAGTAGAATTTGAAATGTCTAGTCAGATAGAGTCCCATGGGTCTGTTTTCACAATTTAAGGATACCCACTCTCCGGTAAGAAAGAGCGGCAGTATCGGTTTCGTCATCAAGTAAGGGGGATTTTTTTCATTTGCTGCTGCAATTTGAGAACACACTGGACAATGATGGAAGATATCCAGATTCTTTTTTAAAACCTTTTCACTCATTTTATTCTTAGCGTCCTTTGATGAAGCAATAGAGTCGATGTGTTCTACTTTTCCTGCATCAAAATGGCCAACGAAGCCCTTTTCACGAACGCGACCTCTTGATTCATCTACACCTTTGGGGTCGATGTTGAGTAACGATTCACTTTGGATGAGTGAGTCGCTTTCTAGTCCAAGAGTATCGGCAATCGATGTATCTACTTTGAGCAATGGCACTTGATATGACGTTGGTTTGTACGAAGCTCTTCCTTCAATCCTTGAGTGTATATCTCCCAGTAAAAGTTCTTGTCGGTAGTGAGTTACTTCAAAGTCGCTATCAGTTCCCAGTTTGATCTGTACTTTGTAATGTTGCAATTCGTGGAAAACGAGGGAAATAGAATTCAGGCAGTTGAAGCTTTCGAGGTGGCATATTTTGAGGCCCTTCTTGTTGTGAAGTTTCTGGTTAATTTCTTGTCCGTTGGCTGTTGTAGTGAAAGGTCTTAGGTTCCCTGCTGTGGCATCTTCGCCCAACTTGAGGATAAAGTATTCGCGGAAAGGCATCCATCGCTTCTTTGCAATTCCTGTAAAAATAAAAAAAGGAATAAATTAGTTGTCAAAATAATGTTAAGTACATATAACTATAGAAATTATATAATGTGTAAATGGATTGACTGCGGTCTATTGTTTCAATCAATTCTTTAAAATTAACGTAATACAGGGATCTGCATTGTCCATTAGTAATACGCCATTTAACTATAAATTTCATTAGAAACCTGCTCTATCCAATATATTAGTACATTTAATTAGATAATCTACACAGGCTGCTTTGAAAGTAGTGCTGAGATAATAGCAACTTTACATGTGTGTAGTAATTTAAATTGCTGTGCAACATGCTTTATAGATTTAAGATAGGTACTGTAAACTTTTGAAGATAACATGGAAGCAAAGAGCGTGTAAGCTGATGTTCTGTGAATCGTTCGGGTAAATTTTATTTCGACTCTTGAGAAGAATTTTGTAGAAACGGTTTGTTATTTCAATTCATTGTGAAAATTAAAACTGCTGGCGCCATTAGCATATTTATTAATATTGAATAAAAGATTGAGGGGAATAGGAAATTGGGAGGAGATGTCATTTTTCATGATTGATTGAAAAAATGGATCAGAGTGAATTCCATTTTGCACTGGAGAAGACTGTGAAATTTGCATTTCAGTTGATCTCAGCAACTGAATTGAAGAAAAAATGAGAACGCCCCTGGAACAATTAAAACACGTTGCTTTTCGCAATAGACAAAAGAATAATCTTTAAATATTGAAGACAATATTAGTGATTTTTAAACGAAAATCTGAAACAGAAAAATCAGAAAAGGAAACGGTCACATCTGGGACTCGAACCCAGGACCCTTGTCTTTCCGGGACAATGCTCTACCAACTGCGCTAATGGGACCCTATTCCCCTCGGTCACTTTTAACTGTATCATACTTCGAATAAGAACTACCAACATTGTCTTCATTTTTTCACCGCACTTTTTTATTGGCAACTATCTTTATGTATGATCGCAAGATTCAACCCGAACTAAATGCAATCCAGACAGCGTCTTTTAGATAAACCTATCTTATTTTTTATTTTTAATGTGCGACATCTGTTGACTTTTCAAACCACAAGGGTCCTAACAGAATACATACATATTGTTTTATTTAACTTTAATTCCCAGCATGTGCATGAACTTATAATGCTTAGTTGACAAAAGACCCTTGGTTAACAAGTCAGCGGGCATTTCCTGAGTTGAAATGTATTCAATATTAATTAATTTATTTTTAACTGCATCTCTAACATAATGATACCGAACATCAATATGTTTTGATCTAGCATGTGCCTGATGACTTGTTGCTAATTTTAATGCACTTTGATTATCACAATTCAATTTAATTACACATTTTTTATCAGTAAGTTTATATATAAGATTTCTGAAATAAACAGCTTCTCTAGATGCCTCTGAGAGAGCAACATATTCTGCCTCAATACTGGATAAGGAGACAGTCTTTTGTTTTTTACTTTGCCAGGAAATCACAGAACCACCCATTACAAAACAGAACCCAGTATAAGACTTACGATCCAGACTATCACTAGCCCAGTCTGCATCAACAAAACCTGTCAGCTCTACATTTTCCTTACAATATGTTAAACAATAGTGTTTTGTCTTTTGTAAATAATTTAATATTCGTTTAGCATAACTAAATTGAGTTTCATTTTAACTGTTATTGAACTGGCTGAGATAACTAAGGGAATACGACAACTCTGGTCTAGTCAAACTGCCAAATACACAAGGCTTCCAATTAGCTTTTGATATGGAATGTTTACTACACAATTTTCAGCCTTTTCTATGTTCAACTTACTCTCAATGGGGGTATCTAAAGTTTTACAATTGGACATATCAAACCTTAATAATAATTGCTCTATATATTCCTGCTGATCTATAGTTATAGTCTTACATTCTTTGTTTACACTAATTCGCATGCCTAAGTAACGTCTAACAGGACCTAAATCTTTTAATTTTAATTGAGAACTTAATACATTTTTTAATTTTTCTGTTTCTGCAATACTATTAGAAAAAATTAAGAAATCGTCAACATATATAGCTACAATAATCTTGACATTCTCATAAAAAAATGTAAACAAGCATGGTTCAAATTTACTTATTTTAAAACCAAAGTTCAGCAAACAATCTTTCACTTTTTCATACCAGACTAAAGCATTTTTGTTGTTTGTTTTTGGGGTGTTATGCCGTGAGAATCTAAAAACTTACCAGACTAAAGCAGACTGTTTCAGTCCGTATATAGCTCTTTTTAATTTCAAGACCTTTCTAATTTGCTTATTTACAAAACCTTCTGGAATTGACATGTAAATATTTTCTTTTAAATTTCCATTTAAAAAAGCTGTTGTCACATCTAGATGTGTTATGTCCATATCCCACTGTACACTCAGAGCAAATAACATTCTCAGCGCAGAATGTTTTATGACAGGAGAAAAAGTGTTCTCATAATCAATACCATGTCGTTGCGTAAAACCTTTAGCCACGAGTCGGGCACGATACCGCACTTTATCATTCACATCTAGTTTTTTTTATTTAACACCCACTTGTTTTGCACAATTAATCCATTACTTTGTATATCAATAATTTCCCACGCATCGTTATCCTCGAATGACTGAAGCTCCTCTCGCATGGCCTGTCTCCACTGATCAGCTTCTGGTCCATTCAGCGCTTCTGAGAAGTCTATTTGTTCGACATCTGGATTGGAATTGGAAATACAGATATTACCAAACCCAAAACGTTCCGGAGGTTTTCGTATTCTCTTCTCCTGTTCTGGTAATTCTGGAATTGGTTGCAACTCACTGATTGAGATATCTGTCTCTATGTTTGTGATGCTTGTATCGTCATCATTTTCACTAGCCGGATCAGTATATATATATTTTTTTTTATTTTTTTTAAAAGAAAGACAAACATTCCCGGGTTACGAATAACCCAACAATGTTTGAAAATCTCCTACTACCACCACAGAAAGCCGAAAATGTTGCTTGTGTTGTGATGGAGGACTTAGCCAGCCGAGGAATCGAACACGCGACGCTCGGGTGAGACCCAAGCGCTATGCCCACTCAACCACTGACCGGTCGAAATATACAGATGTATTTGAATTTTGGAGAGATTCATCCATTGAAGACTTCCCCACTGAATCTCTGCCATCTTCGTTTGTTGCCGTAGACTCATGCCCTTCAAATTCAACATCATCCTGTATCCATTCTGCTATGTTTTCTGCATTGATTTCCGATGATTCTGTTTCTTCTTCTATCACTATTATATCTCTCTTTATAGTTTTAATATTTTTTATGGGTATCATATACACAATATCCCTTTACTATTTCTGAAAATCCTACAAGAATCTGCATTTTAGCCTTCTTGTCCCATTTTAATCTTCTTTCCTTCGGTATGTGGACCATTACGGGGCTGCCAAATAGGCGTATATGACTTAAATCTGGTTTCTTTTTATACCACGCTTCATAGGGTGTTTTATTTCCCAAACTTGAAGTTACAGATCTATTTTTTAGGTATACTGCTGTATTAGCTGCTTCAGCCCAGAACTTTTTTTCTAATTTCGCATAAAAAAGTAAGCATCGCGCTTTCTCTATAATAGTTCTATTAGCCCGTTCACAAACACCATTTTGTTCAGGTGTGTATGCAGTTGTCTTCTGGTGTATAATTCCTTCTCTGAGTAAGTAATTCTCCATCTCACCACTACAAAATTCACCACCATTATCTGTGCGTAATATTTTTTTTTTGTTTTCTGACTATTTTCAGTCATTGCTTTAAAATTCTTAAATATCTTGAAGACTTCATTTTAATGTTCGTGGAAGTATATGAAGGTCATACGACTGTGATCCAATGAACAAGACAAAATACCTAGCACCACCTATGGACTTCGTTTCCATAGGACCACATACATCTGCATGTATTGTATGTAGTATTTCTCTACTTATTTTTCCAACATGATGAAATGGTAACCTCATTTGTTTACCTTCGCAACAGGTCACACATTTCGCCATTGTCATATCACTGGTACCCGGGTAGGACAATCCATCTACAATGCCGTTCTTCATTTTATTTAAATCATTACTGTTAATATGCGCTAACCGCCTGTGCCAAAGATCTGCATTTGCTACAGCAGGTGCTGCCATTATACAATCTGCTACTTTGATGTTTAGCTTGTACACTCCATTTATTGACGTTCCTGTGGCCACCAACACATTCTTAGTGTTACGTATCGTATGTAGGTAGCATTTGTTTTCACCAAAAACAACATTGTTTCCGTTCTTGATTAGTTCGCTCACTGACAACAGGTTTGTTGTTAAGCTCAGTATGCAAAGCACATCTTTAACCATGATATCGTAGTTGCAGTTAGTTATTATTTGTACATCTTCGGAACACAAAACTGGCACTCTCATATTATTCGCGACGGTTATCTCTGATAAATATGGCGTAAAATTTGCGTGTTTTATCCACTCTTTGTTGGCCGTCATATGTGCACTTGCGCCACTGTCAATGTACCTACCATTCGTTTTTATTGTATTCTCCGTTCAAAAAAACTACACAGCATTTGATTGTTTGTTTTTTTTTGTAACACTGGACACTGGTTTCGATAATGACCCGTCTGTTTACATTTGTAACAAGTGATGGTCTTGTCACCTGTCACTTTTGAATTTTTCAATGACGTCGCGCCATTTTTAAATTTCTGCTTGTAGCTTTTATTTGCTGCAAATGCTGCGCCGCTGGAATCCACGTCATTCTTTGAAACCTCCATATCAGTCAACTTAGATTTTATTAAATCGGTGGTAATCTGCATTCCTGAGTGCTCCACCGCCATAATCATTGGCATGAATTTTTCTGGCAGACCTGCGAGAAGTAACGATCCGACCTATTCTTCTGTAATTGTAAATCCTGTGCCCTTCAATCTCTGAGCTGTTTCGACCACTTGCGTGACGTATGAAGTCATGGAATCACAATTTTCTTGTCGTAACGAGATTAAATGTCTTAGTAGAGATATTTTACGAGAAAAGCCTGAGTCATCAAACATAGACCTCAGTTTAATCCATAACTCTAAAATTGTTTTTTGTTTCCTTAATATGCACGTACAATCCAGGGTCAATAGTTTAAACTAGCTTCGCCTTGGCTCTTGCGTCATCTGATGCTTTTGACTCGAAATTTTTATCTGGCTCCCCGCTCCGACTTGATATAGTTAGCGAGGTTGTCAAGCACCAACAGATTTTCGACCGCAAAACTCCACTGATCATAATTCTGGTGTCTTGTCAGCTTCTCAATACTATGAAAATAGTTTACAGCCATATTTCCACGAAAAGTCAACAATTTTCGACTGTTTTATACTAAATTTACACAGTAAAAACCGAAAAATATATGGATATTTGCCCCTAACCTATTAAAACACGTTGCTTTTCGCAATAGACAAAAGATAAAAGAATAATCTTTATTGTTTCAATTTTCAATATAGATGGCGCCACTAAACACATTTGATAATTTTGTTACCATTATTCTAATAGACATGGCACTACAAATACTTGCGTTGGGTCATGTCAAGAGTTGGTATATAAAACAAGAGTATGTGGGAGATGAGAATAACAAAAGGGTATGTTGTATGAGATAACGTATATGTAAATGTGAATGAAGCAAGGAGTGTGTACCAAGTCAGAGTTTTTTGGCGGTAAAACCTTTCTGCCTGAAGGTTAGTTAAATAAATATCGGACAATTTTTATAGCGCCGCTTTTGTGAGTTATCACCTCAGGGGCGCTTTACAGTTGATGCAGGTATGAAACATATATATAAATATTACCAAAATAAAGTGAAGTTAAGTAAAGTAAAATGAAGAACAGGAACAGGTGACATGAAGATAGAAGATGGAGACTCTGCGGCAAGAATCCTAGGTGGTGAAGGAACTGTACCAGCTGCTGCAGCGAGAGTCTATCGCGTCCACCAACAGTGCCAGCACGAGGTTCGTCATCCGTTCAGGTATGTGTCTGCTGCTAATATAGCGCTGACATGTGTCTGCTGCTAATAAAGAGCGCTGACACAATATCTTCACATAGATAACAGACCTTGGCAGCACCGCTGTGACGTTCGACGAAGATAGAAAATTGTTAAATTTTATTCTCTGCTTTTGTGTAAACCGTTTATTCTTTATTTCATATTCTGTAAAAAAAAATTTTTAAAGGAACACAATAGGAAATTTTATTTTAAGTTTATTATAGTTAAGCGCACTTGAAGTGAAACAACACAAAACTGCGCTATATAAATGCTATGTTATTATTATTATTATTATAGAAGATGGAGACTCTGCTGCAAGAATCCTAGGTGGTGAAGGAACTGTACATATAGATTGTCCACGTCGGTTTTCAACCATTCTAATTATTGTCCATATGGTATTAGCAATGATGACAGCCAGTTTAGCCTCATTTTGACCATATTTTCTCTGCCAGGTATCCACTGCCATATTTATCAGTGTTGGTATCAGCAATGACGACAGCCAGTTTAGGCTCATTTTGAGTACGTTTTATAAACAACTACCACATTCACCTGATAAAGTTCTCTTATACATATTGAAAAGCTTAAAATAAACAATAATAGTATAATAATAAACTTGGCACGTCATTTAATCAGAATTCCCAGCATCCAAGCGGATGAATGGTTGAGATGAGGCTGATATCTAAACGTGCATCGGTGACGTCATATCGTGTGAATTTTTCCCCCATACCGTACACACTCTCATCTCTGATGGACCATCTTCCTTTTCAATGAGGCTGCGGAAACAGATTTAGAACTGTACGAATGAAAGCGAATCTTGACTCACGGAAAACTGAACAACTATGTTAGCATACGAAGAAAAATTAGTACGGAATTTATACTGTTAAATGTGACTACGTGATCATTTCCTAATAAAATATTAGTCATTCGCCGCCCTTGAGGTGATTTTTCACAAAAACGGCGCTCTACAAATTATCCAATTATTATTATTATTATTATTATTCAGAAAAAATCTGAACACGTGTTCAACACTCAGGTGGTCTTGTCTTGTCCGAATAAACCTTGTCGGTGATCTTGTCCGATAGCTGGCTAGGTTGACATAGCGTTTGGGCCCCACCCAGGCGTAGTGTGTTCAATTCCTCGGCTGGCTAAGTCCTCCATCACAACACAAGCAACATTTTCCGTTTAATGTGGTGGTAGTAGGAGATTTTCAAATATTGTCCAGTTATCCGTAACCCGGGAATGTTTGACTTTCTTTTAAAAATTAAAAAATATATATATAATGGAAGAGAGGCCAAATAATAATTATTATAAAGAACACGCGTTCCGACTTCCTCATAACTAATAACTTATTTATCGATTCATTTGTTATAGGAATCCAGTCTCGTTTTTAACAGAAAAACGTAATCAGTAAGTTTTGTCTAAATTTGAAGTAACGAGAGAAAATTGAATGAATTATTTATTTATTTATTTATTTTTCATGTTCTCCGTAAAACGGTTATTCACCAATACATTATGGAGAAGATTACAAATTAGAAAAAAAGTATAGCAAAACACATAAAAAGGTCAGTTTCACTACTTTGTGACATACGTCAAAAGATAATTGTTAAACTGCCTGTAGGTTACGTTAAAAATGTCGATGGTCAATGCAGACTCGTTGAGCAGTTCAGTCGCTCTGTTGACTGGGGCGTTCTGATAGGCAGAAGTCCTCGCTTTTGGAGCATAAAAAAGGGTATGGGACCTTCCACGAGTATACTTGTCTGGGACATATAAGTTAATCTCTTTCAAAATAGGTGGATTATGTATAGTTCCAGAGATTATCTTAAAAAAATGTTTTCCTAAAAATATTTTTCGGCGGGCTTCTAATGTATTAAGATCGAGCATTCCTGCTAAGAATAAGGATGGATATAGGAAAGGGTACTACATATATTATTTATATTATATTATATTATTTATTATATGAACTATTTTTACTTTATCATTTATGGGGCTGACGGTGACCGGATAAATCATCACAATGATAATTCATCACATCTTTAAAAAGTTATATAAAGTCATGGAAAGTGATGAAACAAAAACTTTATTAACTGGGTTAAGTACGTTAGTTTAGATTAGGTTAGGTTAGGTATAAAAAAAACTCTCATCGTGTCTAATGACTTTATATCACTTTTTAAAAGTGTGTTGAATTGTCACTGTGATTACGCTATACGAAACATGGCTTGGCCTATTTTAGCATATCGCTCGCCATACAATCTCGATGGGAATGTATGGCGAGCGATATGATGATACAGGTAAATAATGACAATAATATAAACAACGATAATATAGCGCTCTGATAGCCTGGTCTGTCACAGGCTTTAAAAGAAGATAATATCGATACATCTAAACTAAACATGACACATTACAGGATACCACTAAGCCATTGAAATCTGATTCTGATCTGATCTCAATTTGAGAATTACCATTATCATTCTATGATTGTAAATTTACAAAAAAATATAATTAATTAGGTCTCAATAGCTAAGTGGTTATCCTGGTTAGAAAGATATGCTGGGTTCGATTCGATTCCCAATTGCGATGCATTCACGTTGAGATTCTTGCACGATATTCACATAAAAAACAGGTGTCTATAGTGATTTGTTTTTGGGGTATTATGCCGTGTTGCGCTACCTCCTTCTTTAGCCAACGTTTCGTCATTTCATCATTGCAGTGTCCATCATCAGGGCAGATGTGTAATTTTGATAACAGGTGTCTAATTAAAAATATTATTTACTTAGAATAAAACGTACGTGATGTACAGGAAAATCATTTTGAAGAGAATACGATTGAATAAATTTGTGCACACCGATAAGTAGAGAGAATCAAAAATATTTTTCGAACTAGTTTAGAACACACGCACGCAGTCCCCTCTTACCCCGCAAATTCACAAAGATACAGGGTACTTAACTGTGTAGCAACGTTTATCAGTTCCATTTTTTGTTTGTTTATTATTAAACTAGCTGTAATCCGCCACGCGTTGCTGTGGCTCAGTCTGTATGTGCTGATAAAGAAACAATAGCGCGTGTTGCTTTTACGTTCAACAGATGGCGCTGTATTTTTACCTGTCGTATGAGACATCTATTTAATATATAAAAACACGCGTATTCGAATGTAAGGCTGTGTTAAAATTTCAAAGCATTCGGTGATTTTCAAAGATTTAAGATTTTGAAGGAAGGATTTTTTTGATTTATAAAGATTAAATTATTAATGATCCACCCAGTACATCACTACACAAGCAAGAGTCTCTTCAAAATGTTTCTTTATCTGTTCGTATGTGTTTTGGTACAAACATTTACAATACCACTTATAAGGTTGAACGTGAAAGTAATTGAAATACGGACTGTTCTCCAAGACAAAGTTGAGACACGGTTCACCCAGTTCAAAGGTTAAGTGAAGTTATGTTAGGTTGTAACAACTTGTACAGCCATTTTATTAAGTCTACGTAAGATTATCTAAGCTTTTGTGAGGTTTTGAGGTTATGTTTTGTAAGATTGTGCAAGGTGATGATAGGTTATATAAGTTGAGTTAGGTATACATTTTACCATAACAAGTGCTGAAGATCTTAGCGGTAAGCTACATCTTTTTAGCTGTACTCATCAGCCTTACTTTTGTAAGGTTTTGTTAAGTTGGGTAAATTAAGTTTTGTAAGATTATTTTAGGTTATGTTAGGTTTTGTAAGTTTAGTTAGGTATAAATCTAACCAGAACAAGGGCTGAAGATCTTAGCGGCAAGCTACTTACTTTTAACTGTAATCACATCAGCATTACTTTTGTAAGGATTTGTTATTTATGTTGGGTATACATAATAGGTTTTGAAAAGTTAGGTTATGTTACGTAGAGTTAGGTATAAATCTTACCAGGACAAGTGCTGAAGATCTTAGCGGCCAGCTGTTGTGCTACCTCGGCTGTGTGAGGCACCAGTCCCACCCTGGTAAGCGAGTACAGCCCCCCCGCACGCAGCTTGCCCCGCGCTATGGCTGTGTACACGGGGCTCGTGCAATGCTCGTCTGCGTAATAGTGTTGTACTAGGCGGAATGAGCTGTTGGAGTGGAACGTGTAGGACCGGAGTAGGAACTCAGGGCCGGGCCTGGTCTCGCATCTGTGGAAAATAAGAATACTACTTAGTGTATTTATAACAAAAATTATACAGTAGCATCTCAGGTGAACCTTTTTGTAAACATTAACTCTAAACAGGTAGACACTGAAACTATGTCATTCCATTTGGGGTATGTTGTGAGGCTGACGGATATAGGGAGGGAAAGATGGGGATGAAACTGACAGTTCAAATTTCGTAACTGAACACGGCTTAAGCCAATTTAAGCAACTGAGAACATTCTGAGAGGTGATATTTCACCAGGGCGATACTGAGATTACTGATTCGTAAACCATGGAGGCCATCAGTATACAGTAAATTAACAAACCTATGCGCATATCAATGATTTTATTATTCTGTGTGTTATTGTGGCGATGCACCACGTCAGGTTATATTTGGAATCGGGTCGCTAACAACAACACTCCCTATGTAAATGGTGATAAGGTTTAAATTCCCGCTCAACACCAGCCGCCTGTTTTGATTTATACAAGAAAAAAGATACGGTACAACAGATATTTAACTAACTAACCAACCAACACGCCGTTTCTGCAGGGGTAGGCACAGGGCCGTATTTGTACTTTTCACAAGTATAGGCCACTTCTTTTGCGCCGCCCCCTACCCCCTTCTTGAAAATTGCCACCGATATAATCTATCATAAAAAAAAAAAAAAAAATAAAAAATAAAAATTAAAAAAAAATTAAAAAAACATAATCACTCACTTTTAGGCTGCCATTAGGTGACACACAATTTTCAAAATAAATATTCAAATGTAGGAAGTAGGTATTCAAAAATAAAATAAACAAACGAATTAGTAAAATTTAATTTCATTAGTAAAATTTAATAACAAGAATTACAATTTTTTTCGGGTTTTTTTATTGAAAAAATCATCTATAATATCTTCATAGCTTATAGTATTCATTAAGTCTGCTTCAATGCTCAGAAGAGCCAAAGAGTTAAGTTTTTCTTGCGACAGTGAAGATCTTTGGTAATTTTTCACACGCTTTAAACAGGAAAAACTCCTTTCTCCAGAACAATTTGTGGCCGGGGTGCAAAATGCAATGCGGAGAGCTATATCCAAGTTTGGATAAACATTACACAGAGATTGTTTCCTCAAAAACTTAAAAAGATTCAGTAATGATGTCGATTCAGGTTTCTCTGCAGTCTTATTAGAGGAAATGTGACTACAAAAGTGTACACATTCTTGAACTAAATCGTCTTCTAAATCATTACAGTAATATTGCATAAGAGACTGAGCTTTTTCTGAGACTCTTTGTGTTGAAAGTTCACTCATTCTTGTTAAAAATGAAAAATTTTCTTTAAAGATTATATATGCACCATGTCTTTTCTCTAATTCAGCTCTCAGTCTGTCCAGAATTACCAAAAGGGTGTTGACTCTGAAAGAGTCTTTGGAGGTTGTTTCAATTTCCTCATTTGATGCTTCGTCTATGAAGTTTTTTTCTCTTAGGGTTCCTCTTACTCTTAATTTCGCCCGGATATTGCTTAAGTGCGCTCATTTCAATTGTACTTTTTTCGAAAAAATCAAAGTTTTCTCGCTCTGCTATTTTGAATTCGAGAAGAGATCCATAAAGATCAGATACCGTCAGTACATCAACAGATGAGTTCTGAATCTGAGCACTCACTTTATTTAATCTGTCCAAAATAGCATTTTAAAATACGATCATAAATGCCGTTTCCAGTTTTTCCAATTTAAGGCGAATTCCCTTTGCTTCTATTTGTGGGATGGGTTTCTGTGTAGCGTCAGTTTCAATCATTTTTAAAACCGTAAGTACTTCATCCCATGAATCTCTAACACTTTGACAGGCATCTGCTCTTGCTGACCAACTTGTGAGGTTTACTCTCTTCAGCGTCTTTCGTTTTCTTATTTCATTAGCCAATTTTTTCCAACGATCGGTTGACTTCACAAAGAAAATATTTACCTCTTCCAGCAACATGAAGAAGTGACAGGCTTCTGTACAAGACTCAGTGGCCGAGGTTCCCACCAAATTTAATGAATGAGCTGCACAAGGGACGAACATGGCAAGTGGTGCTTGTTCTTGAATTTTGGCTTGTAAACCATTATAAATTCCTGACATGTTCGAGGCATTATCATATGACTGACCACGGCAGTCTTCTAGATTTATGTTCAACTTTTCTAGCTCTAAAGTACTGGCATCAAACATATCTTGAGCCTTGTGTTCTACAGAAGGTAAGAATTTAAGAAATCTCTCACATGGCTCTCCATTATTTAAAACATATCTAATCACAAGTGTCAGTTGATCTACGTGTGCTGCATCCGGTGTAGAGTCTACAATTAAAGAAAAGTATTTCGCTTCTTTTATCTCATCACTAATGCATTTCAGTACTTTCTCAGCCATTAAGCAAATGAACTCGTCCCAGACAGTTTTTGATAGGTAGCTAGTAGTTCCAGATCCTTGGTTTGCATGTCTTTCAATATCCTTGGCTAAAAATGGATCAAACTCTGCTATTATTCCAAATAGCATTATGTAATTCCCACTGTGCGGGTCACCAAATTTTTCATTACTTCCTCTGAAAGCGAGACCTCTTGATGCCAATCCTTTCATTACAGCAACGACCCTCTTTAAAATGTTCTTCCAATAAGCAATTTCCTCGTTTAGTTGGGCAGTTAGTGAAGATTGAATACAACCGTGAATCAAACCTCTAGATCTTAAAGCGAGAATACAAGACTTATGATTTGGAGAGTTTTCGTGTTGAGCTGGCCGAACGACATATTCGTAAACAGGGAATTTTTATATAAATTCTGACATCGATTTCGTTCGTGTGGCCGATGAGATATTTTGCCGAATCTGGAGGATACCTACAGTGTCATTTGTTAGATAATTCTCCCCACACAAAAGTTGGCCGAAAGATTTTTTTTTTCATAACAAATTTGCAATCAACTTTTGCCGTTAGTTTTGGTAATGTGGCACGTCGGATATTTTCATCTTTAAAATGACACCGGGAGTCGTCGCTTTCCAGGACTCCTCCCGGGCCGAAATCTGGATGAATGCGTTTTTTTAACTAATCTTATTTGGGGTTAAAGCCCAGTACTAATTTGGTTCATGTGGCCTATGGGATGGGATTTTTACGGTCATCGCTTGGACTACAAGTATACACAAGAAACTGCCGCATTGCACTGCCGGCCGGCCCGGCGCGCGCGTGATACGGTATATTATTTTTTTTTATTTTAAATACATAAACGGCTGTACTGCCTTTTATAAATAAACATATAATAGAGTACAAAGTAAAAAAATAATATTATTTCATTATAGTAGTTTTAAACTTAAAAATAACATACAATTATTTTGTGTATCACAACCAAAAATAACAAAAAAAGAACATTGAGAAATATCTTCATTTCATTTCAACATGTCCATATTGCGTATATAAAATTACATTATGGAAAAATAATTTCTGAGTGCATGTTTATATTGTGTGTTCTTTTTTATTGTTTTTTTATTATGTGTTCGTACGGACTGTTCATCACATCACCCGCCCCCGATCCGCCGCCCGCCACCTTGCCGTACGGGCAGTAGCATCAATATAACTAACTATCTAACTAAAGTACTAGGAATTAGCGCCTTTCAAAAATAATATTTATCGTCTAATAGTCATAAAACTTTGTCTATCCACAGGGACTTTTTTTGTTTATAATCGCATAAACGGCTTACCAAAGCGAGCGAGTGCCGCCCCCTGAACTCTGCCGCCCCTAGGCCGCGGCCTATAAGGCCTATTGACAAATCCAGGACTGGGTAGGCAGAGAGGACGGACCGCCAAACAACTCGGTCTTGGCACATACTCCTTGCCTCATTCACATTCAGACATACTCTTCTATTATTCTGACTCTTGACATGGCCCTACTCAAGTATCTGATTCACTTGGTCGTGCCATGTCTTCCTCCGGCGTCCCCGACTTCTGCTACCATTCGGATTTGAATCGTTTATTCTCCTTACACTGCATTCGCTCTACATAATGGATAAAAAGCCACACCTCTCTGTTCTAGCTTGAGGTGATTTTGCACAAAAACGACGCTATACAAATCATCCAAACATTAGTATTATTATTCTAACTCAGTCTCATTTACGTAATTGTAAAAAGCATTCACTTTGTGGCTCATCATAATTTATGTGTTTTTATTATACAGTCTCATTTATTTTGGTCCTTCGAGCCGGATTAAACATCTTCCGCCTTTCTTGTTAGATTTACGCGCTTACTTGTTCTGATAATTCATTGCGATCACATGTTAAAGTATGTTAGCTTAGGTAAATACTTGAAGGACACGGCACGAATTATCTTAATCGTGCCTTTTTTTATAGTGAATACCTCACAAGAGTCCCAACTGCTCCCGTCTGGAGCCAGTGAGACTATGGCATCCCCAATTGGGGGATGTTGTGAGGCTGAAGGTAAGTGGGGAAGGGAAAGAGGAAGGTGGGGAAGTACCTGGCTATTCAGATCTAGTCACTAAACACGGCTAAAGCCATTTGGAGCAACGTTTCAATTCTGAATGGTGGTCTTACACCAGGGCGATACTGGTAGTATCTTCCACTCTGTGCCTATAGGTATATCTCTGAGAATCTGCGGCATCTTTTCCTCAATTCAATATACCTATTAAAACCCTGTGTTAAAAATCGACCGTTTTAACTTCTTAGATTTTTGCCTAACCTAAGAATGACTAAAATAACATACTACTTCTGTGGGATGTTTTGAAATATTAGTTTAATAAAAGGTAAAATCAAAAACCCACTAGGTAGGTAGATGAAAATTCGAAGTTCGGTTAGAAAAATCTCAAAGACACCCATAGACATATGAATATATAGACTAGAAATTAAAGGTGAGGGGTAAAATCAACTGTTGAAAAACGAAGGGGGTAAAGCTGACTGTGATTCGTCAATAAATCAATCTGACAGTATATAGGCATCTCGCATTATAATATCACCATTCAGTTCTTAAAAGTAAAATCTGCTTTTGAATGAATAGACATTTTTACATGGGAGCGCAAATTACTCGCCACGTTATGAACAAATTTGCGAAGTCCAAATTCGACAAAAAAAAATTCTTCTATTTTCAGAGTCGAATATTTTGTTTACGTATTTAGTTAAGACACTTTTATAAGTGTTCATTATTTAGTTCCCAGTAACCAACGATGCTTACAGATATATCTCGATGTGATAGTATATGTTTCTACAAACTGATCCATATTATACGATGTAATTACGATTAAAATAATGCTTACATATGGAATGTAATACGACAATTGGGTTTATTCTCTTTTTCACATCTATTTTTACAAGTTTTCATAGCTAAGCCACCATTTTGCCGTGTTATTTCGTAAAATGCCTCGACCATAGCTCGACGCTAGTTCGAACAAGAATGATGACGTCACATTCTCAAGATTCACGGGAATCCATACGCGAGCCCAGCCGGCTCCAATGGAACCGGCATGGGGAGTGGGGAATAATACGCTTTTAATCACTTGGGGCAGGTCTACTAATATTCATATGTCTATGAAGACACCCATAGTCACCCAGGTCTAAACTAAAAACTTACCTTTTTAAGCTGTCGCACCCTTAAATTAAATATACCATTCCTAAGAGAAAGTACAGTTATATTCAATTTTTCAATTAAGTCCTTAATCCTGTATCTAAATTTCGCCAATAAACAATTAGAAAATGTTAATTAAGTGTTAATCGCAAGTGACCTACCAGGTAAGTATTGTACTGTATTGTATATCGAGCGGGTTGTGGGACTTTCCGATAATATGTTCATAGCAGGCGACGCTCCGCAACTTTTGCTCACCCACGACACACCAAATTTCTTCCTAGAATTTCGCGGCACACCGAAAGCTAAAATATATAGGTATTAAATTGATTTCTTGTTTTATATTTGAAAAGTATACATACATACATATATCTATAACATATTTATTTTTACGCAATCTTAATAATTATTATAAAATAATAATAAATTAATGAGCGATTAATTGTTAAATTAACCTGCGCTTGTTTCATGAACACAAAAGTTTTATATTCGGCTCGATTTTTGACAGCGCAACCCGAAGTTCTTGGTCAAGACCTTTTAAGCATGACCGATTATCATTTTTAATTAATACAAGCGTTGAAAAACTTTGCTCGCATAAATATTTCGTTGAAAATGGAATGCTTTGACGGAAATGCGAGGATATTATTTTTTAACGTAAATCCAGAAAACATCTAATGGATCTTCGGAGAAGTGAAATTTTAATGTCATGTCATTATTTAAATCTGTAAATTCCTCTCGAATTTGCAGAGGCAGTGCTTCTGTAGAATTTATTGCATTGGTTGCAAAAAGATTTCGAATCCAATCGTATTGTTCCGTATTAATGGAATAAAAATACTGACCAAATTTCTGCTGAAGCATATTTTCATTTTGTTGGGCCAGACCAAGATTGTTTGTTTTCAATTGTACTATGGTAGGTCCTTTGGTACATTTTCAAACATCTTTTTTGCAACTCTTTCTCCCATAGTTCATTATGTTCATTCAAATGCTCGAATATATCAGCCATGTATGCAAGTTTGGCTATCCAGTAATTTTCATCGAGGTGCTGATATAGTTCGGGCGTATTTTGATTTAAAAGAAACTCATGCACCTCGTGAAGAAGCTCAAACAATCTAGCCAAAACTTTGCCTCGGGATAGCCAACGAATTTCAGTATCAAACAAAAAGGATTCACATTTGACTCCCATTTCTGCACAGAGTATTCCAAAGATTCGCGAGTTTAGGGCTCTTGATTTAATTATGTTTACGATTTTATGCATTTATTTATCGTGTTCAAAAGTTCCTCCGGTAAATTTTCGACCATCAATGCTTCGCAATGTATGCAGCAGTGTTTAAATTGTAACGTTTGATTTTTTTATTTTACACAAGAGACAAAACCCTTTTTACTACCCGTCATTGCCGCAGCGCCATCCGTGCAAACAGCAATGCAATTGCTCCATTTAATATTATTCATTTTGAAGAAATCATCGGTTACTTGAAAAATTTCTTCTCCGGTAGTTCGTTTTGAACCTCCTTACAAAATAAATAATGTTCTTTAATAAAGTCTTCGTTAACGAAACGTACAATAGCCATCAACTGTGCTTTATTTTCAATATCGGTTGTTTCGTCGATCTGAAGCGCAAATTTTTCAGCCAATAACAGTTTTCTAATCAGTGTTCCTAATTGTTGTGTATAAAGCTTCGGGCTTTCAGACACAGATGGCAGTGCTCTTAGTTTTAGCCTCCGACGACAGAGGGCGTCTCAGCTTTAGGTTAGGTTTCATTGGAATCCCACGAGGGGACCGAATCTAGCGAGTACCGATAAAGGTTGACCAACGCGGTTATTTATTTATTTATAAATTTACGCCCGGCTGGGCTTTTACATGTTATTTTCTTGTTTTTTACAAAGAACACAACAAATCAAAAATAAAACAAAGTCAAAGTAAAATCACAAAACAAAATCAAAAAGGAAATAGAATACATAGTAAAACACAACCTCTTACAAAAATAATGCCAAAAACGAAATAAAATGAAGCTACTTAGTTTCTGTAGTTAAATTATAGTGTATTTGATATTCTTTTTTCGTTATATTGTACACGCGATATTCTAAATAAACCAGTTAATAACAAGTAACCTATTTATTACTGAAAGAGGTATCTTCCATCCAACGAGTGTTGGGAGTCTGTGGCAAGAAGTCCACGGCTGTATATCCTAAAGGATAGAACATCACAGCTGGCGCAGTCGAAGGATAACTGGAGAATTTTTTTTCGTTGTCACACGGCAGCAGAATTTTGTCAACCAGGAACGTGAGGGCTAAGTCACGGGGTGACTTCCAATTGTGTTTTCCTTCGTGGAGAAGGGAGACAAGATTGTTATCCAGGGCCGTGGAGGCCTAGGATCAACGATTTCTGTTCTAGGAATTAAGAGGCAATTTACCAGAGGACCATTTTAACAAAGGAAAATAATCCATTGCCAAGGCGAGCGGTGGAGCTAATTTGGAACAATAAAACATTGCCAGGACGTGCGGTGTTTGCAGCATTTATCTATTGCCAAGGCGAGCGGTGGATAATAACAACTTTTGAAGGAATTTCTGAAAGACTGGCGGCGGAAAGAAGAGTTCCTGAGTTAAGTAGTTGTTTTTTTTTGTTGGAGGTTATTGTTCCGGGTTTTGTTTTTTTTTCTTGTGTGTTTTTATTGTGGTCTGTGCTTCGTGTAGATATGGAATCGGGAAGAATTCCGAGTTTTAATCATCTCGAGGGAGATTGGTTCGTGTTTAAGCTTCGTTTAGAACAGTTTTTCGTTATAAATGATGAGATTAACGCGGATAAAAAAAGGGCGTTTCTGTTAAATCTTTTGGAGCCGGATACACTCTCTTTGTTGATAAATTTGTGTTTTTCACTTAGAGTTACGGACGTATCGTTTGAAAAATTATGGGCACTTCTTGAAAAACATTGCAGTAAAAAGCGTTCAGTATTCAAAGAACGCGAAGTATTTTTTTCAGCAAGACAAGAGGCGGGCGAATCCATTAAAGATTTTGGGGTTAGATTACGGTCTTTGTCAACTTATTGTGAATTTGAAGCTAGGTTGGAGAAAAATTAAGTAGATATGTTTGCCATTGGATTATTACCGGGTCGCATTAAAGACAAGATTTACTTGGAAGGGCTGAAATTGTCACTTAGCGTACTAGAGGAAATAGCTAATAGTATGTCAGTTTTAGACGTTCCAAATAATTCAGTTAAATCAGAGGTTAACATCATCAGTAAGAATACTAACAATAGGCATTTTTCTAAGGGCAATAAACAAAAGTTTGCCGCGAGTTCATCTGTAAACAAACCGACGTATACAGTACCATCGGGTGCGAAAACCCAGTGCCGAATTTGCAAGAAAACGGGTCATTGTACTAATTCATGCAAATTTCGCAATGCGAGATGCTACAAATGGAATGAAGTAGGTCATCTGCAAAAATATTGTGTGAATAATAACTTTTCAAATAGTGTTAATCCAATTGTTGAGGATTTTTGTTGTAATAATCATGTGATAGCTTCAATAAAACCGTTCACAGCAGACATTATAATTAACGACAAGCATTTTAGAGCGATGGTCGATTCGGAATGCAGGAAGAAATCTTTAAGCGTCATTTTGGTTCATTAAAATTATTGGCGGATAACCGTATCATTACTGGGTACGCAGGGAATCCTTTGAAAGTTATTGGCAAAGGCATAACATTACAACAAAGTCAATGACAGACGTCAAGTATAATTTTGCTCCGTATAAAATAGTGGAATAAAGCGCAAAAAGTTTGTTTGAAACATTATATCACTTGTGTATCTGTGCATCATAGTGCGGCGGAAATTCTGGAACTTATTTTATGTATGTACTGAACCGCATTCTTAAGAGAAACTCATTTAAAAAATTTAAAAAACTGAGATTTTTTCAAATTATTTGGATACACTACCTACATATGGCATATTTATTCTACTAGTCAATAGATGTCAGTAAATACCTAAATGCATTAAAATTATAAAATAAACTAAGTTACGCCTACGAATCAATAGATGGCAATGCCTGCAAACTTGTGAAGGAAAATATTTTTAATTCAACTATTGCCCAATAGATGGTGACAGTGTTTATAAACATCAAAATAAAACTTTATTTATTTTTTTATAAAAAATAGAAATCAAAGTTTTTAGTGGCATTGGATCATTTACTAACCCTATGTCCAAACCAACTAAAAACATGGAAACAAGGTCTAACAAAAATACCAAAGATGACCCAATATTCGAATTCATCAACTCAAAATTCGAAGAAATGAAAACAACTATGTTTAAAAAAATAGAAACTGAGCTTCAAGAAATAAAAACGTTTAACAACTTTATTAACGATAAATATGATGACATCATTCTCAAACTGTCACAAATCATGGATTCACCAATACAAATAAACAAACTTAAGGAAGAAATGGCAGAAAAGGAGAAAAGATTGGCTGCGATGGAGATTCACCTGGCAGATATTGAACAATCAGGCCTATTAAACAGTATCGAAATAAGCGGCCTTAAATTACAAGAAAACATACCCCCAGCCCAGAGGTCGGCAAACTTTTTTGCCAAAGAGCCAAATATGTACATTACAACGATTTAAAAAAAAATAAGAGCCGATAAGGAAGTTGAGTCCATTTTTTTTATTTTTTTTTTATCAATGTTCGCATTCAAACTTAAATACTTTTTTTTTTAAAGTTTGTTTTCATAATTAAATTAATTCTCAAAGTTTAAATTTTATTAAGCCCGCCAAAACGAGCGGAATCCGAGCGGTAAGAGGCGGGGTGTGGGTGTGACGTCATTCGAACTGTGAAAACCACGTCGCTTAAGCATTTTGTATGGAAAATTTTTTATTTCTTCAACAAGGAATTCCAGTAATTTTTTTACCAATGTTAACCGTCTATTAGAATTGATGTTATTAAAAAAAAAAGAAAATTGATTAAGATTTCATATTTAAATTACTATTTTAAGTTAGAATATTTGCTTTTCCCGCCCGGTACGGTATTGCCGTCGCTATTAAAATTTGTTGACGTGCCCCGCGCAAATTCAGGACCACCGTGCAGAAAAGTAAAGACCAAAAGTAAAATAACGGTTTACAGCCCAGTTCACTGTGAGACTTTTCTGGGCGGCCGGCGGCCTGAAGTGTATCACATGTTATGTGACATGTATAATAATTAAAACTTCTAAGTTATGCAATAAACAACATATTATTATAAAGCACTATACGAATATGTATCTTTAGAAATCCATTTCATATAATAATAACAACAAATACGTACATATATTTGACAAACCCAAATAAACGTTTGGCCTATACACCTCTCTCATCTAAACCGACCATCTCTCATGTAATAGAAAGAGATGCACCATAGGTGATCCGTTGTACGTACACGTAAGTCATGACACATGTGACGTCAGAATTCTTTCGACCAATCGTGGAGCGTTTACAGTCTATTGCTATTGAATGCTTTTTCAAGAACGTTTAACTAATTTATATATTTAGAATCGATATTTTTTGATCTACATGAACATATTTTTTATAAGTCAAAATATTTTTCACTCAACTTCCTTATTATGAAAGCATTAATAATAATAACATAACATTTATATAGCGCAGTTTTGTGTTGTTTCACTTCAAGTGCGCTTAATAATAATCATAATAATCAGTTAAGTATTTTAGTATTAAGTATCACACTATTACGTAATTATGATGTATTACCTATTCAAATATTAAGTTGAGATATAATTATTTTATTTCAGACAATTAAACATGCAAAATGAGAAATTTCTTACAATCAAACTGATTGATCAGTTTTGTAAGATTTAAATAACGTAAAATATTGTACAAAGAAAAATTAAAAAAACATATTAAAAATAATATATATTAAACCATGACAATGACAATCATAATAAGTACCTACTTAATGCGAACCATGCCCTTGCATCTCCCTCGAAAGTTTGAGTAAGTCAGGTTTGTATGTTGTTGTTCTAATTTTAGGCACGATTCCAGGTTGTCATCAATAAGACGACTTCTCAGTTTACTCTTGATAAAGTTCATGCTTGAAAAGATTGTTCGCATGAATATGTAGAACCGAAAAGGGATAGTGCAGAAAAAGCGAGTTTTTTCAGCTGGTCATAAGAGTTGGGAATACTATTCCAAGCGTTGAATATGATCATTTCTTCCTTCTCTAGGTCTTTCAAGGTAGACCACTTGTGTTGTGAACTAAGCTCACATTTTTTCTTCTCCAGTATTTATAAATCAACACAAAGACGTTCAAATTTAGAGCTCCATATTTAGTAGTGCTTGTCAATGAAATAATTATTTTCTTGGCGATGCTTCAGCAGACTCGGAAAGTGAAACAATTTTTCCCTTGCAAAATCTTCAGCAAAGAGGGATAATTTGTTTTCAAATGAAACGACTTCTTCTAACATCGGAAAAATTGTATTTCCTTTCCCTTGTAGTTTATAATTAAGTTTATTTAGATGAGACGTAACGTCTACCATGAAATAAAAGTTTTGAATCCACTTATCGTCTGTTAGTTCTGGATAGTTAACACCCTTCTCAAGGAGAAATGCTTTGATTTCTGTAAACAGCAATTCGAAACGCTTTAAAACGTTCCCTCTTGATAACCAACGTACCTTGTTATGAATCAGAAGATCACCGTACTCACTCTCCATTTCAACTAAAAATTCTTTGAATTGGCTATGATAAAGAGCTTTAGCTAAAAATGGAGTTAACAATCGTAATCACCAATTCCATAACTTTACAAATTTATTTTGCAAATGTCTGCACACAAAGCGCTTCTTGATGAATGATGCAATGGTAAGCAAGTATCTCGTGATTATTTTTTTCTTTCAAAAGAGCAACAAAACCTTTTCTGTGGCCGGTCGTACTTTTGGCCCCGTCTGTTGAAATCGACACAATTTTTTCGAAAGAAATTTGATGTTTATCCATACATCCAATTACAGCGTTTGCGATATCCTCTCCACGCGTCTGACCTTTGAGTGGCAATAATCCTAAAAGTTCTTCTTTTGGACCTGTATGAGAAATAAATCTTACAAAAAGCAAAACTTGCGCTGTATCATTTATGTCACAAGACTCGTCAACTACTATTGATAAAGCCTAAACCAATTTTAGATCTTCGATTTGCTGGATGGTTATATTCGAAGACATTTAAAGTGTTCTATCTTTCACTGTTTTGGCAGACAACGGAACTCTTTAATTTTTTTTTTAAATTTCTGCCTTGTTCTTAAAATCCCGAAATAGTTCTTCGGATGCCTTTACAAAACAACTTTTAATGTATTCGCCGTCTGTGTACGGTTTCCCTCTCTTAGCAATCTCTCGACTAACAACAAAACTTGCCATATTAACATTACTGAAAGATTGCATCCAGTTGTTGAATACAGAAGTTAATGTCTCTTGAGTCTTCTGGAGTTCCTCAACTGCTTTCTTCCTTGCATTACCGACAGGATATTTATTGCTAAATGAAGTGTGTTTATTTTTAATTTTTTTTTGTGTCTCTTCAAATTTGACTTCTTGTTATGCGCCAATTTTTCCTTACAAATAAGACATGTCGGAAGGCCATCTAAGTTTTGAATAAACGCGAAAGTCTCGGTCCACTCAACTCTAAATTCACGGTTTTCATCATCCGTTTTTCTTTGCTTCTTTTTGGTAGCCATGTGAAATAGGGGACCTATAAAAAATACCCAAAAATATTTTTTTTCGTCACCAATACTAAATAACTATCATATTATAATTTTATTTTTTCCGACACCAACACTAAATAAATAAAATTATAATATAATGATTATCATATACATATATCAAATTAAATTAATGATGTAAATACCTGTAGAATGTGCAGCTGGATGGAAAAAAAACCCTTGTAACACGTGCGCGACAAACGCGACTGGCGAGGTGACTGCTATACAACGCCAACCAGATTTATTGAAACGCGAGAAGAGTCTCCCTCGCACCGCGCACCCCGCAGGCGTCACCCGCCGATACCATTGGCGCGTCTTGCGCGCCTTTCCGTGAACTTTTGCGCGGGAGCCGCACTTAAGAGGCTAAAGAGCCGCACTTTGCCGACCTCTGCCCCAGCCCATACTGTAACCCAGATCGCTGAGCTCGCAGGAGTTACCATATCACCTGAGGATTCATTTAAAATTACAACTACCAAACCAAACAACCAAAAAAAAATAACAATTAATTTTGCAGACAGCAAAAAAGTACACATCATGTTAGCAGCGAAACATACTGACCCGATAAAAAAATTCAACGGGAAAGAAGACCAATACGTCTATCTAAATCCGGCATTAACCCAGTATTATAAAAATTTACTTTGGAACACCAAACAAAGAGCCCTAATAAAAGAATATAAATATGTTTAGGTGAAATCGGGAAAAATACTTATAAGAAAAACTAAAGATTCAAAGGTTATCGAAATAAAACATCTTAACGATATAGCTACTAAGATGATTTAAACAAATCAAAAAAACCTATAGACACTTCATCTAATCAATACATATCTTTATAATGGCCTCTTTCACAACGGAAACACTTGAAAAACTGATACCTAACCCAATAATCACCACAAATACCTGCATGTTAAACCGTATAATCCAGGACGAGTTACCGATCCTGAACATAATTCATCAAAACATTCGAAGTATTAACAAAAACTTCGAAGATTTCACTGTGCTGATAAATGAATTAGATTTAGAACCTGACTTAATAATCCTTACAGAATGTTGGATAAATTCCTCAACATATGTGCATAAAAACATCAACAACTACAAAGTCTTCAATACTAAACTTCACAAACATCAAAACGATGGAGTAATTGTATATTGTAAAAATAAGATGGAATGCAAAATAGAAGAAATCGAACTACAAGACGCAAACTGTTTGAAAGTAAAACTCGATCAAGATACATGCATCTTTGCTATCTACAGATCCCCTTCATCTACAAATTTGTCACCATTTTTTGAATCACTAGACTGCATTTTACTTCAAGAACGAAAGGAACTTGTTCATCATAGGGGACATCAACATTAATATACTGGATACTGGAAGGCAACATCCAAAAACACAGGAATACCAATTACTCCTCCTCTCCCACGGGATGACTGCCGCTATAAGGGAACCAACAAGAGTGGATCACAAAATTAATAAATCAATCCCCTCGCAAACCTGCATTGACCACATAATGACAAAAACTAATAAAAAATACTCCACAATCATACATCAATCCACTTTCACAGATCACTACACTTTAATTTTTAACATCCATGCAAAGGAAAATCGACCATCGACTCAAAATTTTACGGGGAATAGACATGTTATAGACTACAACGAATTAAAAAATTCACTAAAAACTGAAACCTGGGAATTAATATATAAAACTGAAAACCTTGAAGATGCTTGGAAATTATTTATTAAACTATTGCAATTAAAAATACAGAACCACACCTCAATAAAAACTTACACATATTCACACAATAAAATTATCAAAAAAGCATGGATCACACCTGGCCTACTAAAATGTATAAGAAAAAGAGACAAGATCCATCAGCAAGTAAAAAATTATCCATACGACCTTTCCCTAAAACTATTTTACAAAAATTTTAGAAACATCTGCTCCAATCTTACTAAATCAGCCAAACAAAATTATTACAGATCTAAAATTCATCAATCCAATAATAATCCAAAACTTATCTGGCAAATAATTAAAGAAATCACCTACACAAATCAAAACAAAACACACCCATTGGAAGAAATCAACACAGAGAACGGTACACTCTCGCTCAACAAAAACGTACATCAACTAATTAACTACACAAACAAATTTTTTGCAAACATAGGCTCGAACTTAGCGAATAAAATAACCAAACCCCAACACTATGACCCGAAAATAAACAAACACCCAAATCCGCATAGGCTTAAATTTGCTCTAAAACCAATCACTAAACAAGAACTAATTCTAATATTTTCTAAATTCAAACCAACATCTTCATCTGGTAGTGATGAAATCACAATGAAAACATTAAAATTTATACAAGATGAAATTACCGAACCGATACTCTTTCTAATAAACAAATCTATTACGGAAAGCAGATTTCCATCACAACTCAAAATAGGGACTATTACACCAATCTTTAAATCAGGAAATCGTACAGATATCAATAACTACAGACCAATCACAATTCTGAACACATTATCTAAAATCTTAGAAATAACAGTTAAAACTCAACTCGTCGATTACCTAGAATCAAATAAACTATTATCACCAAAACAATTTGGTTTCAGAAAAAATCTAGGAACATCCAACGCCATAGCCTTAGTAATTGAATATATTAAAAATTCTCTAGATTCACATAAAAAATGCATTGGAATATTTCTCGACCTTTCTAAAGCCTTCGACACAATAAATCACTCACTTCTTTTCCAAAAACTAGTTAACATAGGGATCACTGATAATGAACTGATATTCTTTAAAAACTACATGGGAAATAGAAAGCAAACTGTGAAACTTAACAACATAACCAGTGAGTGTATTGATGTCAAATTCGGGGTGCCTCAAGGAAGTATTCTGGGTCCGATTCTGTTCCTAATTTACATTAATGATCTATGCCACATAGAATGTGACGGAGAAATCATCAGTTTTGCGGATGATACTGTTCTCATTATAAATGGGAATAATTGGACAGAAACATTTAAGAAAGCAGAAGACACACTAAACAGGATTAAAAAATGGCTAGACTACTATTCACTTACACTAAATGCTAATAAAACCAAATTCATCACTTTCAAAATAAAAAATACAAAAAACTCTGAAGAAAACCTTAACTTGAAAATTCATAGCCCGCATCACTTAAATGAGCATTGTAATTGTCCCTCATTAGAAAACGTTGACCATATAACGTATCTAGGTCTAAAAATAGATGAAAATTTAAAATGGACCAATCACATTAGCTATTTAGATAATAAAATTAAAAAACTAAGTTATTTTTTCAAAACTATCAGGAATGTGCTCATTAAAAAAGACTTAATCAAAATCTACATGGCTCTCTGCCAATCACTGTTAGAATACGGTATTATCGGATGGGGCAGTGCAAATAAAAATATACTAAATCCCCTAATTAAATCTCAAAAAGCCATAATGAAAATTATACTAAAAGTTCCTGTAAGAACTAGCACTGACGAAATCTTCACCAATCTTAACATCATGTCAATTAAACAACTATATTCTAAAACTATACTCATTTACATTCATAAGTACAAAACCCAAGAAAAAACAACAAACACGTACAATAGAAACACTAGATCTCATGGTCATAAACTTATCCAACAAATAACTACTAATACAACTTTTGGGCAAAAAAGCTTCTTATACCATAGTATTAAACTTTACAACAAAATACCACTTTCACTGAAAAACCTCAACACTTTAACATTTAAATCTGAAATAAAAAGCTGGATACTTAACATAGAGAGAACTGAAATCGAAAATTTACTGAGATCAAACACAGACTAAAACAGAATCAACTGAACTATACCAAAAAACACTTCATATATATATAACTATACAAAAAAACACTTCAGATATGTATATATATAAAAAAACATCTTACTTATTTTAAAATTATAAAAAAAAAATTATACTGCATGATATATGTTCATAATTTAATCCATATTTAACTTTGATGTAATATTAATATTCTAAATTAATTATACATAATATGTAAATGAAATCCTCAGCACGGGAGATCCCAGTGAGGATATCATTATATCTCTTTGTTACACAAAAAAAGATAATAAAACACTTATTATTATTATTATTATTATTTTTGACGTGAAGTTCAAAAATAAAAACAATAATGTTACATTTATAATTGTTGCGGGAGGTTCAGATCTAATTGTAGGTAGAGATTTCATGGATATTTTTGGGTTAGAAATCGCTTCAGTACAAAATACAATTAATTCGGTGGACCCTGAAGAGGAATATAAGGATAATTTTATTCGTGAATTTCCGGATGTTTTTACTGAAAAGCTGGGTAAATTTAATAAATTTAAGGTGTCTTTTAAGGTTAATAAAGATGCGAGTCCAATTTTTTTTAATGCTAGGCCGGTTCCCTTTTCAATTAAAGAAAAAAATTGAGGCGGAATTAAAGTCTATGGTAAAAGACGGGATAATATCACCGGTCACGAGTAGCAATTTTGCATCACCGATAGTACCTGTCGTAAAGAAGAACGGTAACATTAGGTAATTGTAAAAAGCATTCACTTTGTGGCTCATCATAATTTATAATAAAAACACATAAATTTGTTTTTGACCACGATAGTTTTATTTTCACTCTACCGGTTTCGGAAGATCCCTTCCTTCGTCAGGAGAATATTTAAAACTGTTTTAAATGTTCTCCTGACGAAGGAAGGGATCTTCCGAAACCGGTAGAGTGAAAATAAAACTATCGTGGTCAAAACAAATTTATGTGTTTTTATTATAAAGGTAACATTAGGGTTTGCGCTGACTTCAAAAGAAGTCTTAATCTGATTACAAATTTGGAAAAATATCCATAACCCAAGATAGAAGAGGTTATTCATAAGATAAGTTCAGGTAAATTATTTGCGAAACTGGATCTAAAACAAGCATACTGTCAGTTAGAATTGGAGGAACATTGTAAAAGATTTACATGCATTAATACGCATTTGGGATTATTCCAGTTTAATAGGCTGGTCTTCGGTTTCAAATCGGCACCGGCAATTTTTGCGAGAACTATAGCGAGTTGTTTGCAAGATTTAAAAGGCGTGGCATTTTATTTAGATGACATTATAATTTCAGGGATCAATGAGCGGGATCTTGAGAATAATATTCGCGCGGTGTGTAATCGCTTAAGAGAATGTGGTTTATGCGTCAATACGGAGAAATGTGAATTTTTTGTTAAAACAATTGATTTTTTAGGATACGTAATTTCGGAAAAGGGTATTCAACCTCAAAGTGACAAATTAGAAGCTATTAAAAAAGCACCGTATCCAGCAGATGTTCAACAATTAAAAAGTTTATTAGGATTTTTTAATTTTTATAGGAATTTCATTCCGAATATGTCTTCAATCTGCGAACCGTTACATAATCTCTTAAAGAAAAATACGAGGTTTGAGTTCGATCAGAGGTGTTCAGACGCTGTGGACAAGATTAAATGCCTAATGAGTAGTAATAGGATACTAACTAATTACTTTCCTAATTTACCTATTAAGCTATATACTGATGCAAGTAGCTCGGGGCTCGGAGCTTCCTTGTTCCATAGTTTCGCGGATGGATCGTTGAGACCAATTGAATTTGCGTCTAGAAGTTTAACAAGTGCGGAAAAAAAATACAGCATCCTTGATTTGGAAGCTTTGGCTATTGTTTTTGGGTTAAACAAGTTTTTTCGCTATTTATATGGAAGAGAATTTACATTATGTGTAGACAATATGCCACTAATGAGGATTTTAGGAGAAAATAAACACATACCGGTGTTAGCAGCTAATCGGTTGCAACGTTATGGGATCATCTTGGCAGGGTTCTCATACAAAATTGAGTACGTCAAATCAGCTAATAGCGGATTATTTATCGCGTTTGCCGTTGGAAAACTCAGAGGAAAAATCGGAGGACGATCTAGGTTCCGATTTCATAGGCTATATAGAAAAGTGTGAACACTTAGATGTAAAGCGTATAGTCGCAGCGACAGGCTCAGACCCAGAAATTCAAGGAATTTTAGGGCATCTTCGTAGAGGGTGGCCCAAGTGGGTAAATCGCGACAGTTTTTTATGGAAATTCTGGATTAAAAGGAATGAATTATCTATTGAAAATGATTGTTTGTTTTGGCAACATAGAATTATAATTCCAAGTTCGCTTCAGAGTATAGTTTTAGATTTGTTACACAGATCGCATTTGGGCATTGTAAAAATGAAGGGATTAGCCGAAGGTTATTTTTGGTGGCCGTCAACTTAGAGAAAATCGTTCAAAGTTGCAAAGATTGTGCAACAGTTAGGCCGTTACCACCTAAGAGTCATTTATCAGTCTGGCCTAATTCAGGATCAGCATGGAAGAGGCTGCATCTGGATTATTGTGGGCCAATTTCGGGGAAAATGTTTTTAGTTATTTGCGACGCTTTCTCAAAATGGGTAGATTGCGTGGAAATACCGAAAGCAGACTCAAGTCATACGATTAATGAGTTGAAGAGAATTTTTTCAAATTTTGGGTACCCGGACTGTATTGTAACTGATAATGGAACCGTTTTTACTAGTCAGGAGTTCAAAGATTTCTTAGAGTATAATAATATTGAGTTTTTAACAACGCCAGTGCGTCATCCCCAAAGCAATGGGCAGGCTGAAAACTCGGTAAAAACAGTGAAGAATTTTTTAAAGAAAATTCTTGTTAATAATGTATTTAAGTCAAATTATAAAGATAGATTATGAATTTTTAAGTGATTATAGAAATATTCCACATTCCACAACTGGAATTGAACCCTCAGTGCTAATGTTTGGTAGGAGATTAAAATCAACCTTTAGTAGCCTTTTACCTAAAAGTTTTGAAGAAAACGTAGCAACCTCGACAGAGAATTTAGCGAATGCGAATATTAATAAAGGTCAGGAAAATCAGTTTAGGAATTTCGGTGGGGTTGTTTGTAAAAGTTTTCAGATAGGTCAGAAGTGTTTAGCGAGAGACTTCAGACAAGTGAATAAATGTTCTTGGGCAAAAGGAATTGTTGAAAAAAGACTGGGAAAAAAACTGTATATTATTAAAATTGTGTGGACACAGATGTCGTGGAAAAGGCATATTGATCAACTGAGAGGATGTTCGCAGCACAGGGAGGAAGAGGCAGAGAGTGAACCTTTCGCCTCTGATATGACGAAATGCTGGGCAGATGAGGTTGACACGTCACTCCTTTTGAGAGATTTTAACCGGTGTTCTCTTGATTTCAGGTCTCCAGGGAGAAACAGAAGCCCACCACAAAATGAACCAGCACCATGGGCGGGACGACTTCGTCCCAGACGTCTTTGAAATGACCTCCAGGGAAAGAATCAGCTACTTATAGAGTCAACATCTTTTTGGAGTAGAGTCAGTGCTTAATGAATTATTTAATTTTGTGTGTAATGATATATTTTCAAATATTTAGTTCTTGATTTTAATAATATTGATTTTAGTGACATCTGTTTGCGATTGTATAGATTCGTGATTTTAAAAATAATACTGTAACAATGAAATATCGTAGACAGGTTTCTAGTTTAGCAGGGGGAAGATGTTGTGTATAAAGCTTTGGGCTTTCAGACACAGATGGCAGTGCTCTTAGTTTTAGCCTCCGACGACAGAGGGCGTCTCAGCTTTAGGTTAGGTTTCATTGGAATCCCACGAGGGGACCAAATCTAGCGAGTACCGATAAAGGTTGACCAACGCGGTTATATTGTACACGCGATATTCTAAATAAACCAGTTAATAACAAGTAACCTATTTATTACTGAAAGAGGTATCTTCCATCCAAGGAGTGTTGGGAGTCTGTGGCAAGAAGTCCACGGCTGTATATCCTGAAGGATAGAACATCACACTAATATATTGTGAATATGTCTTTTAACAGTATCGGAAGACAATCAAAAATAGACAATATTATGAAAAATATTTTGTTATTGTGTATTAAAAACGTAATGATATATTGTAAAATGTCAAATTCATTGAATTTGACCGAGGCACACCTGTAACCGGCTCACGGCACACCAGTGTGCCACGGCACACCAGTGGTTGCGGAGCACTGACTTAGAGCGTCTAGAATCACCTTGTGCGGCTCATAATGAAGCCAAGATATCATTTAAGCCTTCATTATCGCAAGATTTTATTTAAACTTCGCTGAACGTCTTTTTATTAGCAACTTTGTATATTTTTGATTAAGGACAAGCTACAAATTGCTTCCGCTTTTCTAAAAATAAAGAACAAGAAAGTGCAATAAACTCAGACTACCAAAAAAGGACAAAGCAGAATATTCTTCAAAGGGTAATTATACTATAATGCCCTACTGGAAAGCATAAAAATAACACCAACTAATACGTTCAAAACAGATAAATGCACTGAAGATATAAACTGATATAAGTGTGTTGTGGGCGTGTCCGTGTGCTCGAAATATCATAATTTTTCCTTACTTCTATTTCTTGAACAGATGTTTTATAGGTCAATGTTATTTCTGTCTAGGAGCCGAAATGTCTGCAAATTGGCGACAGCAGTTTTCTTCTAATTTCTTTCAAATGTACCTTACCTACCTTACACGATAGGGTATTTTCACTGTTTTTTTTACTATCGAAAAAAATACTATAATGAAGTTATTTTTTTATTTTATTTTTACATTTGACGAATAAATTTTCTATTGCGATTTGATATTTGCCATTTTACGAGTAGATTTACTGCCAAAATGACATATTTGTTTTTATTCGTGAATATGGCGACGTCGGGTAACGTCGGTGCTTGCCTACTTACCAGCGAGTGGGCGTTTTCTATGTCACAATGACGTTGTAGCCGGTTGAAATTGTTTCGAACTGTGCAGTTTTAGAACGTTTTTAAAATCAATAATTATGAATTAAAACATTAAAATTACACATTTTTAGTACAACGATCAGAAACAGAAAAATAAACAAGTATCACTTACCCTTCAGATACCCATTTCCCGTGTATATTTTCCGGGGAATCCAATACAACTGTGGCCTTCTCTATAGCACTGGCTCTCCTTACTGCCTGCTCACACGGGCCCCCGCCCCCGCCTGTTGCCGTATTCAGCCTGAAGGCATCGCATTGCTTGAAAGAAACTGAAAAAAAATTAAATAAAATAACGCACAAAAGAAACATATTTATCTACATAAAAATAAGAAGGTATATGTAAATTGTAAGGAGCTATCTTGGCGTCGAAACCGTTTCAATGCATTCACAGACTAGCACGTCACTATCATAAACCTTAATAATATTCAAGAAAAATAAACTCTATTGAAAGGTAGATATGTAAATACAATTGTTATAGAGAGTGCGCTAATAAAGCACGAATAATTTAAAATGGAACAAAAATCTGTCGACAAATGTCTTAAGGCGATGTGTAATATTTTAAATGGAGCCGCTATCAATAACAGCCCTTACGTAGATGGCGATAAGGTTTGAATTCCCGCTTAACACTTTATGCAAGAAAAAAAAATGGCCAAAAAGTGCCTTTTATTTTATTTTGTGGATGTTCAGTTATAAATTTTTTTTTTTTTCAATCATTTTATAAATAACTCAATTTTCACATTATACAATAAAATCATAACCGAAAATGGGTTCGTAAGCAGGAGATTTTGAACTTTAAAGCCGTTTTCATAGGCCTGTAGCGTCGAGAAAAATCTAGATTAACTAATTAATAATAAACCGCTCGACCTACTTAGTACCTACTCCCGAATTATGTACCTGCAGTCGAAATCACATCGTAAACAAAGCAACCTACGTACTGCAGGCACGTCTACTCGCGACAATACTATCGCGCAGTCAGTCTGGGACATTACGAGAACTCGTCAGAAGGTTTGAGTCTTCCGCCTATGCATAATTGCCACGCTGTCGAAGGTTCCCGAAACACACAGTCCGAGCGAGTGGCCTCGATTTAATTGCAATTTACTACCTACTGTCGCCATCGGCCGTGTAGTATAAATATGCCCGACGCGACGCAGCGAGTCAGTCAGTGAGTCATCAATCTGCCGTCAGTTTACAAATCTCACGAGTGACAACTGGTGCGCCCCGCGCCCCTCCGCGAAGGACATATACCCGGCTTCGCCCGTACCATCATGGACTCTACCGGGACATCATCTTAGCGCCTTGTCCAGATCGCCGTTCCTGGCAAGCGCTACTCGGATTACAAGCGCCCTGGTTCCAGTGTCTCTGACCAGCGCTTCTTCCACGCCATCATGACCACCACGAGGACACGCAGCATCCTCACTGGTCACGCCGCTCCCGTTCAACCGCCTACAAGGTCCGCCGTACCTTCGGCCGTCTCGTCAGCACTGGAGTGCCTGAAGACCTACGTTCTTCGCCAGTGCCTGACCTTCATCGAGTCCCGGTCACCAGCGCCTGGCGTCGCGGTCGACTCACTGACCCGCGCGCTTGACCAGCACATCACCGCAGCGTCCGGAGTATTCAACTTTTAATAATAATAATAATAATAATAATTGGATGACTTGTATAGCGCCGTTTTTGTGCAAAATCACCTCAAGGGCGCTGTACAAACTTATAATACATTTCTACAGTGATCTATGTTATTACTCAACTATTTATGGAGAAAATATACAGTACAATACTTACCTGGTAGGTCACTTGAGATTAACACTTAATTAACATTATCTAATTGTTTATTGGCGAAATTTAGATACAGGATTTAGGACTTTATTGAAAAATTGAATATAACTGGAATTTCTCTTAGGAATGGTAAATTTAATTTAAGGGTACGACAGCTTAAAAAGGTAAGTTTTCAGTTTAGACCTGAATTCTGTTGGACTTGTCATGGATCTTAGTTCCGGAGGGAGTCTATTCCAAGCCTTCGGCCCAGATACTCCGAAAGCGCGATCGCCAAACTTAGTATTTGGCTTGCGCTTAGGTTCTATCAGTCTGCCTACAGCCGATGATGTTGCTGATCTAAGCGTTGACTGCCTCAGACCAGTGTTTTCCGGGATGCATAGTTCAGAGATGTAGGGTGGGGCCATTTCATTGTGATTCAAAAATAGTGGTTGAGAAATCTGACAAATTATTATTGCCTCTAGATAAAAACCATCCACCATTAGATATTATCATAACAAATATGTCTGGAAGATCTCCAAACCTAACTACCACATCGTATAATTTCTCCAAAGCCGAATACCATAATATTAATGAGTACCTTACCTCGGTAGATTGGTCATTTTTAGACAACGAAAATAATTTAAATAATCAATTAGAACAATTTTACTCAATTTTAAATACCTCGATAGAGCGCTTTGTTCCTAGGGTCAACTTCACACCATCTAACTATCCCAAATGGTTTACGAGGGAATTAAAAAACAAATTAACTATAAAAAACATATCCATAGAATATATAAACATACCAGAAATCCTAATGATTACATAACTTTTACTAAATAACGTAAGCAGTGTAAAGAATTATCAATAAAATGCTATAGTGATTATGTAAGCCTAATTGAAAAAGAGGTACACCAAAATGTTAAAAAATTATGGAGTTTTTCTAAAAGTCAACAAAAAAATGATTGTGGATTTCCCAATAACATGTACTTAAAAGAAAAATGTGCCGACAGTATCGAAGGTTTTTTTTTTTTTTTTAAATATTTTTATTTATTTTATGAAATACAGTATAATGTTTAAATTTACATAATAAGAACATTTTTCAATAATTAAATAATATTACCTTTACAAGAGTCTAAAACTCGTTTGTAAAGGGAAAATAATAAAAACTTAACATACATATGAAATAGAAGAAAAAAAGAATCATAAAAATATATAAAGTGAAGAGATTTTAGTTTTTTTATACAATAATTTATAAAATAATATAGTGAGATATCATCGTCATTCTAATTCGTTAAATTATTTATTGTAGTGAAGTTAATTTTATTTTTAAATTTATTAAAGTCCGGTTCTAATCTCATCTCTGTCGTTAATTTATTAAACCATACTACTCCAGTGTACGTGTAATAGTGTTGTGCAAAACTGGTATGCATTAATGGAGTCCATAAGCGACCCATTGTATTTTGCCTATTGCTCTCGACACGAACCATGGCATGGTGTGACTTCTTATAGAGATCTTTGTGGATTTGAAGTAGCGTATTTTTCGTATATGTATTTTTTAGTGATGGGACTTGAAAATCTTGGAAAAGTTGTAAGGTTGGGTAGTCTGATGGTTTTTTTATTAAAATTTTTATTAACAGCCTTTGAGTGATTTCCAGCGGTAAATGTGATGATTTATAAGCTCCCCCCCCACGCAACGATACCATACTGTATTATTGAATGGGCTAGAGCGTAGTAAATATTTTTAAGAATTTTTAAGTTAAGTATATTTCTTAGACTAATAAATATGTAAATGAGTTTTCTTAATCTATTTATGATATTGTTTATGTGAGTTTTCCACTTAAGTTGACTAAGTATCTATTATTACACATAAATATTTAATTTCATTTTTATTTCCTATGGATAAACAGTCATTATTTTGGCAAGTAGATTTTTTTGATATGCATTTTTTTGAATGTATTTTAATATTTAATGTAATAAAAGGGTTTATTTTGTTTATACTAAAAATAATATAATATGTTTTTTCAATATTTAATGTTAATCAGTTTTTATCAAACCATTCTTTTAACGTATTGATATCATTGTTAGCAATTATTTCAAGTTCTTTCAATGAATTCGCTTGAAATATAATTGCAGTATCATCTGCATATGAAATGAGTTTTCCTGTTAATGGTAATTTAAAGATATAATATGAATAGAAGAGGGCCCAATATGGTGCCTTGTGGTATTCCAAAGTCACTTGTGTTCGGTTCACTGAGAGTGTTATTTATTTTTACATATTGATTTCTAGAGTTCAGGAAACTTTCTATCCACATTTTGGCATTATCTATAATTCCTATTTTGTTAAGCTTGTAGAGTAATTTTTTGTGACTTATGCTGTCGAAGGCTTTCTTTAGGTCTATGAATATTGCAAGAGATTTTTTGCCTTTGTCTAGTGCTTGATGTATTTTTGTTGTTAAATCTATGATTGCGTCCTGTGTGCTTATTTTTTCGCGAAATCCAAATTGTTGGTCACTCAATATATTATAAGTTTCAATAAATTTTAGCAGTTGCTTTTTTGCTACCTTTTCAAAAAATTTTGAGATATTTGATAATACTGATATAGGTCGGTAGTTATTAATTTCTTTAGTATCACCTGATTTAAAAATCGGTGAAATAATAGTTTTTTTGTAAATAGATGGAAAGATTCCTTTTTTAAGACTATAATTTATGATATGTGTAATAGGTTTTTTCAAAAAGTTAAGATTTTTTTTTTTCAGAATTTCAACGGTTATCCCATCAAAACCTGGTGCGGACTCAGTTTTAAGGTTTTGTATTATAACAACAGTTTCTTGTTCGGTTATCGTTTCGAATGTTTTTACCGTTTTATTTAATGAAGCTACTGGAATTCCTAATGTGGTGGTATTATCTATGTTGTTAGTTAATTTTTTTTTATTGTTTTTGTGTTTAGTTGGTAGAACTCTAAAAAAACTGCAGTGACGTGTTATTGTTACAGCTGTTTCGGCTTTCAAGGCCATTTTCAAACTGTGGTTAAGCCACGTTTTTGACGACTTAAATATGATTCTATTTTACCCCTTCCCAAGTTAAAATGATTTATTACCGGTTAAACCAATTTATTGATAAAAATAATTGTGACAATAGATTTCATATTCTGTGGGGGTATTTTGAAGTCTGTTTTCCCCACATTAATGTTATCTTAATTGTTTAATAATGATGTAGTAGTTATTAATTTATTTAAATGTGTTATATTGTTTAGGTTTTGTGAACATACTTAGAAGCGGGAAATAAATAATTTTCCTTACTTTATTAATTAATGTTATATAAGGGTCATTGGTTCTTTTATTGATTTCTAATTGTTCAAGTAAATTTAATCTAAGGCCCTTTCTTTCGATGTGCAAGGGTTTAAGTTCGTTGTTGTCAAGCGGGACGTGATTGTTTACTGATGTTCTGCGAATTTTGAAAATGTGCTCTTATTATTATAACATCTTATATGTTCTTTGTATCTAGTTGAAAAAGCCCTTCCCGTCTGTCCGATATAAGTAGCGTTGCAATCGGCGTGGTCACATTTTAATTCATATATGCCACTATAATAATAATAATAATAATAACATAACATTTATATAGCGCAGTTTTGTGTTGTTTCACTACAAGTGCGCTTAACTATAATAAACTTAAAATAAAATTTCCTATTGTGTTCCTTTTAAAAAAAATTAATTACATGATATGAAATAAAGAATTATTATATAGCCACTATTATTAACTTTAGGATTTCTACTTTTAGAGTTTTTAAGGTTTGTTCCTATGTTATTATTGGTTTTGAAAGCTATATTTAGACCGCATTTTTTTATTTCTTTTGCTATTTTTATGGATATTGGACCGATAAATTCGAGACATGCAATTTTTTCTATATTTTTATTATTTGCCGGATATATTAAATTAATTTTATTTTTATATTTCTTATTTTTTATAATTTTTTCAATGTTATTTATGTTATATCTAGAGATGTGCCGATTATGACTTTCGCCGACTAGCCGACTAGCCGATTAGTCGGTTGTAATAAGACCGACTACGGTTTCGGGGATAGTTCTAGGTACCCTGAAATGTCGCGCATGGCCAAAGTGTACCTCTGCTGTCCCGCAGTCCCTGCTGTTTACAGTGAGAAGCTGTTCTCAGAGGCCGGAAACATATATGAAACAAAAAGAAATCGATTGCTACCAGAAAGGGCAGAAGCTTTAGTCTTCTTACATCATAATTTACCCTTAATTAAAAAATATAAGTAAGTTATAAAAAATATAAGGAAATTATGATATTTTTGGTTGTCATAATTGTGACTTTGATTTGATTAGATTATGTAGGTATGGTTATAAAAAATATGTTTTTTTCATTTTTTTTTGTTTTTATCAAACAGTTCATGTTTAGAATTTTTGGATATATATATATATATAATATATACATATATTACTGTGCATCTTGTACATACAATCTTGATTTAATACATATAACTGAGTTTGTTCATTTAAAAAATCTACTTTTTATTTTAATAATAAGAAATACTTATAAATGTTCATTGAAGATAAGAAGATATTATGTTGTTTTTTATGTTAATTAGGATAGATACTAATTTTGTTCAATAAATGTCTTAATTATGTTTTCTTTACAAGCAAGTAATTTTAAAAACTGATTACCAAAGGAAAGATTGCTTTACATTTTTTAATGTATAAGACTGATTATAAAAAAAATATATATATATAATCAAGGTTTTTATTTCATGTAGTTCCCCCGCATTCATATTATTGAGAAATACATACAACGTAAGAAGCCGGATAGTCGGCGCTCTTTGCCGATTAGTCGCCGACTAATCGCCGACTACAATAGTGGCCGGATAGTCGGCTTTACCGACTAGTCGCCGACTAGTCGGAACATCTCTAGTTATATCCATTATTAACCGCGATCGTTTGTATCGTTGCCTTTTCTTTCTCATACGCTTTATTGTCCAAGGGAATATTAATGAGTCTATAAATAATAATAATAATGAGATAATAATAATAATAATACTTGGATGACTTGTATAGCGCCGTTTTTGTGCAAAAACACCCCAAGGGCCATGGAATGGTAAGCTGATAATTTATGAGACCAAGGATGAGTTGAATTTGCATTTATTGTAGTGTCTGTAAAAGTTGGTTTTCTAAATATTTCATATAGTTATAGTAAACCAGAATGGCAGAACAGATTAGAAAATGATGTAATATTTTTAAGAAGTAACATAGCTAGAGTAATAGAATATAAAAATGGAAATAGAAGTAGGAAAATTTTGAGACATGTAGATGAAATTGGTAGAAAATTTGGTTATAACATTGATAGTCATAATAATGAAAATATAATCAATGATTTATTGGATTTATTAAAACAAAAATTAGGCGTAAAAGCTAGTAGATTAAAAAGATATAATTATACGTATAATAAAAAAAAAATAATAGATTATTCCAGAAAAATGAAAAAATATTTTATTCCAAACTTGACGATAAACAAAATATTATTTCGAATAATAATATTCCGTTGCCATCTGAATCAGATATGCGCGATTTTTGGACTAAAATTTGGAGTTAAGATATAAAACATAACGAGTCAACTCCATGGATAGAAAATGAAGAACTCAATTTTTCAGGTATTGAACAAATGAGTTTTTCTAATATATCGGTTGAATTGTTAACCAAAATTATTAAAAATACTCATAATTGGAAAGCCACGGGTTGCGATTGGATACATAATTTTTGGTACAAACGTCTGACTACTTTACATCCTCTTTTGGCAAAAAATCTTTCAAAATTTGTCAGTCAACCTCAAAATTTTCCAAATTTTCTAACTAAGGGCATTACTTATATGTTACCCAAAAGCGAAAATATTAATAATCCTTCTCAGTACAGACCCATTACATGTTTACCGACAATATACAAAATTTTAACCTCTTGTTTAACAGATTTAATATATACTCATTTAGATGAAAAAAATATTTTATCTGAACAACAAAAAGGTTGTCGCAGAAAACATATGGGATGTAAAGAACAATTAGTAAAGTTATCGATTCTGTAATTCTAAAACAGATTCAAACTCGAAAACGTAATTTACATACTTGCTATATAGACTACCAAAAGGCTTTCGATAGTGTCCCGCACTCGTGGCTGATCAAAATATTAAAAATATATAAAATTAACCCCATTATTATTAGCTTTTTGGAAAATATTATGTCCTTTTGGAATACCAATTTACTTATCAATTTAAAAGGTAAGAAAATAGTAATACCGGGCATTTCAATTTAAAGAGGGATTTTTCAAGGAGACTCATTGAGTCCTCTTTGGTTTTGCTTAGCATTGAATCCTCTATCTAAAATGTTAATTAAAAGCAAGTTTGGAATAAAAGTTAAGGGTAATACAAGGGAGAGTAGTACAATTTCGCATTTATTATTTATGGATGATATAAAATTATTTTCGAATTCTGCACAAAATTTAGAGAAAATGATCGAGGTAGTAAAAAACTTTTCAGATGATATCAAAATGACTTTTGGTTTAGATAAATGTAGAATGATCCATATAGAGAAAGGCAAAATTGTAGATGGAGACGAGAGTATATTTAGAAATTTCCAAATTACTAGTATGAAAAGGGATGAGGTTTATAAGTATTTAGGATACCCACAATCAAATAGATTAGACCATAGTAGTATTAAAAATGATATTAGGATTAAATTTCAAACTAGGATAAGGAAAATTTTAAAATGCAATCTATTTGCTAAAAATTTAGTAAAAGCAATAAATACTTGGGCAATACCTCTATTAACGTACTCATTTGGCATAATTAATGGTCTAATACAGATTTAGATAACTTATAAAGATTAATTAGAACTACGCTAACAAAGTTTAATTGCCATCATCCAAATTCAGCTATAGAACGAGTTAATTTACCTAGAAATTCAGGAGGTAGAGGTATAGTCAAAATAACTTCTTCGAAACATAATCAGGTAGAAATCCTAAGAACTTTTTTCCATAGGAAAGCTCATAGCTCAGAAATGCACAAAATAATTTGCAAGTCAGATAGAAATATTACACCTTCAAATTTATACGATGAGAATGCCAACATTTTTATAAATCCCAACCAGGAATAATTAGATTCCTGGTCAAATAAAATTTTACACGCAAAACACTTCAATTATCTCAACCAAACGCATGTTGACAAAATTTCGTCAAACAAATGGTTGAGTATTGGAGAGTTGAGCGCAGAAATAGAAGGATTTATGCTTGCAATTCAGGATAGAGTCATTAATACTAAAAATTATAGAAAGCATATAATCAAAGATACAAATCAAATTGATGATTTGTGTAGAAAATGTTTGGCTTTTCCGGAAACTATAGAACATATTATATCGGGATGTTCTATATTAGCACCGTCCGAGTATACATTTAGGCACAATCAAGTTTTAAAAATAATTCACCAAAATTTGGTAATTAAACATAACTTGATTGACTGCCATAATGTAGTACCATATTATGAATACGAACCAAATTCATTTTTAGAAAACGAATTTTATAAAATATATTATGATAAAACTATACTAACAGACCGAGCGATTAGTCATAATAGACCCGATATAGTTTTACATGACAAAATTAAAAAAATAACTTATATCATTGATGTCGCTATTCCAAATTCCTGTAATATTCAAAAATCTGTTAGTGAAAAAATAAGAAAATACACAGATTTAGGAAATGAAATAAAAAGAATTTGGCATTCTCAGACTATAAAAATATTACCATTCGTTATTTCGGCTACTGGCATTATACCTAGCTCTCTAATTAAAAATTTAGGCGTATTAGATCTATCAAAAAAATTATATATAAAGATGCAAAAGTCGGTCATTTTGAATACATGTAGGATAACAAAAGATTTTTTAAATATTTATGTTGAGGGATCAGTAGGATTTATAGGCCCTGTTAGAAGTTCTACCGAGCCGAACCCTCTGATATGAAAATATCTGGAGTCGGTGAATTATTTTCCCATTTGATCTCTGGTGAGTTGACGTGTTGTTCTTGTATTGTTTTGTATTTATTTTCCTTATATAATGCACTTACATAATGTTGATTGACTAGATGATCATTTGTGGAAAAGTGAGTGGAAGGGTTAAGTTTTTCCTTTGGGGAAGATTTAACCCGGACAACTAAATCGGAAGTTAAAAAAAAAAAATACATGGATGACTTGTATAGCGCCGTTTTTGTGCAAAAACACCTCCAGGGCCATGGAATGGTAAGCTGATAATTTATGAGACCAAGGATGAGTTGAATTTGCATTTATTGTAGTGTCTGTAAAAGTTGGTTTTCTAAATATTTCAAAAGTATGTTTATTATTATTCTTTCCAATTGTTAGATCTAAATAATTTATTTTACCTTTGATCTCATGTTCGACTGTGAAGCAGATTTTATTATTAACAGTGTTGGCCCAATTAATAAAGATATCTAATTGACGATTGGTGCCTTTCCAACATATTAAGATATCGTCTACATATCTGACATAGTATATTATATATTTAGCTAATGGAGACTTAAGAATTATATTTTCAATATGATCCATAAATATCTCCGCTAGAAGTGGGCTTAAAGGGGATCCCATGGGAAGTCCGTCCAATTGCTCAAAATATGTATCATTAAAAAGAAAATAATTTGTTTGTATGCAAATTTTTATGAGCTGGAATAACTCTTTTCTTATTATTGGGTTGACATTAGATTTTTCTAGGATATTTTCAATTATTTTAAGGCATTTTTTAATGGGGATGTTGCTAAATAAGGATTTTACGTCTAAAAAAATGAATTGACAGTTATGCGGAAGATCAAAGTTTTTAATTTTGTTAACAAGTTCTATTGAGTTTTAGACACTGTAACGTGGTGAAAAATTAGTATATTTTTTAAAGATGAAGTTAAGTTTTTTCGCTAAGTTTGTTGTAGGAGCATTTATAAAAGATACCACGGGTCTTATTGGAATGTTTTCTTTATGAATTTTGGGTTGGCCATACAGAGCAGGGGCTCTTGGGTTCATAACCCTGGCGCTTTTTTTGGACCATTCGGTCGGAAATATGGCATTACAATTGTTTATGAGGATGTTAACGTTATTGACGATTTTAGTGGTTGGATCTTTCGTTAAGATTTTAAAATCTTCTGGTAACAAGAAGTCTTTTACTTTATTACTTTTACTTTATCACGAAATGCGCGTAACTTCTACCGTTTAGCCGGAATTTGCAACTATTATAGCATTTTAAACCGATTAAATTTTGAAAGTGAACCTAGAACAAAGATTCTCAGTGCAGTCGAAGATTTTATACCTGACTCAAGTGTCAAGTGGTGTCGGGATTTACGGGACCTCTTCAACCGAGGATGTCTGCCTGGAGGACAGATAAGCCATATTTTGTTTAAAGTTTTTGTTTATGTATTTTGTTACAGATGACACACATAAACTTCACTTTGACTTTGGTTCAAGATTTTGCTTATGATACCCTGCGATAAGCGAGCCCTAAGGTTCTGAGACAGAGGTGTGAAATCGTCGGATCACGACAATAGAAAGAATTTTATTTTTTTGCTGGATTTTATTTAAGTATTGGAGCCAGGAAGGAGTCTGAAAGGGTCGAGAGGATGCACTAGGTGGCATGAAAGGCTGGGAGGTGACTGGAGAGACTAGGGTAGACTAGGATGAGGTGATTTTGCACAGCGGTGCTGCCAAGGTCTGTTATCTATGTAAGGATGTTGTGTCGGCGCTCTTTATTGGCAGCAGAAACATGTCAGCGCTATATTAGCGGCGGACACATGCCTGAACGGATGACGAACCTCGTGCTGGCACAGTTGGTCTAAATAACAAATGTAGATCCTAGGAAATAAATTGTACAGCGCCCTTGAAATGATTTTTCACAAAAACGGCGCTCTACAAATTATCCAATTATTATTATTATTATGGATTTAAACACCATCCAGCACAGTTTGTACTGGATTCTTTCAGGGCACTTGAGCCAGTGAAGGTTACGAAGGTGTTCTGAAATGTGCGAATATTTTGAAACCCCGGTTATGAGCCGTGCTGCTGCATTAAACACTGATTGAAGTTTGTCAATTTGATATTTTGGAAGGCTGGCATTAATTCCGTTGCAGTAATCGAGACGTGAGACTACGTAAGAGTTGACAAGTAGTTTTGTTGCTTCTGTAGGAAGGTTTCTTCGGACAGACTTGAGTTGTCTTAGGTGAAAAAAACCGGTGCTTACAGTCCTATTTATTTGATTTTGTCCAACATCATCTCCTCGTCTCGGCAACTGACTCAATAAACACTGTGAACTTCACCACACGCCTTTCATTCCGTGCCTCTCTCACCATTGATCCCCAAAGGCCTTATACATTTTTTTTTCTGGGCTTATAAAAAGAGTTATCTAAAAAATACTCGATTATTTCAAAGGCCAAATGTATTCTTTTTTATATTAACTTCACGCAGGAGGCCTTGAAGAAAATAATTTCCCTCAGGGCCTATGTCATTTTTGGGGATGCTGTTCTACTCGCATTATTTAATTAAAGCATCTGAAACATTTCTGGGCCACCAAATTTTCAAACCAAAAACACATGATTTTGCATTACTACGTAGTGCATCGCCTAAAGGGGCGTTTAGAAACATTGTGAATGTTGTCATACCCATACCATCTTAAATAACATAAACGTGTTTTTTTTATAATTTTTGGAGCATGCTTTGCGATTTTGTTCTATCGAGTGAATTACCTTTTCAGCTCGGCAAATATCTTTAAAATATTTTTTTTATAAACTCAAAGTGTTCAATGGAATGATAATAATAAATAATAATGATTGGATTATTTATATAGCGCCGTTTTCGTGAGAAAATCACCTCAAGGGCGCTTAACAACTTAATTTATGCATTGATCACTTAGACAATTACTTTTGGTTTATATTTACTTTTGTTATAAATCGGTAGAATTTTGGAATGCGGGGTCTTAAGAACAATTGAGAATAACCAAAAAAAAAATTCCGCTAATTTTGAGATTCAAAGGTAAGTACATTTTTTTAATCCGCTCCTTTAAATTTCACAGCAATTCAAAAACAAATTTCGTTTTTTTTTTCAAATTTTCAGTGTCTGATTGACAGTGAAAACAATATCGCACTTCTTATTATACTCCTGTATTGTGATTTACTCGAATGTGTGTTAAAATCAATTTCGTTGAATTAGACCCACAGATCAAAACCTCTCTCCCACAAAAGAGATTCTCGTGAGATTAGAACTGAATGGACCCAGGCACACCTGATATGGATTGTCAACAATACATACAAAGGATACTTTGAAAAGCTGCCATTTCAATTTACAACACAATAGGGTCTTTTCACAGTTTTTTTTATTGTCTAAAAAAAATAAGTAAAAAATTACGATAATAATGGAATTTTTATTTTATTTTTACGATGGTGAATAAATTTTTTTTCTATTGGTGCCCTTTTTTACTCATTTAAAGTACGCTCTAGCGTGTTTAAATCGCACTTTATGGAACGCGCGTTTTTTAAAGTTACCATGGCAACATCAACAAATCAACAAAATGTGAAGTCATGTCAACTTTTAACTATAAATCTGACAGGAATATTTTAAACGTCAAATAAAACATTACAAATGTTTCAAAAATTTTATTCAAAGTTTACATTCTTTTTTACATCGTTTACATTCGAATTATTTAAATGACAACGTCATCCTTGCTAATTGCCTTCATGAATGCATGCACTTTCACAAATGATTTTAAATCAACCCCTTTATTTATCCTCAACAGACATTGCAATTTCGAATGTATGGCCCACATAGTCGATGCTTTGTACTGTTCCGACATTTTCTGAAGGTAAGCAAGCACAACTCGTTCATCTACATCTACTACGTTTTGCTCCTCCATCCATGTTATGAACCTTTAATATTCTTTTTTTATAAACCTCTTTGGATTTTTCAGGTATTAACCGCGATTCTGCTTTGGTATTTAAATTATGAATGTTAGAACTCATTTTACAACACACAATAACTAGTAAAAACTGTGATGTCAACTATTAATCTTATGTGACATATTGCAAATAAATGTTTGTGTTTTTCATTTCCATGACAACAAGATATTGTGATGTCACATCACGAATTCATGGCCGAGTGTAGTTTTTTATTAATTTAAAATAATGATTATATTATTAAGCAAATCGATTATGATAGTGTTTTCAACAAGTAAAAAATTTTTTATACATTTTTTAAATTAACATAGGCTTAGTAATTATCAAAATCAAATCGAAAATATGACCTTTTTCAGACCGTAATACGTGCGTTTTAAAAAATACTATTAAAGGCTGAATATCGTCAAAAAATACCTGAAGGGGTTTTCTTTAAACGTACGAAAAAAAAAACTAAAAAATAAATAAAATAGGTTCGTAGTTTAATTTTTTCATAAACTCTAATTGTACTTGTTTTTAAAATGCAGATTGTAAAACTTTGGATACGTTTATTTAACAAAACTAAACGATAAATTACTGGTATTATATTTTTCCATTTTTTAAAGTTAATTTAATATTTTTTATACTACAATTTAAGAAAGAACTTTTAGATTTTTAAATTACTTTTAAAACAAGCCGTCTGCTGGCGCCTATTTGAAATTTTAAATACGGTAGAACATCGAACTAAAAGCTTCTTTTAAATATCCCAACAGATGGCGCTATCATGGTTCGCTATCGACTCTTCCCATGTCCGCCAATATTCAATGTATAAATCGGTTTCAGTTATTCAAGCAAAACGGCCACTGGCTTAGGTTATGCTATTCTGTACACTATACTGTAAAACTCTCGCCTCGAAGTTTGCGGGATCGAATATCGGGGTGGGCAAGTAAATTTTATTTGGTTAATTTGTGTTATTCACAATTAATGAATTAATATACGTATGGTATATGCGCGGTACGTTCCATAGTGAAAGATACTCTCAGTATCGCCTGGTGTAAGACCACCATTCAGAATTGAAACGTTGCTTGAAATGGCTTTAGCCGTGTTTGGTGACCAAATCTGAATAGCCAGGTAGATTCACTTATTCAATAAATAATACCCGTTCTGCGGTCTAAATTTAAATAATGATTTGTGGTCTTTCATCGGGGCGATACTGACAGTATCTAACGCTCTGGAAAATGCCGCAAATATAATACTTATGTACCTACATTGTGAAATAACACAAATTATTAAAATAAAATGTAGGTTGGTATTCGTGCACGCCAAGATTGTAACCCGCGACGTCACGGAGGTCGTCATCCTGTTGAGTCGGGCCATATCTCGATATTTATTATTGTTTTTGTAAATTATTCTAAGAAAACATGAATGAAAAGACAAAACACAAATAACCTGACATTTTTAGGTCGGGATATCAATTTACCGTCCACTGTAAAACAACTTACAAAAATGTCCACCCGCGCAAGGCGCTTTTTAGTTATGAGTGCTATGTGGCATCGTTGTAAATGAACTGAATGTTGCCAAATCTGAGGTTTTGCTTCACCAAGGACTGTTGAATACAAGCGAATTTTGGGCCCGATGGCGTTTCTGTGGGCCTTAGAAAACAATAATGTTATTTATAACGCTTATTGTTGACCGAGGTAGAACGAACAGAGGTACTCTGTTTTTTGACCAGATGTAGGTATATTTTTTACAATGCGTGCATCTGACGGCCGGCCTGTCCGGTGGTGAAGCTTTGGACTCGAGCTTTGGAGTTCGAACCCGGTGTACGCAAATAAAGAAGTATTAGCATTTATATCTGAACCTAGATATTTATTCTGGACCACAGAATCAATAAAATTTTATTTTGTTAAAAGTATTTTGGTATTTAAAATTTTAAGTACTTAAAAAATTATTAATTTATATTATTTCATTTAATTCATTGTTATCTATTGAATTTAATGTGTTAATTATTGTGCATAAAACTATGTAAAACCAAATGCCAAAATGTTTTTAATAGAGATATACATAATTAAGAAATTGGCACATACATCATCATACATGTCATAATATGGAAAATCAGGACTAAAGATATATGAAGAAATAATAATAATATAAGCGATTAGTCATAATAGACCCGATATAGTTTTACATGAAAAAATTTAAAAAATTAACTAATATCATTGATGTCGCTATACCAAATTCCTGTAATATTCAAAAATCTGTTAGCGAAAAAATAAGAAAATACACAGATTTAGGAAATGAAATAAAAAGAATTTGGCATTCTCAGACTATAAAAATATTACCATTCGTTATTTCGGCTACTGGCATTATACCTAGCTCTCTAATTAAAAATTTAGGCGTATTAGATCTTTCAAAAAAATTATATATAAAGATGCAAAAGTCGGTCATTTTGAATACATGAAGATAACAAAAGATTTTTTAAATATTTATGTTGAGGGATCAGTAGGATTTATAGGCCCTGTTAGAAGTTCTACCGAGCCGAACCCTCTGATATGAAAATATCTGGAGTCGGTGAATTATTTTCCCATTTGATCTTTTGTGAGTTGACGTGTTGTTCTTGTATTGTTTTGTATTTATTTTGCTTATATAATGCACTTACATAATGTTGATTGACTAGATGATCATTTGTGGAAAAGTGAGTGGAAGGGTTTAGTTTTTCCTATGGGGAAGATTTAACCCGGACAACAAAATCGGAAGCATAAAAAAAAAGAAATGTCAGGCTTTCTGTAAAAATATTAAAATACATACAATTAAATTAAATGTTACCTTGTATATATTCGTTTATATTCTAATTAAATAAATAATACAAAAAAATAGTGCCATCTGGTAACTGAAATTCATAACTTTTATAACGAAGATTTACACTACCGCCATCTTACTGTTTTCAGGCAAACGTTTTTAAAATAAATTCTAGTTAGAAAAAATATTGTTTTGGAAATGAACAACAGAGTTCGTGTGTGTCGAAAATAGTTGATTTTGTCAGGTATACAATCACTCTTAATAGATCTTATTTCCAAATTTTTTAATAATAATATCAATATTTATGTTTTCAAAGTGTACCAATAAAAAAAATAGCGTAAAGTATTCGTGGATAAGTGGTCTTTAAAACACTTGCTTTATTTTCGAGCACGGCGGCTACGCCGTCGTGCTCGAAAAATCGCGCGTGTTTGAAAGACCTGTTTATCCACTTATACTTTAATATACTATTATAACACTTTAAAATGTGCTATTTTTAAAATGCCGCCGAAACGATAATTTCGCGCCAAATAGCTCTGTGACGTCAGCGCCGTCGATTCTGGTCATAAGTGATAGCCATTGATGTATAATACTAGTCTATGGTGATAGCTGTTAGTAAATGGTCCGTAAGTTAAAATAGGGTCTTTTCACAGTTTTTTTATTGTCTAAAAAAATTAAGTAAAAAATTACAAAAGTAACGTAATTTTTATTTTATTTTTACGACGATGAATAAAATTTTTATAACACTTTAAAATGTGCTATTTTTAAAAAGCCGCCAAAGCGACATTTTCGCGCCGAATAGCTCTCTATAAGGTCAGCTGCGTCGATTCCCGACCCGCCAGTGTTACCATGTGCATGGTTTTTACCATGTTTTCATGGTATTTTGGGTCATTTCTAACTCCATGGTTTTTTCAATAAAACAATGTCGAACAAGACACCAAAAAACTGTACTTTCGAATGACATACGAATTTTCAGCATGGGTCGCGTGGGGAAAATCTCAAACTTTAGGAATGTAGTTCAAACTTCAGTAGGAACCTATGGGTTCACATGATAACAATGTATATTTATCTACTTATTGTCTTTGTCAATAAATAATATGAATATCTACATTAATTAAATTAAAAGAAATATTATGTATCATGACTTTATGTAGGTACCAAAACTAACTGGCAGTGGAGTGCAGTGAATTTTCAGTGAGCAGATTGCTAAGATTGAAAAATACGACATTAATGATGTTATTATAGCTGAATTTTTTTTTGTATGACGATTTTTTTAGCAAAGGTAGGCAATTTTTAATAATAATAATAATAACATAGCATTTATATAGCGCAGTTTTGTGTTGTTTTACTTCAAGTGCGCTTAACTATAATAAACTTAAAATAAAATTTCCTATTGTGTTCCTTTAAAAAAAAATTAATTACATAATATGAAATAAAGAATAAACGGTTTACACAAAAGGAGAGAATAAAATTTAACAATAACAGTGCTATTTTAGTAGAGGACAACAATAAAAGACAGTGACAGTGCACGAAAAATAAGAACTTTAAAATTAAAATATTATATAAAACAGGAAAACATTAAAATATTATATAATAGGTGGACATTAAACATAAAAGTACAATAAGGAGGAAACTGAAACCAAACAATTACCAGAAAACTTCAAAACCTGGCTTTTTATAGTATATTAAAAAAGAAGCTTAGATTCATGAGAATATAAATGATATGATTTTTTGAATAATTTTGTTTATAAAACCCGTTTAAATTCAGCCAAATTTAGTATATTGGTAAGGGCTGGGGGAAGTTTATTCCAAATGAGTGGGCCAGCTACACGAAAAGAGCGATCATAGTAAACAGCTCGATTTGACGGAGAAAGTTCGATTAAACGATTGGTAACATCTAGATCTGCTGACCTCAGAGTAAGATGTCTATCGCTTAGGTTTTGTCGGACACATAATTCCGATATATAGGCTGGCGCCATTCCCTGCAATGCTTTGAAGGTCATTAAGCAGATCTTGAACTCTATTCTTTCAGGGCATCGAAGCCAATGAAGACGATCCCTTAGAAGCGGGGTTATACGACAGTGCTTAGATTCATTTTAATTATACTACCATAGCTAAAGAATCTTCATACAATAAATTGACATTTCGAAAACAAAAAAATCATTTTCAGCTACAACAACATCATTAATGTCGTATTTTTCAATCTTAGCAATCTGCTCACTGAAAATTCACTGCACGCCACTGCTAACTAGGTACTGTAAAATGTAGGAAAAAATATTTCTATTTTTGAGACCGATAATTTGTGGTGGAATTCCATTAAGTATAATATATTATAATAAAACAAATAAAAAACTTTATTCCACTTAATTTTATTTTGACCGTAACCGGTTTTTTATTTTTATTTGTTTTATTATAATATATAAGTAGGAAAAAAATTATCATCAATAAAATTAGCTTCAGATAAAGAAAGAAAATTTATGGGTAAATGGTAAATCGATTATCAGAATAATTATGAAAAGGAAGGTAAGCTTTTGAAGTTTTGACATATTTTTGACGGATTTGACAGCTTTCTTGTAAAATCTACGATCGAAGATCCTATTATTTTATTATTCAACAAATTCTATCATTTTAATGCTTTATCTCATTCTGTTCATACAGACATATGAAGATTTCATCGTCACACGTGATAAAGATCATCGAAATAGAATAATAAGAGAGTTTTATAGAAATTTATTATACATACCTACAGCGCACTTGAGGTGATTTTTCAGAAAAACGGCGCTATACAAAATATCATTATTATCATTAAGCAGAGACGTATGAACGGGTCCTACATTTATGCCTGACTGAAAAAAGTTAAAAAAAATTATTTTCATTGAGATAGTGACGTTTCCTTTATAAAATCTATAACTAATTTTTTTAAACTTTTGTATTTGTCAGATCTGTTGTAGAGTGTTTTCAGTATTATTATTATTTTATTATTTATTTTTATATTATTGTATGGTATGAAAAATGCTAAAAGCTTTCAAACCAACATGAATGTTTTTAATTTTTAACTTTTGGGTTGGGTGTTTTCAGTAATTTTTTTTCGGATTCTCTCAGGATTTTCTCGCTTTCGTAGCTAGCTACTTACACAATCGTCGTCAGTATGTCAGTTACGGACACCAGTTCTCTCACGAATACAAAACTAACTCCGGGATTCCCCAGGGATCGAATCTAGGACCCCCGCTCTTTCTTTTATTCATTAATGATATAGGCAAGACCATTAACCGCTCAAAATATCTACTCTTTGCTGACGATATCAAACTTTTCAGAGCTATCAAAAGTTGTATCTATTCCATTTTTCTGCAGAATGATCTTGATTCTCTTGTCAAATGGTCGGAATTAAATAAATTACCCCTCAGCATCCAGAAATGCAGTGTAGTTACATTTACAAGATCCAAAGATACATTTCTATTCCCTTATCACATTAATATAAATATATTAACACGCAAAAACGAGATTCGTGACCTTGGGGTGATCTTCGAAGCAAATCTCTCTTTCAAATCCCACATATATGACATTGTCTCCCGCGCCAACAAAATGCTTGGATTTGTTCTTCGTAATGCGAGATCATTTACTAATGGAATTGCAATACGGAGAACATATGAAGCCCTTGTCCGCAGCATCCTGGAATACAGCTCCATTATTTGGGCCCCTTCTGAACAAAACCATATCCCAGAAATAGAAAAAGTACAAAAAAGGTTTATGCGTTACCTGTTTATGAGAGAATATACATACTATTCATTCCTGTATCCATCCTTGTTCTTAACAGGAATGCTCGATTTCAATACATTAGAAGCCCGCAGAAAAATATTTTTAGGCAAAAAATTTTTTAAGTTAATCTCTGGTACAATACACAATCCGCCTATGTTGAAAGAGGTTAACTTTTATGTCCCTAACAATTATACTCAAGGGAGATCTCATGCACTCTTATATGCTCCGAAAGCGAGGACTTCTGCCTATCAGAACGCGCCAATAAACAGAGCGACTCAACTGCTTAATGATTCTGCATTAGCCATCGACATTTTCAATGTCACCTACAGAAAATTCAGTAACTATCTTATAACACATGTGACAAAATAGTAAAACTGCCTGTGTAAACCTTTTAATTTGTAATTTTCTCCATGATATATTGGTGTATAACCGTTTCATGGAGAACATGAAAACATAAATAAATAAATTTCTCAGTTCTATACAAGTTCATAGACTTGAATGACTTCAATATTTGAGATTTCCTATTCCCGTATAGATTTCCCATAAAATTATAACCATCTCTCCTAACTTTATCGGCACATAGCACTCTTTTTAGGGTGGATTGCCTAATACAAAAAAAAATAAAAATAAATAAATAAATAAATGAATATATCAATATTGATGAAGTGAGGATTCATAAAAAAGTCAAATTTAACAAAATGTGGATTGGATGGTTTCTGCATAACACTGTCCCAATAATGTATTAACTATTATTATTCATGACTGACTTTAAATATAACATTATTTTTTTCTTGCCTAATCGTTATAATTATTTTTACCAAGTCGAGTCATATTTTAAATGTCACCCAACGGAAGAGGGAGACATATTTTAAAATATGACATGCCATAAAACATACGGAGTTTGTCACGTCGATTTCTGAAAACTGATCTTTGCCACGGAAATAACGAGACATTTGAAACATTATTTCAGGTCACCGAGTAAAAATAGACGAAGTAACGTGAAAGCTCGGTGATTGATTTTTTAGCTTTTTTGTTCAAGGACAAGTGTCACTGGACTTATTCAAAACCTTAGAGTAATAAGTTCAAAACTGTCCCAACAAAGACGAGCTTTTCAAAGGGGCTCGTCATATCTTTCACATAATTGGTTGCACGCTCGTTTGGAAGTCTATGAACGGTAAATGGGAGAATGCAAATATAGTGTTTGTATACGGGAATACGGGTAGTTTTCGCTTGACTCGTACTTACACATCTGTCAGTCGAAAAAAGGTAGGCCATAAATTTGGTGTGATAAATGTATTTATGTATTTTAGGACGTTAAAATGTCAGAAATATGTTTTAGTGACTTCAGCGGCTCTGGTTCCGACTTGTGCTCCGACGGTTCTGACGATGCATTCTATCAACTTTTGGAGAACTCACGCGCACACACACGCATTTCTTTGACATTGGAAGACATGATAAAAATTTACAGCAATTAATATACTAAATAAATTTCAGTATATCAAATTAGGATTTGGATTAAATGATAGCGCGGTTCACTCATTTTAGTCAGTCCATGGGGAGGACGGTTGAATCCTCGGTGAAAACAAAAAAAAATATATATTAATAACTACAGATTTTAGTAAAAAAAACTTTGTTTTTTTACAAGTTGAATAAAACATGCTTTTTGTGATTTTTGATGATTTTCTTTTTGAAGATCCTTTATGAATTGCATCGCCTTAAATACAATATTAAAATAACCCAATTGTTCGTATCTATTCACCAAATTACAATAAAATTTCAAATGAACAGAGCTGTCACTACTTACAGGCTAGAGAAATACCGCTGCGAAATTTCAATTTCGCGCGGCATTTGGTTATAATCAGTGGCGGTTTTCTCTAAAGTGCGTTTGTGCGGCGAACCCCCATTAAAAATATGAGAAAATAAAACATCCTTGTTTTATAATAATATAAGCACATTATAGATAGCACGCTATTAAAATTTCGCCTTCAAAACCCGCGCCACCGAAAAACACGATGCCTATTCCAAATTTGTGCGAGTTAAAATCCGCGCCAAACTCTCCATACAAAATAATCTTAGCCGGTACAGACCCTATGACGGTGATATATACAAAATTTGGTCTTTCTTTGCAAAAATAAGACAAATTGTGTGCGCCGAACCGAACACGCGTTGTGATATCACGTGACCTCCGAACATTGACGAATGTAACCGAAGAAACCCGAGAACTTCGCGGCCGACGTTTAACCTTTGAACCATAGGGATGCAAGTTAAGTGTTATTTTTTTATGTTATATTATGGTATTTAACTTTGTAGTCATTTTTGTACATATTTTTGTTTTCTTGTTTCTGCATTTCTCCAACCGTTTGCTTATGGCATTTGTAAATCTACTACCTATTTTTAAATTTATTTCGTGCCACCTTTATTTGTTTTTTTGATGTTTTAAAATATCTATTATGTATTCTACGAAATTATTCTTCTCTAAAAAACAATAATAATTAGCAACGTACCTACATTGAGTGCTATAAAAACATTAAACAATTTAATTCCTATAAAACTTTTCTCATTATCTAATAATTGTGTCTAGGTAAAGTGATTTAAAAACAATAATATGTAGGTACCCCTCCCACTAACTTTATTTAAGTTGTGTGACTGCTGCCGTATTCGACTATTTGACGTAGGACAACAGTAAGTAAATTTTAATTAGATATGTTTATCTTCTCTTGAATTTCTGAACCCCCTGTTAAAAAAACCACGAACCGCCACTGGTTATAATTAGGGGTACGTAAATTTCGTTTTTACGAAATAGATGCGATAAAAGCGAAATCTGCATTTTATTTGCGATAAAAGCGAAATTTGAAAATTAAATACTTTCGCACCTTTTTACGTTACGTGCTTTCAAATGTTGATCAGACGCGCTAACAATTATTACATCTGTTCAAAACAGACAGAGACGGCTATTTTATGAACCGAAAATTCTATCGATCACAGCATGATGTTGAAGACATGCTCAAAAGAGCTTGGATAAATTGTTGGTACACATGGGGCCGAATCCAACAAATGAGTGCTACAAGCACATTGACAGATTATTTTGTCCATCGGAAGCAGAAAATTTGCCCTCTTCTTCTGTCAATTCAAATTCTATAGTGGAAAGCTTGGCAAAAATTCCGTTTTTCAAAAGTGTACCACAAGACGAACTAATTGACGGGTACTCACATTTTCACAGACAATTACTTCGATTGGTCGGCCAAGAAGCTCCTGTGGATGTAATGCAAGTTTTAGTGTTGATAATTGCCCTGTCAATAGTGTTGATGCCGACAGGTACTTTAGTATCTACAACATTGTCGTAACTGATCGCAGGCAAACAATGTAGAAATTACAGCAATGCTAGCCTTTAATTGAGTTTTTAACACCGTATTTCTTTTTTGCGAAATAAATGCGAAATTTTCTATTTTGGGTTTTTTTAAATGCGAAATCACGATTTTTTATTTGCGAAATTTACGTACCCCTAGTTATAATATAAGAACGGTGACCCGTTCCCTCACAAACCAAAAGTAATTAAATCTAAGTGATCAACGCATAAATTAAGTTGTTAAGCGCCCTTGAGGTGATTTTCTCACGAAAACGGCGCTATATAAATAATCCAATCATTTTTATTTTTTTTTATTTTAAATGATATTATTATTTACTCATTATTTTAGCTACAATTATGTTTAGAGTAAACTAATAGTATTATTATAATAGATTATTTACATTTTTTTATCATATTTTTTAATATAATGTGTATACGTAAAGAAAAACATCTGTGCACAAAAAATTTTTATTTAAACCTTCAGGATGCTGTCAGAAGTCGAAAATTTGTGTGTATTTTCGCTTTGCAATTAAATCCATATAAATGGAATATTTCTGAATGTATCTGAAAACTAAAAACTGTTTTTAAAAGATGATTAAATATACTTTAAAATTTTATTATCTATCTATATAAATAAAAATGTTCGTTTGTTCAAAATCTAAAATTGCCGAAAATTCTTCACCGATTGCTTTGAAATTTTGACACAACGTTGAATTCAAATAAGTTGTTTTTATATACCTATGTTATATAGATGTCGCCTGTGACAAGTAAAAACTTGCTTTTTTTTAAAAACAGCCAAGCTGTTGGACAAACATGTTTTCTTAAAAAAAAACAGCAATATCTCTTTGTCATAAAATCAATTGATTCTCTATATGCACAGACATACTGAGCCACAGCAACGCATGCTGTAGTACAGCTAGTTATATAATAAACATCTAGTTTAAATAAGAAAATTTTGAAACCAAACATAAAAAGTTTTATAAATGGCTCAACAGAAATTACTGATAATGAAAATAACACACACTTTATTAGAAAATTTTTTAATTAAACAATATTGCCACCTCACTTATTTTTCATATTTTTAACAAAAATTTCATAAATTTTTCTCAAATTGCTGTCGGAATCTTTGGTTTCATAGAGGTGTAAATTTTAATTCTTCTAGATTTGAATATAAAGCGTGGAAATTAGTAAGAACATAATTAAATTATTATCCCTTAAGGGTAATTTTTTCTATTTTTGGAACAGCTCATGTCATGGTGAGAAATATGATCTAAACAGTGTTAGAAAGAGAAAACACCAAGCTTTATATTCAAATCTATCTACATAAAGATTCAAATCTATATGAAAACAAAGGTTCCGAACGCAACATGAAATATTTTTATAAAACTTTGTTAACTATTTTTATACGAAATGACAAAAACATTTGTCCAGTAAAATGTGTGCATGTGTTTTTATATTTCTTTATCAACAATTTTAGTTACGAAAAACGTAAGGTAATTTAAAAAACTTATGTTTGCGTTAAAAATTTTAATATTTAAAAAAATAAGTTGATTTCTAATTTAACCTTTCAAAAACAGTTTTTCGTTTGCAGGATAAGTTTTGGATTTTATTGGAAAGCAGAAATATTCCGACCATCCGTCAGAAGCCTGAGGGGTTAAGTAACTTATGAAATTGGTAAGAACATAATGAAATTATTAAGAAAATTGTTAAATTGGTAAGAAACTTGTGATATTATTAAAAAACTTGTGAAAATGGTAAGAACAAAATTAAATTAAAAAGAAACTTGTGAAAACTGTAAGAACCAAATGAAATTATTAAGAAACTTGTGAAATTGGTAAGAACATAATGAAATTTTTAAGAAACTTGTGAAATTAGTAAGAACAAAATGAAATTTTTAAGAAAGTTGTTAAATTAGTAAGATCATAATGTAATCTTTAAAAATTGTATACTTTATAAGAATCTAACGTCATTAGGAATCATCAAGAATATAGTAGAATCGGTAAGAATATCTTCAACTAGGACGGGTTGTTTCGGAGAATTTGAACAATTCATCAAATTTCAACGTTCTTTTTCAAGTTCTGTGAATGATTTTTTCAAGTTCTGTTGTTATTTCAGTTCTTTCAGGCAACTAGCCTATAATGATAAAATAACAGAACTTGAAAAGGACTTTCACAGAACCAGAACCAGAAAACACGAAGATATTGTGGATCTGATAAGGGGCAAAGATATTCATATTTTGGCGCTATCGGAGACTTGGCATGAGAATGCAGACTCATACTCCATCAAAACACTTCGGTCAAGCGGTTTCTCGGTGTATGAAGCTGCAAGACCGATCAAAACGGACACAAGCAACGTTAATTTTACAAATCACGGGGGGGTTGCAATTGTAGCGCAAAATGGTATTCGCTTAGACAGTATAGGAATACGTCAGGTGTATACCACTTTTGAGTTTGTCGGCTGCAAGGCTTCAGCTAATGGTGCATCCCTCGTGATAATTTCTATCTATCGTCCCGGGTCATGCACACCGACTGCAATTTTTTTCAATGAATTTAGATCTCTCCTGGAGTGCACCTCCAATTACAATTGCGACGTTGTTATTCTGGGAGATATAAATATTCACTTGGAAAAGAAAGCCAATCCCATGACTAAAAAATTTAATAAAATTCTGCGTGACTTCGGCTGCGACCAGTGGGTTAACTCACCTACTCATGATGCAGGAGGCACACTTGACGCAATAATTTCCAGGGTCGGTTTTCCTCCGAAAATCGTAGATGTTACGGACATTGGACTATCGGATCATCGTCTCGTCACATCCGTGTTTGCCTTCGATCCTCCAAAACTGGAGTTTAAATCTATTATCTCCAGAAATTGGAGAGAATTCGACTTCGAGACATTTTGCATCGAATTAAAAACCTCGCCTCTCTGTGATAAGGAAAAGTATTGCGAAATGCAGGTAGAAGAGTTAGTTACTCTCTATAATTCTACGCTACTGGCATTAATTGATAAAAATGCTCCTTTCACAGAAAAGATCTGCCGCATAATTGTAAGAAATCTGTTTGCGGAAAGTGCCTCGGATATTATAAAAAAGCAACAGTTTGTACTTAATGTGCACCTAATTGATTAAAGTAAATTATTTCAATGCATAATTATTGTTTTATTTATTTAATATTATGACAAATATTGCACAATTACAATAATAATAAACTCGCATGTTATCAGCGGTCAAAATGACCGTTGTGGTCTTTATAGGTATAGAGCATTACCCGGTCTTTCTACGGGAAAGGAACGAAGCAACTCAAACACAAAATAAAAAAAATGGATTAAAGAACAAAAAAGACAATATTACCAAAATTCTATAACATAAAAGAATAAAACATATACACGCAACACAAAAAAATATTTAAAACACGCAACACGCACAAACACATAAATCATTATAAATGCCGATTTTCATACTCTTTTAATATTTTCTTTTAGTGTGATTATTATATTTTAATTTTTAATCTTTATTTTTAGTTTAAATTTAACTTTATTTTTAAATGTATAAATTTATTTTTAAATGCATAAATTCTTATATTATAAAATGGGGGCCTCAGCACGGGTAAACAACCAAGTGAGGCCAACATTACTGAATTAGAATTTGAAATATTGTAAAATAATGTATCAACAATAAAAAAAAAAAATTAAAAAAAAAACTGCAAGCGGCGTTTCGAGCCCTTTGCGGTTGCTTTGTTCCTTTTTCATAAGTTGAATGAGTTGGCTCGGGTCCGGCCCTCTAAATACTCAATATAATCTTCATTACTAAGATTCAACGTTATTTTTAGCAGTTACTAAGCGCCATTGAAGCAATGATTCCTTGAAGTGAAATTATATCAATTCGGCGGAATTAACATTAGCTAAGTATTATTATTACCAACAATGAATCGATAATACATACTAAAAATACTTTTTTTTTCAATTGCATAAAAATTGTCTTCAATGTAGATTTGATAAAAAACCGACTCCGCCACTGACTTAGTACATTTGGTTCAAGCCCATTGAGTGAGCGCTTCGTATTCTTGTGGTTTTCAATATTCTGTGTTATAGAATGTCATAGAATGAGTTTGTGTATTTTGGAAGTATGTTTACGAAAGATGGGAAAGGTGATAAAGATATTAAATGAAGCGTAAGTCATAGAATGAGTTTGTGTATTTTGGAAGTATGTTTACGAAAGATGGGAAAGGTGATAAAGATATTAAATGAAGTGTAAGTGCAGTTAACTCAATTAATGGAAGATCGATCGAGGTTAGCGCTAACAAAGAAGCGAAGCTAGCAGTCCACAATGGAGTGCAGGTACCTACACTGGTGTATGGAAGTGAGGCATTTAACTGGCGGAGGACGGATGAAAGTAGACTGAACGCTGTAGAAATTAGATCCCTGAGGCGTACGAGAGAACCATTTATGATCGTGTGAGAAATGTGGAGATCTGTAAAGAATACAAGAAACGCTCAGATGGTTGGGGCATGTAGAGCGAATGAACGAAGAAAGGAGTGTTAGGAGAATTATATTATTATTATTGTAGGCGGTGTGATATATATATATATATATATATATATATTATTATTGTAGGCGGTGTGATATATATATATATATATATATATATATATTGTAGAAGAAGTTAGGAACACCTAAGGAAGACATAGCACGACTAAGTAAACCAGATACTTGAGTCGGGCCATGTGAGTCCGAATAGTAGAAGATTATGTATGAGACGATGTATGAATGTGAATGAGGCAAGGAGTGTGTGCCAAGACCGAGTTGTTTGGCGGTCCGTCCTCTCTGCCTACCCCTGCGGGGAAATGGCGTGATGGTTAGTTAGTTAGTTAAGTACGACATAAATTTGGAACCGCACTGGGGGGAGTCGACCCTTTTAATAATAATAGAAAAGTGACTTCCACAAATTATGGTAATGAATGTTAGGTTAAAAGATATCCAAATATGTGGATGATAAAACGTTTCAGGTTACAATGTGCAACAATGATTATCAAAACATCGATTATCAAATACAAAACAATGGTATTGGAACTTTGGAAGCAAACTTTTTAATATAAGTGTGTTTGTCGGAAGTGACTTTCCAGGTAAGTATGTTTTGGTATCTTTTCTAAATAACAAATGTAGATCCTATGAAATAAATTGTACAGCGCCCTTGAGGTGATTTTTCACAAAAACGGCGCTCTACAAATTATCCTTTTTTTATGCTTCCGATTTTGTTGTCCGGGTTAAATCTTCCCCATAGGAAAAACTAAACCCTTCCACTCACTTTTCCACAAATGATCAGCTAGTCAATCAACACTATGTAAGTGCATTATATAAGTAAAATAAATACAAAACAATACAAGAACAACAACACGTCAACTCACCAGATATCAAATGGGAAAAAAAATTCACCGTCTCCAGATATTTTCATATCAGAGGGTTCGGCTCGGTAGAACTTCTAACAGGGCCTATAAATCCTACTGATCCCTCAACAAAAATATTTAAAAAATCTTTTGTTATCCTACATGTATTCAAAATGACCGACTTTTGCATCTTTATATATAAATTTTGTTGATAGATCTAATACGCCTAAATTTTTAATTAGAGAGCTAGGTATAATGCCAGTAGCCGAAATAACGAATGGTAATATTTTTATAATCTGAGAATGCCAATTTCTTTTTATTTCATTTCCTAAATCTGTGTATTTTCTTATTTTTTCACTAACAGATTTTTGAATATTACAAGAATTTGGAATAGCAACATCAATGATATAAGTTATTTTTTTAATTTTGTCATGTAAAACTATATCGGGTCTATTATGACTAATCGCTCGGTCTGTTAGTATAGTTTTATCATAATATATTTTATCAGATTTTTGAATATTACAGGAATTTGGTATTATTATTATTATTATTATTGAAGCAAATGCATTTTAATCAATGATTGTTAAACAGCTTAAAAAAGTGCATTCAAATACAAATTTAGTAGTAATAGAAATTTTTGTACAATTACTTACCAAATATGAGAGCAAAATAAATTGCAAAGTACATCTGTGAATATCTAAACATTTTGATTCAGTTAAATTCACAAAACACTAAAAAATCTTATTGTTTTTCTGTCATATTCCAACAACTGTATATTCGTATTTTGAAAACTGTGACACGAGATAAACCAGAAACGTCAAAATATTATTACAATCCCGCCAATAACTGTTTTAAATTTCTAAGTTGTTCGAATTTTAAAAGTTCACGAGCTTTGAGGCGCGCTCGCCGGACTGCGGTCGAACTACGTTTGAATTTTTGAATCTCGCTTCGTCTGTGCTGGGCTCGCCTTTCGAAATCCCAACGAGCAGGTACCCCGTTACAGGGGTATAAGAACTTGATTTTTTTACAAAATTAAGCAATACCATTTGAAATGTGCGGTTTACTTTTGCAGGTAAATTTCAAAAGTAGAACTTGATGTACGACATTTTTGTTTTCTTTTTGCATTTTAGTTGTAACAATAATTTAATAATCGGATAATTTGTAGGGCGTGTTTTTTTGTGAAAAATCACCTAAAGGCTCTGAAAAAAATTATTATTACTTGTTAGCTTCATGTGAATTAAATATTTACAGTAAGCAATCATTTCGTGGTTAGACATAAATATTGGATAATTTGTAGAGCGCCGTTTTTGTTAAAAATCACCTCAAGGGCGCTGTACAATTTATTTCCTAGGATCTACATTTGTTATTTAGAAAAGATACCAAAACATAATTACCTGGCAAGTCACTTCCGACAAACATACTAATATTAAAAAGTTTATGCCTATAAAAGATAAAACTGGACGCAGAGGACACTATATCAAAAAACACTGGTCATCGCATGACCTTAAGTCTTCTATAGTTTTTATTTTAATTTACCTGTATTTTAACTGTCTTAAAAAGCCTACAAATTTTTAGTTGTTATCATTTTTATTTATTTATTTGTAATTATTATTTTTATTTATTTTATTTTATTTTTAGTATTTTTTACATTTTGTTAATTTAAATTGCCGTCGACTGTGAAAGTGGAGGTTTCTGAAATTATGGATACGACTGTCTGAAAAGGTGCGTTTTAAGTTTAGACCTAAATTCTGTCGAGTCTGCGATCATTCTCAAATCATATGGCAGTCCATTCCAGGCTTTAGGTCCTGACACGGCAAAAGCACGCTCACCGAACTTAGTATCTGGTGTGCGCTTTGGTTCCTTCAACCTTCCGATAGCTGATGACGTTGCTGACCTAAGGGTTGACTGTCGGGAGTTGGAATCTTCTGGAATACACAATTCTGATAAGTAAGCCGGAGCCATTCCGTTAAGTGACTTAAATACCATCCAGCATACCTTGAACTGGATTCTTTCAGGACATTTGAGCCAGTGCAGATTTTGAGATGCTCTGAAATGTGGGAGTACTTAGATACTCCGGTGATAAGCCTTGCCGCGGCGTTGAAAACGGATTGTAATTTGTTGATTTGACATTTGGGGAGACTTGCATATATTCCGTTGCAATAATCTAGACGTGAAACAACATAGGAATTGACTAGCAATTTAGTCGCCTCTGTTGGCAGGTTTCTCCGCACTGCTTTAATTTGCCTTAATTGAAAGAACCCCGTGCTTACAGTTCTGTTCACCTGAGTTTTAAGGGAAAAATTAGCGTCCACATTGACACCCAGTAATTTGATGCACGTTTTTGGAGTGATGTCACTTCCTGAAATGGTTATTGGGGAGTTTTCGATGTTATGCTGACGTCTGCTTGTAGCAGTCCACAGAAACTCAGTCTTTGTGGGATTCAGTTTCAATCTATTTGAGGTCATCCAGCGAGTAATTGCTTCTATACACTCAGCTATACGAATTTTTAGACTGTTTATTTCTTCTGGTAAGCAGTAAAAATAAACTTGCTGGTCATCAGCGTAGCAGTGAGATTGAAGGCCAAATGATTCGATTATTTTAGCGACATAATTTGTGTAGAGGATGAAGAGTAGTGGGCCCAGAACGGACCCTTGGGGTACTCCAGATGAAAGGGCTGCATAATTTGATTGGTTTTTTCCCACTTTTACGGCTTGTAAACGGTTGGCCAGGTACGATGTCAGCCAGGTCTTAACATCACAGTTTAAACCAAATGATTCATCTAATCGTTTAATAAGAAAGTCATGGTCAATCGTGTCAAATGCAGCACTCATGTCCAAGACTGAAAGAAGTGCCAGTTTACCCGACTCAATGGCAGTAGTTATGTCCGACAAAACACATAGTAACCCGGTTTCTGTGGAGTGGAACCGTCTATATGCAGATTGGTATTTAGTTAATAATTCATTTGAATTTAAGTGACATATGACCTGTGAGGCAGCGATTTTTTCTAATATTTTTTATATAAAAGGCAGATTTGAAACGGGTCGGTTATTTGAAAGATCTTCAGCGTCCAGTTGTGGTTTTTTTAATAATGGAGTTACGATAGCTGATTTAAGGGATTTCGGGAAGTCGCCCGTGCTAAGTGACTTATTGAAAAGATGAACTAAAAAGGGAGCATTTTCATTGCAACACTTTTTAAGTAACCACGTTGGAATAGGGTCGAGCGAACACTGCTTGTTCGGTGAAGTAAGAATTTTTTTTTTTTTTTTTTTAATTCCTTTATTTTTCCCAATTTTTACATTAATTACATACAATAATTATATAAATCAATAAGAATAATGGGAACCCACTAAGGCGCAGCCTGTGCGTGGGTAATATATTTAAGTTATTATTTTATTGTACCTATTAATTTCCTTACTTCTTCGAGGGATGTAGGTTTGAAGGCAGAAAGGTTTTCTCTATTGCATTTAGTAAAATACGGTGATGGAGCGTAGGTTGTTAGGGCTCGTATTGACTCAATTTTGTCAAGAAAAACTTGGAGAAGATTTCCGGAGCTATGTCGATTGTATTTGGTGCATGGACATCAGCAATGACTGTCTTAACCGAGTTCCAAAGACTACGTGGATTTTCACGCTCTGAAGTGATTCTGTTTGTCCAATATTCAGACCCTTTTGAACGGATTAAGATCATGTACTCTTTTTGAGCCTGTATCCAATCGTTCCGTGATGTAACCCCGAGTGTCTGTAGGTCCTCTCCAATTTACGCATCAATCTCTTCTTGATCCGACATTATTCGTCAAACCAGGCATCAGATTTTCGTAGACGCCGAGTTTTTGTAGAAATTGGAGCATATGTATTTAAAAGGGTTGAAAGGATGGTGTTATAATCTGCTGCTAGTTTGGTTGGCGACTCTGTTTCACATGCGCTATGTGTACAGAGCGGAGAAGCTTTTAGTTCTGACAGGAAGTCGTCAAATTTAAAACCGCGCCATGCTCTTGATGTGATAGTGACGTAAGGAATTTTCGATGGGTTAAAATCGATTTCTGCGCGAATACTACATCCACACTATCCGCTACCAGAAACGGACCGCTTGACTTTGAGATAAAAATGTCCAAAGATCCGCCAGTATCGTGAGTTGGGGAATTAGCCCATTGACGGCATCCGAAGCAGTCTAATAAATCAGTAAATTTAAGAGTATTTGGTGATTCTAGACGCTCTAAGTGAATGTTAATGTCGCCTGTTATGAAAATATTATCGGAAAGTCACACAACCCGCTCGAGAAAACACGAGAATTCATAAAAAAAAGTCCAAAGTGATTTGTTTTGAAACAGGCCGGTATAGGGTACATAAAATGAATGATGCTCCTGCAGACGAAACTCGGCATCCCAAGTGCTCAAAGGTTCGGTATGCACCAATTGACACCCTTGTTAAACGCAAGCCCTGGCGACCTAAAATCACGATACCCCCGTGATTTACGCTAGCGATTTTGTCATCCCGAGAAATTGTTGCTTTAGGTCGGGCTTCTTCTAGCACGACATAACCTAAAGCTCGGGGTCTCTTTATTGAAAAAGAGTCACCATTTTCGTGCCAAGTCTCAGTTATGGCCAGGACATGAAGATTCTGTTCGTTGAAAACCTCCCCTACCTCCTCTATCTTATTATTGAGAGATCTAACATTCGGATCCTATACCTAGTTGACGGCTCTTAAAGTTGGCAAGATACTTTGTTTGAAACTAAAGTGTTTTAGTACAATATTATGTATACCTACTTGAGGAAGGTTTAAGCTGAACCGAAACTGGTCGTTGTTTTAAATTTTTTTATATTCTCAATGTCCTGCTCCCACTTCCTGCAGTGTCACCGTTAGAAGTGGGTGTTTCAGTTTATTTTTCAAAATAACAATAACTGTTTCGGTTTTTGTTATTTGTTTTTATGTAAGTACATAAAACAGGCATGGTGCCCAAAAATTTACATACATGGATGTTTAAATACATAATAATAACAAAATGACAATAACAAAAATACTAACTAAATGATAATAACAAAAATAGTAACAAAATGAATAAGCTAAAATGCAGAAGTAAATGACAAATAAGAATGGGTTAAAGGTAAATACAAATATGTTCATAAACGATTTATTATTGTCACACCTGTACTGGTGAGACACTGATTAGGTAGGTACAATATTGCTTCTCTTTAAATTAAGGGCTTCATCACAATATCAGCTTAATATGATTAAAGGTAATACGTTTTTTTAAATGTTTAAATTGGTCATTAAAAATGTCTATTTCATTATTAGAGGGGAAATATCCCGTATTTGTGTGGTAGGGCCCTTGAGGTGATTTTGCACAAAAACGGCGCTATACAAGTCATCCAATTATTATTATTATTATTATAAGGCTTTAATATAGAAAATGTCTTCCATCTTCCTTGTTGATTTTCTTGATGGTATATTGATGTTAATGTGGGATAAAATGTTTGGTGTATCAACTGATGAATGTGTAATTTTGTGTGGAAGCAGTACGTCAGAAAGTTTACGTCTGACCATCAGTGAGTGTAGTTTATAGTGCGAAATTCGGTCTTTATGTGTTCCAAATTGACCAGATAAACCTTCAAGCAATTACACGGGTTAGTTTATTTTGTATGGATTCAATCAATATAACTCGGAACTCATCCTTCTTTACTAAAATTCATTTACTAAGACATGTTTTGCTATAACTTCGAATCGAATTTTGTCAAACGGAATGGTATCCCAGATAACCCAAGTAAATTAGTATTGCTTTCTTTATTTGATTTCCTTGAGTTTTGGCCCAAATAGACGATTGTCCGACAAACCGGTGTAAGAATGTAAGTTGAATCGACTATAGTTATATTCGGTCATTTTTAACGATCTCATATTTCAATTTAAGAATGATTAGTTATACTATCTTCTTTTAATTCCAATTACAAAATTGGGAAGATTGATTAAAAAATAACTGGGTTCATTTGCGACCATAAATTTTTTTTATTTTCCATATCTTTTTGTTTCATATTTTATTGGGATTTGTTAATACTAGCTTCTTCTTCAGTGATTATACATTGCATTGATGTGAATAAACTTTAAAATTTAATCCATTAAATTGAAAATTTTAAAACGTTTGCTCGCCTTCCAATGGTTTTTGTTGACATATTGTACCCTTAGAGGATTACTCTAAGATTGTACCCACTGCTGTCTGCTAAACAAATAATACTCCCAACGAGGAGGCGTGTTGCCCGCCGAGCTCTAAGCGCAGGAACAAAAGGGCCTAAATATTTCCAGGTATTTCGACACTGTTAAAAAAATCATTTTTGACATATTTCTCTCCTTTGTTACGGGATTATGGTGAAAACGTTGAAAATGTTAAAGGTTTTCGGAAGTATCGTCTTAAATATGTGTGAAAATAAGTGAACAATAAATTTAAATATTGAAGACAATATTAGTGATTTTTAAACGAAAATCTGAAACAGAAAAATCAGAAAAGGAAACGGTCAGGTAGAGCATTGTCCCGGAAAGACAAGGGTCCTGGGTTCGAGTCCCAGATGTGACCGTTTCCTTTTCTGATTTTTCTGTTTCAGATTTTCGTTTAAAAATCACTAATATTGTCTTCAATATTTAAATATTACAATTTGAGGTTTTACTCAATAAAGTTATTCCGAAAAATTAATGAACAATAAAGTCTTATTATTTGTTCATTAGGTATTATCTTTTACCTACTGCTGTGAAAAATTGATTTATTTGTTAAAATTTTAAGAAACTATACATTTCGAACCGTTTCCTGAAGCATTAAAAAGTGTAATATTGTTTTCCAAATCACTGACCAAATAAATACGCACATCTATTTATCAAATCATCCCGTAAAGTTCTAACTTCTGGTGTACCACAGGTGTCCAATCTTGCCCCCCTGTTTTTTTTTTAATATTCATAAATGACCTAGGATCAAAATAAAATGTGATTATGCTTTCTTCGCCGATGATCTTCAGTCAGTTTCTGATCATCAACTGCTTCAAATGACCTCAACACACTCAATAACTGCCGTACTGCCAATGATATGCACCTACATATGTTAAAAAAATATATGAAATTCACTCGAAATAGAATTATAAAGAATTTTTCTACATTATCAATGATACTATTCTTAAAAAGTTATCTTCCATAAGAGATCTAGGAATTACTCTTGATTCAAAATTCATATTTGATGTATATATTAGCGTCACTTAAAATGATGTGATTTAATCGCAGGCTATGTAAAGATCCTCAATCGATTAAGGATCTTTACATAATCTGTGTAAATTGAGTCTGACCCCTTACAAATGCCCTAACTAGAAGTAAACATGAACATGGAAGCACTGTTTTGAATCCACATCAATCATTTCAAAATAAAATGTCAAAATATTATCTTTCAAATGTTTTCTACACGACCACATAAGATCATACGACTTAAGTCTTGATTATTTAAAGAAATACACTTACAGGACGGGTTGTTTAGGGTTTAAGATGCGTCTATTGTCGTCTGGTCATAAATCGATCATTGGGGGTTTTAAACCCTTTAACCCTTTCCTTCTTCCGGATTAAATAAGTCTGTTAATTCCGTGAATTCATTTGCCATCAGGAAAGCCAAAGACAAAACAAATTTTAACAATGCACACATTTAAAAGCTTGTGGTTTTTTGTCCTGCAGGGTTTTTGTTAAATTGCTAAATTAATGAGAAAGTTTTCGGATACTTATGTACTTCTTTATCGCATAACTTAACTAACTAACTCACCACCACGCCGTTTCCCCACAGGGGAAGGCAGAGAGGAAGGACCGCCAAACAACTCGGTCTTGGCAGATACTCCTTGCCTCATTCACATTCGTACATCGTCTCATACATAATCTTCTACTATTCGGACTCACATGGCCCGACTCAAGTATCTGGTTTACTTAGTCGTGCTATGTCTTCCTTAGGTGTTCCTAACTTCTTCTACAATATATATATATATATATTTTAAATGTGTGCATTGTTAAAATTTGTTTTGTCTTTGGCTTTCCTGATGGCAAATGAATTCACGGAATTAACAGACTTATTTAATCCGGAAGAAGGAAAGGGTTAAAGGGTTTAAAACCCCCAATGATCGATTTATGACCAGACGACAATAGACGCATCTTAAACCCTAAACAACCCGTCCTGTAAGTGTATTTCTTTAAATAATCAAGACTTAAGTCGTATGATCTTATGTGGTCGTGTAGAAAACATTTGAAAGATAATATTTTGACATTTTATTTTGAAATGATTGATGTGGATTCAAAACAGTGCTTCCATGTTCATGTTTACTTCTAGTTAGGGCATTTGTAAGGGGTCAGACTCAATTTACACAGATTATGTAAAGATCCTTAATCGATTGAGGATCTTTACATAGCCTGCGATTAAATCACATCATTTTAAGTGACGCTAATATATACATCAAATATGAATTTTGAATCAAGAGTAATTCCTAGATCTCTTATGGAAGATAACTTTTTAAGAATAGTATCATTGATAATGTAGAAAAATTCTTTATAATTCTATTTCGAGTGAATTTCATATATTTTTTTAACATATGTAGGTGCATATCATTGGCAGTACGGCAGTTATTGAGTGTGTTGAGGTCATTTGAAGCAGTTGATGATCAGAAACTGACTGAAGATCATCGGCGAAGAAAGCATAATCACATTTTATTTTGATCCTAGGTCATTTATGAATATTAAAAAAAAAACAGGGGGGCAAGATTGGACACCTGTGGTACACCAGAAGTTAGAACTTTACGGGATGATTTGATAAATAGATGTGCGTATTTATTTGGTCAGTGATTTGGAAAACAATATTACACTTTTTAATGCTTCAGGAAACGGTTCGAAATGTATAGTTTCTTAAAATTTTAACAAATAAATCAATTTTTCACAGCAGTAGGTAAAAGATAATACCTAATGAACAAATAATAAGACTTTATTGTTCATTAATTTTTCGGAATAACTTTATTGAGTAAAACCTCAAATTGTAATATTTAAATATTGAAGACAATATTAGTGATTTTTAAACGAAAATCTGAAACAGAAAAATCAGAAAAGGAAACGGTCACATCTGGGACTCGAACCCAGGACCCTTGTCTTTCCGGGACAATGCTCTACCTGACCGTTTCCTTTTCTGATTTTTCTGTTTCAGATTTTCGTTTAAAAATCACTAATATTGTCTTCAATATTTAAATTTATTGTTCACTTATTTTCACACATATTTAAGACGATACTTCCGAAAACCTTTAACATTTTCAACGTTTTCACCATAATCCCGTAACAAAGGAGAGAAATATGTCAAAAATGATTTTTTTAACAGTGTCGAAATACCTGGAAATATTTAGGCCCTTTTGTTCCTGCGCTTAGAGCTCGGCGGGCAACACGCCTCCTCGTTGGGAGTATTATTTGTTTAGCAGACAGCAGTGGGTACAATCTTAGAGTAATCCTCTAAGGGTACAATATGTCAACAAAAACCATTGGAAGGCGAGCAAACGTTTTAAAATTTTCAATTTAATGGATTAAATTTTAAAGTTTATTCACATCAATGCAATGTATAATCACTGAAGAAGAAGCTAGTATTAACAAATCCCAATAAAATATGAAACAAAAAGATATGGAAAATAAAAAAAATTTATGGTCGCAAATGAACCCAGTTATTTTTTAATCAATCTTCCCAATTTTGTAATTGGAATTAAAAGAAGATAGTATAACTAATCATTCTTAAATTGAAATATGAGATCGTTAAAAATGACCGAATATAACTATAGTCGATTCAACTTACATTCTTACACCGGTTTGTCGGACAATCGTCTATTTGGGCCAAAACTCAAGGAAATCAAATAAAGAAAGCAATACTAATTTACTTGGGTTATCTGGGATACCATTCCGTTTGACAAAATTCGATTCGAAGTTATAGCAAAACAACCGCCAAGCTGCCTCGCGACAGACTCCGGAACTTAAATATTCGAAAACTTGCACTCCCAGCCCAATTTGGCGACCAGGACTAATTTCGCTGAGATGTTTGTAACGACATCTATTATTGAACTGTGTAAAAATTTTGAGAAAACAAAGTGGCGACCGTATATCGGTCGCCAAATGTCGGTGGTCGCCACTTTAAATGCATATTTGCCCATGCTGGTCGCCAAATAGGCGGTGTGATATATATATATATATATATATATGTCAAAAATGATTTTTTTAACAGTGTCGAAATACCTGGAAATATTTAGGCCCTTTTGTTCCTGCGCTTAGAGCTCGGCGGGCAACACGCCTCCTCGTTGGGAGTATTATTTGTTTAGCAGACAGCAGTGGGTACAATCTTAGAGTAATCCTCTAAGGGTACAATATGTCAACAAAAACCATTGGATAACCATATATATTATTAATATATATATTCTCCTAACACTCCTTTCTTCGTTCATTCGCTCTACATGCCCCAACCATCTGAGCGTTTCTTGTATTCTTTACAGATCTCCACATTTCTCACACGATCATAAATGGTTCTCTCGTACGCCTCAGGGATCTAATTTCTACAGCGTTCAGTCTACTTTCATCCGTCCTCCGCCAGTTAAATGCCTCACTTCCATACACCAGTGTAGGTACCTGCACTCCATTGTGGACTGCTAGCTTCGCTTCTTTGTTAGCGCTAACCTCGATCGATCTTCCATTAATTGAGTTAACTGCACTTACACTTCATTTAATATCTTTATCACCTTTCCCATCTTTCGTAAACATACTTCCAAAATACACAAACTCATTCTATGACTTACGCTTCATTTAATATCTTTATCACCTTTCCCATCTTTCGTAAACATACTTCCAAAATACACAAACTCATTCTATGACATTCTATAACACAGAATATTGAAAACCACAAGAATACGAAGCGCTCACTCAATGGGCTTGAACCAAATGTACTAAGTCAGTGGCGGAGTCGGTTTTTTATCAAATCTACATTGAAGACAATTTTTATGCAATTGAAAAAAAAAGTATTTTTAGTATGTATTATCGATTCATTGTTGGTAATAATAATACTTAGCTAATGTTAATTCCGCCGAATTGATATAATTTCACTTCAAGGAATCATTGCTTCAATGGCGCTTAGTAACTGCTAAAAATAACGTTGAATCTTAGTAATGAAGATTATATTGAGTATTTAGAGGGCCGGACCCGAGCCAACTCATTCAACTTATGAAAAAGGAACAAAGCAACCGCAAAGGGCTCGAAACGCCGCTTGCAGTTTTTTTTTTAATTTTTTTTTTTTATTGTTGATACATTATTTTACAATATTTCAAATTCTAATTCAGTAATGTTGGCCTCACTTGGTTGTTTACCCGTGCTGAGGCCCCCATTTTATAATATAAGAATTTATGCATTTAAAAATAAATTTATACATTTAAAAATAAAGTTAAATTTAAACTAAAAATAAAGATTAAAAATTAAAATATAATAATCACACTAAAAGAAAATATTAAAAGAGTATGAAAATCGGCATTTATAATGATTTATGTGTTTGTGCGTGTTGCGTGTTTTAAATATTTTTTTGTGTTGCGTGTATATGTTTTATTCTTTTATGTTATAGAATTTTGGTAATATTGTCTTTTTTGTTCTTTAATCCATTTTTTTTATTTTGTGTTTGAGTTGCTTCGTTCCTTTCCCGTAGAAAGACCGGGTAATGCTCTATACCTGTAAAGACCACAACGGTCATTTTGACCGCTGATAACATGCGAGTTTATTATTATTGTAATTGTGCAATATTTGTCATAATATTAAATAAATAAAACAATAATTATGCATTGAAATAATTTACTTTAATCAATTAGGTGCACATTAAGTACAAACTGTTGCTTTTTTATAATATCCGAGGCACTTTCCGCAAACAGATTTCTTACAATTATCATATGTGTCAGTTGTTTTATTTTGCTTACATTTTTTATTAATTTGGCACTGTCGTCTTATAGAAGTTTTATTTTCCGGTTCCTTTTCTGTTAATTCTTCAGGAGAAAACACAACTGGACCAGCTTTGGTATTTGTAGATGCTGACCTTAGTTCTATTTACGAGCCATTTGGTCGATTATATCGACACCATATTTTGTAGAATTGTAAAATTCAATCGTTTCGGGAATTTTCTTTGTTCCGTCTCCAAATTGAACATCTGGATGTACTGTACATTTTTCTTCGGTTTTCCTTGATAAACAGTTAGTGTAGTACCATTGTTATCCTTCAAAATAAATGATTTATTACGTGGAGTACAAATGGTTTTGCAAACTGCTGGTATCTGGCCCTTCTCATCGTTCCGACAATACTTGTTTGTTCAGCTCGTAATTTCTCTGCCAGCTTCATCGAAATAAAAAATTGTCAGTTCATGTTTAGTCCCTTTTTGAGATAAGGTTGTAATGGTAACATTATTACATATTCTGGTAATGACTCATTTGAACGTTCCTCAGTTTTACCTAAATGTGGAAATCCATTACATAGATATTTAGTATATACATCCACCAGAAGCTATTATTTTATTCCAAATTTGTCAGGCTTATTTGCTATAATATACTGAGTAAACGTTTGCGGATGTATTTGCAGTTAGTAGTTGCTTCAGAGTAATGGGCATACAATTCAACAGTTTAGTAGGTTAGTAAACTAAACTAAACTAAAAACTTACCTTTACTTATTTACTCACTAAATTTACCTTTTTAAGCTGTCGTACCCTTAAATTAAATATACCATTCCTGTAGAGAAAGTCCAGTTATATTAAATTTTTCAATTAAGTCCTAAATCCTGTATCTAAATTTCGCCAATAAACAATTAGATAATCTTAATTAAGTGTTAATCTCAAGTGACGTACCAGGTAAGTATTGAACTGTATATTTTCTCCATAAATAGTTAAGTAATAACATAGATCACTGTAGAAATGTATTATAAGTTTGTACAGCGCCCTTGAGGTGATTTTGCACAAAAACGGCGCTATACAAGTAATCCAATTATTATTATTATGGAAAGTGTCTTTGTCCGTGTGTGGTGTGTGTTATCGGTTTTATTTGTTAAGGATCTGGTTTTTGGTTGAATTGGAATATGGAGTTTGTGTTGGAGGGGGTGTAGTAATGCAGATTTGGCATAAAGTAATTAATTACAAAGACATTTAAGGAAAATAAGTAATATTGTGTACCTTATAACTTTTAATAAAATGTTCTGGGAATGTCAAAATAAAATAAATGAATGTGTAGGTACAACGTATTACAAAATGCATAGTATTTGGTAAAATAAGTTATTTCATCGCATTTTGACTCTAGTTCAGGCCTTCGTAACCGAGGTCAGCCATGATAACGACAATATTTTTTGCCGTGCGATGTTTTCATATAATAATAAATATATCACGCTGATTTCCCGCTGGGACATTGTTAAAAGTTTGCAAATCGCAAGACAACAAATTCACAACAAAACGTCAAAGTCTACAAACATTTTTTTTGTACAGAACGTTAGCTCAAAAGCTTCGTGTCTTTAGATTTCAAAGCGTCTTTTGATTTACGAGCTGCGTGTTCAAGAAAACATTGTGTTTCTTTGCTAGAGGTGCCTATTGTTATTGGTTATTTGTGTTATTTAAGTTTTATTGCGCGTTGCATAGATTGTCTACATAGGCTAATCGGTAGGTAATGAGTTCGATAGCTATCAAGGCAACAATACTAAATAAAACTAAGTACTTATGTATTATTATTATATTTATATTGATATCTTATATAGATATTTTGGAGAAATATTTTTAAAAAGCGAAATTTACGAGTCGTTGTAATTATTATGTAATTATTTCTATGTAATTATTTCATATCTCATTTTTGTGAAATATCATATAAGGGGTGCTTATAGTAAGATGTCCTGCTTTATGCTACGTTGGTATTATTTATTTATTTATTTATTTATTTATTTATTTATTTATTTATTTATATTTTACATGTATATTTACAGAATAGAAATATCCATTAAGGCGGTGTCTAGTAATTTATCAATTCGAAATAATGAAAATATTATTACGCAATACGGTAAATATGATGTTCTTAGCCGGAAAAAAAATTATTACATATTTTTATTATTTATAAAGACTTAGCATTTATCAAAATTAAATCAGAAATATGACCTTTTTATGGCCGTCCTTTCGTATTGTTCAAAAAATATTTTAAATTTTGAATATCCTCAAAAAATACCTTGAAGATTTTTCTTCAAGACTTCGTTCAGTAATTAAAAAAAAAAAAAAAATAAGGTTGTGGTATAATTATTTCCTAGGCACTATCTTTAATGTTTTTGTAAATGCGGTTTACTAAACTTTGGTTAAATTTATTCTAAAAAAAGGAACGAGGAATAGTTTCTATTATTTTTGTACACTTTTTAAAATTATTTTCACATTTTTAAATTACCATTTGTTTAAGAGTTTCGAGTTTATTAAAATAATAAATTATGTTGCCGTAAAGTGGCGACATTAATTCAGCTGCTACGGCAGAAATTAGAACTGAAGGCTTATTTTTAAATATGTCAACAGATGGCGTTAATCACGGAACGACCCTTGGAATTTTCAACAAAATCTTGCGTGTCATCAGTCAGCGAAGATAATACCTACTTGTATATACGAAGAAGTTTGCCAGTATTTTTTTATAAATTGACAAACGGTCTTGCTGTGCACGTGTTTATACATGTGTTACTTTTCGACGTGGACATGCGCACACACACTTTTGAGGAGTTAGGTTGATACGATTCGTCATCACAATTTTTTATTGTATAAGTAAAATAATATTATATTTATTGTGAGGTCAGAATAATAGAAGAGTATGTATGAGACGATGTATGAATGTGAATGAGGCAAGGAGTGTGTGCCAAGACCGAGTTGTTTGGCGGTCCGTCCTCTCTGCCTACCCCTGCGGGGAAACGGCGTGATGGTTAGTTAGTTAGTTAGTTAGTTAGTGCTTAGCTGATTCTTATTTGGTACATGCTATATACGTTCATAATTTTTATTTCAAATTTAATGTACTTTACATACGATTTTTATATATTGAAGTGAAACTTCTTTACGTGCGTTATTTTTATTTTTTTTTTTTTTCATGTTCTCCATGAAACGGTTATACACCAATATATTTTCGAGGACCGGAGTAAAACCGACTCATGACCGTCAAGTGACTCAAGGCCGATAACGCGACTAATTACCCTCGCAGACGTGCGTGACAAGTTTTTTTAGTAAAAAACACAGCCGTGAGTTTTTCAAAATTTAAAATTGCGCGGGACAAGTCAATTGAGGAGTACACGTCGTATACGCGGTTCTCGTCGCGCAAGATACCTCTCCTCGCGGTCTAGAGGTAGAGCGTTCGACACTCGTTATGCAGGACCCGGGTTCGAATCCCATATTTTTATAATTTTTATTTTTTTTTATCACATGCTATTTATAAATATGTGAATTTATAAGTAGCAATTTAGTAGTAATTTATTTTTACTTGTGTCATGACATTGTTTTTAATAAAGCATTACATATTATTTACTTAGGCACCGTTGTTTTCTTCTATGATCCTTATTAAAAAAAGCTTACAAAAAGCATTTTTTTTGTTATCCTTCAAAACATGCATTTTTTACTCTTGAATAGTCTTCAAGCACGTTTTTTATTACGATCAGAGCCCATTGATGTACATACCTAGGTACCTACCTATTGTATTTTTTGTGTCAGCGCGGAGCCTTCTGCAGTGGGAAAGTGTTTTAAAAAATCAAATATTGACATACAATATAAGTCAGTTATAATTAGTGACATCTTACGAATTTCAACAGAACTTTTTTAGTACAGAACTGTCTTTAAATGGATAGTAAAACCTAGTTCCTCCGCTGGGGGGCATTGTTGTAGTTTCGTTCTGAACAGGGTACCTATTATACTTGGCCTTAACAAAGATACATTATACAATCATAATTGCCTAATTAGCAATTTAAATTTAGTGATGCCTTAGAGTAATAATATACAAGAGACCGCACTAATATTTGTACAAATCGTTGACATACTCGCAAAATAATGCTCTCCCTTTTAGCTCGGTTCCATTAACGTACAAAAAACAGAGACAAACAATTTCTGTTAAAAACATACTGTCTAAACGGTATGAAGCGAGTTTTTAAAGCGGGCGAAGTTCACACCAGTGTGAACTGTCATCCGTGCGTAGGCTCAAAAGTGCAAACATATTGATATTTTTACGTTAATTGAGCGAATTTAAAAAAAAAAACGCTATGGCTATATGTGCTATGTATGGGTGCTTCAACCGAAGCTCGAAAGGAACAAAAAAAATCAGTTTTCACAGGTATTTATTAAAGAATACATGTTTTTCACTGTATTCATCTTTGATATCAAATATTTTATATCCTTAACTACAAAACCACAAGTAACTTCCACCATTATATAAACAATCCTTGCACTATTTGTATCGTTATAATAAACATCCGTTTTGTATGCGTTTTAATGCACTTTTAATATGTTTAACTAACAAGAAATCTTGGCTAAATTATAATAATGCAACTTACCTATTTCAGTCGGCATCTGAATGTATCTCTGTCTCTTTCTCTCTCATAATATGAACGCTAATTTGTTGGTAAATGGACAGAGACGGAATAATTTTTGTCTTTGTTTTTTTTTTCGTTATAAAAAATTCAGGGCTGTGCTGAAATTGGTTTAGTATTAAATATTTAACTATTTACAGTTTTCTAAAGGATGAAAAAAGGCTAATGAAATGGATTCGTGCAACAAATCGGGAAAATTGGACTCCCAAATACCACAGTGCAATCTGTTCCGCACATTTGAGCACTTAGACACAACGAAAACAAAGGTCCGTCTAACGGATTTCGCGGTGCCTCAATCTAATTTAAGAGTACCCTTGGTTACACAAAAGGTTTTTATGATTTTTTTTTCATCCGCTTTGACACCACCATAAAAAATATTTGGTAATGACTATTGACTAATAAACCACTAACTTACTATTAACTAATACAGAATAATATTTTCAGATTATACCAAAACTCAAATGTGTCCTCCCCGCCTGTGTCAGATTAGTTTATCCATCAGATGACGTAATTTTAACGTGTACAAATAGTGAACGGGTTTTCAGAGAGGCGCTTAGCCGATCTGGCGGTAAAATAATGTAATATCTTAATGATATCTTACTTTCTCACATGTTAGACCAGTCACCACTGGAGAACCTAGGAGAATTGGAAATACTGTGATGTCTGCCATTTTTAAAACTTTTTTATGTTAGCATGCAAAATTTTTATATTAAAAAAATTATGTTTATTTTCAATTATAACATTTGGAAGCGTATTTATCATCTTTCCAAAACAGTTTTTAGTTTTCGGATACATTCAGAAATATTCTATTTATTTGGATTTTTTTGCTAAACGGAAATATTTCGACTCTCTGAAAAAATACTGTCGAGGCCTGAAGAGTTAGGTTAATTTTCGATGGAAATGAAATTTATTTTATAATTTTATTCACATGATAATAACTTTCTAATTGTTCATATTTATAATGTAATATATTAAAATATATATACTAGAAATTGCATTTGATTATTTACGACTCACGACAAAATACCTAATTGTTCTAACTTTTGACAACCCTGCATCAGTTTGTAGACCAAATGCTCTTTGGTCATCTTTGGTCCAAAACCACTTACAACATTTCGCATAGCACGGTCTCTTGTATATTATTACTCTAAGAGTGATGCGCAGGTGGAAAATGTCGATGTCAGAGGCTAGTGAGTTAAGAAGGCCTATCATTCTTCCGAGAGGCATTGCTGATGGTAAGTTAGTCCTACATCTCGGAAGAATGAATGGTTTGTGTCTACGCGCTCTTGCGAAGTTATCAGGGACGTAAAATAAAATTTTATTCAAAATTTCTGGATTGTTGATGTGACCGTTCAACAAGTTATAGGCCATCATCAGCAACGCAGCTTTCCGCCTGTTGACAAGACTATCGATACCTAGCATTCCGGAAAGGAAGGCTGATGGGTATAAATAGGGATAGTACCCGAAGTCTCTAAGATAAAGATAACGTAGAAACTTCTTTTGTACTTTCTCTACCATAGAAGTGTTTGTTGCATCCCCTGGTCCCCATATTATTGAGCCACTTTCCAAAATACTACGTACTAGGCTAAAATATAGCAAGCGAACCACGGCAGAGCTGCAGAAATGCCTGGAGTTACATAGCACAAATCCAAGCATTCTCAAAGCCTTGCTGCATATCGTTTCAATATGAACGTGAAATGTTAAGTGTGGGTCAAAGGTTATTCCCAAATCTTTCGGTTCAGAAATATGTTTAAGAGAACATTGAGACATCCTATAGTTGTAATAAATCACAGTGTTTGCTCTAGTATAGCACATTATGGCGCATTTCTTAAAATTAAAACCTAATTTGTTAATTTCACTCCATACCACGATAGCATTTATGTCTCTCTGGAGCTGTGCGCAGTTTTCTAAGGTCCGGATTCTTAAAAATAGCTTCAAGTCATCTGCAAATAACAAAAATTTCGCAAACTTTATAGCATGATGAATGTCATTAATAAAAAGGGAAAAAAGTAAAGGACCAAGATTAGACCCTTGAGGAACCCCAGAGTTTGTGGGAAAGTACGACGAGTTAGAAATACCATACGTTACGTATTGCTGTCTACTTGATAAATAGCTTACAAATAAATTTAAAATTTTTACCGAGAATCCAAAACGGTCTAATTTATTTAAGAGTATCAGCGGGTCTACGGTATCAAAAGCCTTTGCGAAGTCGTTGTATGAGACGTCAACTTGGTTGTTACCGTCAAGAGCTTGAGATACATATTCCGTAAAGACCACAGACATAGGAATTAATAGACGAGAAGATAAAGGCGAGGGGTAAAATCAACTGTCGAAGAACGAAGGGAGTGAAGATGACTGTGATTCGTCAATAAATCAATCTGACAGTAAATAGGCATCTCGCATTATAATATCACCATTTACTTCTTAAAAGTAAAATCTGCTTTGAATGAATAGACATTTTTACATGGGAGCGCAAATTACTCGCCACGTTATGAACAAATTTGCGAAGTCCAAATTCGGCAAAGTAAGGCAGCTTCTATATTCAGAGTCGTAGTTAGTTTCAGAGTATTTAGTTAAGACACTTTTATAAATGTTCATAATTTACTTCCCAGCAACCAACCAGCTTTGTGTTTCGCGTCCAGACGTTTCTCGATGTGATAGTAACAACTGATTCATATTATACGATGTGAATATGCTTAAAATAAAATAAAATAATGCTTATATATGGAATGTAATACGACAATTGGGTTTATTCTCTTTTTTCGCATCTATTTTTACCAGTTTTCATAGTACAAGTAAACATTTTGCCGTGTTATTTCGTAAAATGAACCGATGATGCCTCGACCATAGTTCGCACAAGAACGATGACGTCACGTTTTCAAATATCACTTGAGGCCGTACGCGAGCCCAGCCGGCTCAATGGAACCGGTATGGGGAGTGGGGATAATACGCTTTTAATCACTTAGGGCAGGTCTACTAATATTCATATGTCTATGGTAAAGACCATCAGATTTGACACAGTCGATCTGCCAGATCTAAAACCATGTTGTTCGTCTATTAAATAAGGTTCTACTTGGGCGTAGATATATTTATGAATTATTAGTTCGAACAATTTTGCCGGAGAGGAGAGGATCGCTACTGGTCTGTAGTTAGAGACCAAATATTTATCCCCATCCTTATACAGTGGTGTAACTTTAGAGATCTTCCATAAATTAGGAAATGTTCCCGTGCTAAGTGAAAAATTAAAAATGTAAAGTAGGGGTATTAATAAAGGCTCTATACAACCCTTTAATAAAAATGACGGAATAAAATCAGGTCCAAATGACGTTTTCGCTTTGAGTTTTTTAACTGCAGCTAACATATCAGATTTTGTGATGTTAGGAATATCAACATTCTGCGCTGCTGTTGATGTATAATTAACTAACTAACTAACTAACCATCACGCCGTTTCCCCGCAGGGGTAGGCAGAGAGGACGGACCGCCAAACAACTCGGTCTTGGCACACACTCCTTGCCTCATTCACATTCATACATCGTCTCATACATACTCTTCTATTATTCTGACTCTTGACATGGCCCGACTCGAGTATCTGATTCACTTGATCGTGCCATGTCTTCCTCGGGCGTCCCCGACTTCTGCTACCATTCACATTTGCATCATATATCCTCCTTACACTCCTATCTTCGCTCATTCGCTCTACATGCCCAAACCATCTAAGCGTCCCTTTCTTAATCTTACTCATTACGCTTACATCAGCCTTGCACTCTTTGCGGATCTCCACATTCCTCACACGATCAAACATGGTTTTACCACACATACGCCTCAGGGATCTCATTTCAACAGCATTTAATCTACTTTCATCCTTTCTTTGCCAGTTCCATGCCTCACTTCCATACATCAAGGTAGGTACCAGCACTCCGTTGTGGACTGCTAACTTCGCTTCTTTGGACAATTTTTTGTTAGCGCCTACGGCGTTTAGTCCTCCATTAACGGAATTACCTGCATTTACCCTTCTTTCGATATCTCTGTCAGCCTTCCCATCTCTCGTAAACATACTTCCTAAATACACAAACTCATCCACCTGCTCCAAGTATTCCCCATTCACAATTATATTGCACACTGTTTTCGTACTCTCTCTTTCAAACACCATTACTTTAGACTTACTTACATTCATCATTAACTCATTCTTCATGCATACTTCGTTCATCCTAGACACGAGAGACTGTAGATCATCTATACTATTAGCAATCAGCACCGCATCATCAGCATACAACAGGCAACATACTTTAAAATTATTCAAATTCGCGCCCAATCCCACCTCTTTCAATTCTTGCATACAATTATCCATGTATAGATTGAATAACCACGGTGACATTACGCAGCCTTGTTTAACACCTTTTGTGATTCCGTAACTTGCTGACTGTAAGCCGATTTAAAATAGTCCGCAAATGCTTCGGGAATATCAATTCCCGAGTGTGATTGTCCATTCCAAGTGACATGGTCGACAAACCCACCATCACTTCTTTTGGATGAGACATATTTCCAGAACGACTTGGGATCAGATTTGATGTTTTTTCAATGATATTAATGTAATTTTTATGGGCTAATTGCATACTGCGTTTAACTTTAGCTCTAAGACAACAAAACATTTCACGTTCTCTTACTAGTCCAGTTTTCTTCCATTTTCTAAAATGTCTGAACTTTCGCTTTATATCACTAATAATTTGATTGGAAAACCATTGAGGATACTTTCTTTCATTTTTCGGGATGCGTTTCCTTTTGAAGCACATATCGAAGTAATTATAAATAGTAGAATAGAAATAGTCTACGGCTAAATTAACGTTATCAAAATTCATGATAACGGCATACACAACTAACTTAGCTTCGCATATTTCGGGTAGTTCACATAGCTTAGCTTACATAGTTTGCGGTCTGCACACAAGTATGGAGAGTCACCTCAGCTACGCGAGCTAAGCTAAACTAACTTAGCTTAGCTCTTGGTCTGCAACCCGCATCATTGTGCTGATTTATCCGGTCACCAATAAAAATATATAATCAGCGCAATATATTATTTAGCAACAGCAGAACTTCTTTAACAGAATAGAAAATCATCGACGAAAATGTCTACTTCAGCACACTATATCTTAATAAATAATCGACATATTTGGGTCAGAGATTTAATCATTGGGTATGCTGTGTGAAGGCTCTTTTTAAGGAAGGAAGGAGAAGAAGTTGTGGGAAAAAGGCATGAGGGGTGGGTAGTAATCTGGGGGGTCAGTGTGCCTAGGAGTGACGGACGTATGAATTGCTTTTGGAAATAATGAAAACCATAGAAAACCTTATTCAGGAAGAAACGGTCTATGTTTAACATCAGACATGACGGCATTCAGTAACATCATATGATGTCCTGCGATGTGTGCCATGCTACCGGCAATGAACCCTGAATTTGCCAAAATCCATGTTATCTTTTAATGACCTAAATTTTTTAAAGAAAATATGTACAGGGTTTTCCAATAAGAGGTGTTATTTTGATATTCAATCGTAAAATATCAATGGTTCGTTGCTTGTGTGGCACGTAGCGCCGTCTTGTTGAAATTAAACGTTGTCCAGATCAATACCATCCAATTCCGGCCATAAAAAATCATGAATCATCTCTCGATAGCGCAATCCATTCACAGTAACTGTTGCTCCAGCCTCATTTTCGAAAAAGTAAGGTCCAATGACTCCGCCGGACCATAAACCGCACCAAACAGTCACACGTTGAGGATAGAGAGGCTTTTCAACAATAACTCTTTGGTTTTCCGAGCCCCAGATGCGACAATTTTGCTTGTTGACGAAGCCACCGAGGTGGAAATGGGCCTCATCACTCAAGATGATTTGCATTTGATTCATTCAAGTGAATTTTGAAGAGTGTATCGTTCCATTTGTATTAATGGCGTAGTTTCTACTTTTGAAATGTCAAAAAATGACAGCTTCAAAAGTAACATCTACCAAAATAGCGGGCTATTCAAAATAACACCTCTTATTGGAAAACCCTGTATTTAAAGTCTAGCGACTTACACAGTATCTAACACGATATTTCCGTGCTGTGTTGCAAAATGAAAACTAAACGCAATACGGCAAGGGTAATTTTTCAATCTGAAATTCATTTATTCGCCTTCCCCTCCCCACGCTGCGTCGCGGTGCAAATTTTCATCATAACTCATAATTAACTTGCCTTTGGTTGCACGCGGGGAACTTCGTGCACGAATTCTCGCTTCGAACTTTGTGTTTCATTTTGTACAGGAAATCTTCACTTTTATTCATTAATAATAATGCACAGATTTCCTAAAGAATAGGCCTTGGGTTAGCAATAAAGTTTCATGTAAATTATAGGTTTATAATGAAAAGTTTTCAATAATTTTTTGAATTTCTTTTTAGTGCAAAGGTTTTCTGTCTAGAATTGCCAGGTCGACGCAACAATTCCGCTTGCAACCACATTTCCATTATGAGCTATTAAGAGGAAGCTACAAACCAAAAATGTGTATATTCCTGGTATGCCTTATATCGTCACGAATATTAAAATCGCTTGGCAAATGAAGTCTAGAAACGCTCGATTTCAAGCACAAAAGTAGATTTATTTATGTTTTTAGAAAGCAAAAAAGTTAATCAAGGGAAACTCACAGATAATCTTAGCTCTTATATTGTTTTTTTTTTTTAATTTGTTTCTTTTATGTTTTCATAAATTTATATTAAAAAAAAATTTTTTTGTAGTTTACATTTAATTTTTAATTGAGTAATTTAAATTTTTATTTGAATTCAACTCAAGGGTGTAATGATTCCGCCCTTCTTACATTTATACCTATATTGAAATGATGGTTATTTCTCCTGTCTGATCTGCAGAATGTTGTAACATCCTGGTCATTGCCCTTCGATTTTCCTAAGCTGTTGGTGGCGCCCTTAGAGGACTACCTTAAGAAGAAACCCTAGCTAAGTCTTTCGACCCCCGTATGGAACATACGGCAGAAGATCTTAAGATTTAATTCGCAATAATGCCCCTTTTTCAGCGTTGTGTATTTTTTGGTTTTGAAATTCATATGAGATATGAACGGGCTATTAATGCATATATTTGTGGTAATCCTGGTTCGTTTAAATTAGAGTGAATGATCCCTTTACTATTGAAATTTTAAAACTTTCTTATAAGACCGCCCGTTCAGCCTACTCTCGTCTCCTACAGTATCCCTAACTCTAATACAGTGGTAATCGCTTGTAACCTTTTCCTTTTGAGCTCTTTCCTACCTTTAATAAATCCGAGGACATGAAATAGTTTCGTTATTGCATAAATTAGTATAGTATGGTGTTGACATGCATAGTGCGACGGTTTTCGTCATCTCAGCTCCGGGGTCGCCTTCATTCTGTTTTACATATGTTAATTTTGTTATTCGACACTTAATCTTTTATAGGGAAGGGATGAGAGGGGGGGGGGGAGAGGAAGGGTAAACTATGTGATCGAAATGTTTTTTTTTGCAAATTACGTTGGCTCCTCCGCTGACCAAATACGAGAACGGTGGATGGTGATCAAAAATCAAACGCTGACCCCGACGTGGCTACACTATACCCCACAGCTGGCGACCCATTTCATAAAGGTACCCTGACCTGTCGGATGCATTCACGTCCAAGAGAAAGCGAATTAAGTCATCACGCCACTTCCGAAATCGCTCCAACGCCCATTCCTCCGGACGAGCTACTTTACTGAGTCTAGATGGGGAAGGTAATTGCATCCCATATCATGATACTAACGCGAAAAAGTGTGTCGTGTAGGTTTTGCCTGATGAAGCTCAAACTCCCACGTGCCGTCAGACCTACAGTTCACCTCAAAGAAGCTGCTGTAATTCCGCCAAGGGAGCGTTCCAGTTGGCTTACATCAGCCTCTCGGTCGACATCATTGAATAATGTGATAGCGCTGCGGACTTATTCCCACGAAATATTACGCCGCCGCCCTCCACGTGGATTTTCACAGACGTCCAAAGTGCCTTCGTCCTACACGCCCCAGCTGCAGGCCATGTTCCCGTTCATCACCAATTGGCATCACTATTTCCATTCCACTTTCGTGCCCAATAACTCCACACGGCCCCGTCAGAGGGTGTAGTCCATCCAGCGCTTCGTTGGCCCGATCCGTCCACGCTGGCAACCCTTCTCACGTGATAGCGTGAGAAAAAAAATCCTTCTGTCTAGTCCGTGTTTGTGAGAAACGGATTTGCAGCGACACTATCAGACATTAACCAACTATGAAGTTTAAAGTCGAGGGGTAAATTTGGGAATGAGGTAAGGTTTGAGGGTAATAATATTGATCTTGTCGGGGAATCCTGAAAATTGACATGTTGGTTTTATGTACATATTAAAGTGGATTAGTAGTAACTGTCAGTCGGCAAATATCAGCAGCACGCGTTCCAAGTCCATCTGGGAATTTGGTTGAATTGAATTGTAAATAAAACACTTACCCAGCCCCTATCCGCTAAATAACAACATCCGGGTTGGGTTTCACACAACCGTTGCCATTTTGGGCGGGGTGTTCGCGAATATCACTAGATTTACCCTGAGCTTATACATAATATCTTTACCTCCACCTGATACATCCTCAACATTATTTTCCTAATTTTTATTGTGTTACCCTCTCTACCGGCCGTAACGAATGTGCTTCGATATCTCCTCCCTAACCTGGTAGTTATTGAAAAATTTCGTTGTAACACGGCTTCGATCGAGCCCAAAGCGCGGTAGCAAGATACTTAGGTATATAGATTTCCAATTATAAATTTAACTTTTAGTCCGAGGCTTCATCAAAGTGAAGCGAGAGATTTTAACTCTGGCGTTCTATTTTATTCGAGAAGAAATTTAGCGTTTATTAATTTTAATTACAACTCAATTATAATCCGTGACTTTATTTAAAACATAAAAATCGCGTTCAACTTTATTCGAGAAGGAACTTTTAGCGTTTATTAATTTTAATTACAACTCCTTTATAATCCGTGACTTTATTTAAACATAAAAATCGCGTTCAACTTTATTCGAGAAGAAATTTTTAGCGTTTATTAATTTTAATTACAACTCCTTTATAATCCGTGACTTTATTTAAACATAAAAATCGCGTTCAACTTTATTCGAGAAGAAATTTTAACGTTTATTAATTTTAATTACAACTCGTTTATAATCCGTGGCTTTATTTAAAACATAAAAAGAATCGCGTTCAACTTCATTCGAGAAGAAATTTTAACGGTTATTAATTTTAACACAATTCATTTATAATCCGTGACTTTATTTGAATCCATAACAATCGCGTTCAACTTTTCAACCTGAGTTTTGTTATTACGTCAAGGACACTGAGTCTAATTTCTTCAAACACTGAATTTAACTGTATGTTTTTGACCAGAAAATCTCTAAGTCCAGGATAATGACCAAAGTGATAATTCCTCCTAGCGCGGCGCGTATACTCTCTTAAAAGTATAGTATATTTAATAAGAATTTTAATGATATGGACATATTCTCAAGTAATTTAGGAACCTTTAAAAGATATGTAATAACTAACATTAAATAATTTTAAATATTCTACTTGAAGTTATCATGTTATTGCTTTGAATCCTTTCCAGTTACTTACCTTCCAATTTATACTCATGTGTTCAATTTAGTTGTAGGTATACATTTATTATATTGTTATTATTGCTATTGTGTAGTGTTATTGATTGCTGCTGTGTTGAAATTTTACAATACATTTTGTTTTGAATTTTAGTTGGTTATTAGTATATCAGTTAAATTTAAATTTTTGAAATTTAGCTGGTTATTAGTATATTATTTGTGTTCCTAGATCTGTTATTATTTTTTATTTATTATTTACAATTTTGTATTTTTTGTAAATTTCTCAGGCCACGGGTACAGAACCCTTAGTTTCTTGTTTTAATATTTTTTATTATTATTATAATTTTAAGTGAAAATCTGTTATTGGATTTTATCTTTATTATTTAGTTTATTCTTATATATGTAAATAATCTGTTGATTTTCCCAAATAAATAAATAAATAAAAGGTCCTCGGCGACTTGTGACGAACTATCTCGATTTGTGCCCGCGCATGATGTCTTATAGCAGTAATTAACTACGCTTGTCATTGCGATCCAACCTTTATTGAAGCGTTACGGTCTTATATTTCTCGCACAATATCCTCTGTGTGACTTAAAACTTATCAGACTTACCCTTCTGCGTTTCTCAGAAAAAATGGGCATCTGCTGTCTCACAACACAGGCCCGTACTGGTGAAATTCTGAAGTTTGCCCCATCCTGCAGGTGCCTTATAATCCGTCAAAATTGACCTGTTTTTCTAATTTAAATTTTTCGCGTTCCTATTTGGTCCGTGATGTGTGTTCTGATGACCTTTCCTTTAGTGCGCTAAGACGTCCCCTTACGCGTAACTAATCAAAATTTTCCTCTTAACTTTCCGTTTTCGTGGATATATCCTACAGCCTACCTTTAATCTTCTTTCTCCCGTGTGGAAATAGAACTCGCAACTCGCCTTTTGTCGAATTGAATGCTGTACACGTCCGTTCCTCCCTTTACATCCCGAATCGATCACTTCTGACAACCATTCCCCTTCCTCCGTATGATAAGTCCCTTGCGTAAGGTCGCCTCCTACATTGCACATTTATTCACCTTCCCCTTTCGTAGTTTAGTATAATAATCACACTTTTCACTGATTATTCCAAGTTCCTAAGGCCTTTTCGGTACTTGTTCTAGTTGAAATGTCCCAGTACACATCATGTCGCTCACCCTTTGCCTTTCGTCCGAGATCGCATCGGTTTGATAACCTGTTTATTTCTTTGGCCAGTTTCATTTTAAGAACTATTACTGAATTTTCACGATTCCTCCCTGCAATTATGGGTGTTGGCCCAAATGATTTTGTCACACGCCTATCTTCTCTCTCCGTCCCTCAACTCGTTTCGCATCAATCAGAGGTCTCAAGTTCCCTTCATAACAAACCCGTATGTACTCGGTCATAATTCCTCTGCCAAGCGTCTATACATTAATTTTAATGTATTTTCGTCTTCCATAAGCCACGTATAAAATTAAGTACTTTCGATAATGGTTATTACCGACTAAATGACGCAGAACCATGTTCGAAATTTTCCCAAAAATCAACTCTCTCAAGTGTCTGAAATTGGCAACCCTCTTACTTCTTTTAACCTCGAGTAACAGGCCTGTTGCTACCAAATCTCGCTCCGTCCGAGTGAAGTTATGCGTTCAAAAAAGGTTGTGAACTCCTAGAATGTCAAGTGATTTAACCTTGATCCTAGCCCCGTTCGTTCACCTATTCATTTTGTGGGAATATTTCCAAGGTCGATGCTATATAAATCAAAACCTAAACACGCCCCCTATCTGTAATCCCCTTTGTCCTGTCAGAAAGTCACGCCTTCTCCTTTCGTCGCAACCCTAAAGGAAACTCCCCCACCTTTGTATGCAGTTCCCTGTAATTCATATGCGACTGTGCCGACAGATAGCGCTACTATGACGGATTATATCATCTACCTCGGGAGAGACCTTGATTCATCACAGCCTCCCTATAGGTCTAAATCCAGCGGGTAAGACTACAGGTGTTAGTCGGTGGAATTAGACCTAAACATAGGTAACTTTTCTTCATCTGTTTTTTTTTTTCAATCTTCCGTTAATTTTTTGCTTATTTTCTTCTCACGAAGTCCGCCCCTGTACGTGTCTTGACTCAAATGCTTTTAAACAAACGTGAGGTACAATGCCACTCACACATCTGTCTTTTCCTACCACTCGTGATTTCATTAAGGCGAAACACGGTCTCATTTGTCACCAAACCCGTAACTTTGCATTCATTTCTAGGCGCTCCGTTAATAACCGGGACCCTGTCATTCCTTATCTCTCCGGGAGATTTATGACTAATTTTGTTGCACCCTCAAAGGCCTAAGCAAAGTTCTATGGGTACCTGACTGAAGTTTTGGTTGTATGTGTTTTTTTTCATGATGATACATGCACGCAACTTGAATCTATTTAAAACGCGTAGCTATTTTGCATGTGGGTTTTTTCCTGTTTTTTTTTTTTTCAAACGTTCCTCCCTAAAACCTGAAACAACTGTTCTTCACCTTTACCTGTTAATTGTTTCTACCGAAAAGTACGCAATCTTTGATTTGTCCACCATTTTGAATCTTCGCGTGACTTTAACCTTTTTTCTTTTCTTTAATAAATATTAGTCCTTATGTGTGGCTGGTTATCAATAAAGCCTTAATAAAATCTGAATAGGGTTAAATCTGGTTTATTGTATTGGATACGCAACCTCCCTAAAACTGCACTTACGTGTCCTAGATGTTCATCGAAATTTCCGCCCGAATATATGACTAAGTCATCCAAGTAGTAGCTTTGCGAGACTACCTATCTATTGTCTTAATATTCGTATTGTGCCGAACGTGTTTTGTCTACTTGTTGAACTAATTGAAATGGATTTATTTATTCTTATTCACAGAATTTAGTCACTATTTCACGCTGTAGTTTTCTCATAATATCACTGTTTTCACTTTATTCAAATATTAAGTTAGATTATATCCAATGGTTGTAACTATTCACTTCACAAGAACACTGCATTTATTTCACCGAAAAACATCCGTTACGTAACGAACTTAAGTATTTTAATGGTAATCACCGGTAATTTTCACTGTATTTGTGTTAAACTCTTTGAGATTATATTTATTTTTAAACCACTGTTTCCTTCTCCCTTCAAAATCTAATTTCCAAATAGCTCTTATCTCATGTGGTATTTTTGTTTTCCTCCCTCTAAGCTTTATCTGTTCGTCCAGTACTTATCGGAGGTTGGACATCAACTCCCAGAATGAACTGGTATTGTGTCTACTACTGAATGAGCTTAACCTTTTCTCCCCTCTTTTTCCTGAAATAAGGTTGTTCCACGCTATTTGTCTTTATCTAGGTTAAATGGTTACGCTCCCATCGATCCCGCGTTCGACAACAACTTCTTTACACGATCGTTGGTTCCGAAGTACATTCATCACTTTGTCTTATCGGAGGTTAGGTAACACAATAAAATTTCCCTTTTTATCTATTTAATTAACTCACTTATTTTTTTTTCCGCAGTTTTGTATTTACAAATAATAAAGTTATGCGTACTTGAAGTGAAACGACACCTAACTGTGCAATACAAAATAAACGCTATTACTATTTCTAACGGGAACTAGGGTAACTTTTTATACCTGATTTTTTTTTTGTCCCTTTTTTTTCAAGTGTTAACTATTCATCGGCCTTGCTATGACCTAGTTATGAGGTACAATGAACTACAATGTCATAAATCACGATACTAATGGTTTGTTTATCTTTCAGTCTACCTTTTTTTTTTGAACTTGGGTTATTGACCTCGTTTTTTTTTTCCTATTTCTGTGTCGTATTATACTCGTTAGTATTGGAATGTCTAATCTGTTTATTTTATCCTGTTTTAATAACTATGTTTGCGAGTCTTAATGTTTTTTTTTCAATAGATAAGAAATCATTCATCTTGTATTTCTAATTCTCCCTGGTCACATGGCGCCAATTGTAATGATTCCACCCTTCTTACATTTATACCTATATTGAAATGATGGTTATTTCTCCTGTCTGATCTGCAGAATGTTGTAACATCCTGGTCATTGCCCTTCGATTTTCCTAAGCTGTTGGTGGCGCCCTTAGAGGACTACCTTAAGAAGAAACCCTAGCTAAGTCTTTCGACCCCCGTATGGAACATACGGCAGAAGATCTTAAGATTTAATTCGCAATAATGCCCCTTTTTCAGCGTTGTGTATTTTTTGGTTTTGAAATTCATATGAGATATGAACGGGCTATTAATGCATATATTTGTGGTAATCCTGGTTCGTTTAAATTAGAGTGAATGATCCCTTTACTATTGAAATTTTAAAACTTTCTTATAAGACCGCCCGTTCAGCCTACTCTCGTCTCCTACAGTATCCCTAACTCTAATACAGTGGTAATCGCTTGTAACCTTTTCCTTTTGAGCTCGTTCCTACCTTTAATAAATCCGAGGACATGAAATAGTTTCGTTATTGCATAAATTAGTATAGTATGGTGTTGACATGCATAGTGCGACGGTTTTCGTCATCTCAGCTCCGGGGTCGCCTTCATTCTGTTTTACATATGTTAATTTTGTTATTCGACACTTAATCTTTTATAGGGAAGGGATGAGAGGGGGGGGGAGAGGAAGGGTAAACTATGTGATCGAAATGTTTTTTTTTGCAAATTACGTTGGCTCCTCCGCTGACCAAATACGAGAACGGTGGATGGTGATCAAAAATCAAACGCTGACCCCGACGTGGCTACACTATACCCCACAGCTGGCGACCCATTTCATAAAGGTACCCTGACCTGTCGGATGCATTCACGTCCAAGAGAAAGCGAATTAAGTCATCACGCCACTTCCGAAATCGCTCCAACGCCCATTCCTCCGGACGAGCTACTTTACTGAGTCTAGATGGGGAAGGTAATTGCATCCCATATCATGATACTAACGCGAAAAAGTGTGTCGTGTAGGTTTTGCCTGATGAAGCTCAAACTCCCACGTGCCGTCAGACCTACAGTTCACCTCAAAGAAGCTGCTGTAATTCCGCCAAGGGAGCGTTCCAGTTGGCTTACATCAGCCTCTCGGTCGACATCATTGAATAATGTGATAGCGCTGCGGACTTATTCCCACGAAATATTACGCCGCCGCCCTCCACGTGGATTTTCACAGACGTCCAAAGTGCCTTCGTCCTACACGCCCCAGCTGCAGGCCATGTTCCCGTTCATCACCAATTGGCATCACTATTTCCATTCCACTTTCGTGCCCAATAACTCCACACGGCCCCGTCAGAGGGTGTAGTCCATCCAGCGCTTCGTTGGCCCGATCCGTCCACGCTGGCAACCCTTCTCACGTGATAGCGTGAGAAAAAAAATCCTTCTGTCTAGTCCGTGTTTGTGAGAAACGGATTTGCAGCGACACTATCAGACATTAACCAACTATGAAGTTTAAAGTCGAGGGGTAAATTTGGGAATGAGGTAAGGTTTGAGGGTAATAATATTGATCTTGTCGGGGAATCCTGAAAATTGACATGTTGGTTTTATGTACATATTAAAGTGGATTAGTAGTAACTGTCAGTCGGCAAATATCAGCAGCACGCGTTCCAAGTCCATCTGGGAATTTGGTTGAATTGAATTGTAAATAAAACACTTACCCAGCCCCTATCCGCTAAATAACAACATCCGGGTTGGGTTTCACACAACCGTTGCCATTTTGGGCGGGGTGTTCGCGAATATCACTAGATTTACCCTGAGCTTATACATAATATCTTTACCTCCACCTGATACATCCTCAACATTATTTTCCTAATTTTTATTGTGTTACCCTCTCTACCGGCCGTAACGAATGTGCTTCGATATCTCCTCCCTAACCTGGTAGTTATTGAAAAATTTCGTTGTAACACGGCTTCGATCGAGCCCAAAGCGCGGTAGCAAGATACTTAGGTATATAGATTTCCAATTATAAATTTAACTTTTAGTCCGAGGCTTCATCAAAGTGAAGCGAGAGATTTTAACTCTGGCGTTCTATTTTATTCGAGAAGAAATTTAGCGTTTATTAATTTTAATTACAACTCAATTATAATCCGTGACTTTATTTAAAACATAAAAATCGCGTTCAACTTTATTCGAGAAGGAACTTTTAGCGTTTATTAATTTTAATTACAACTCCTTTATAATCCGTGACTTTATTTAAACATAAAAATCGCGTTCAACTTTATTCGAGAAGAAATTTTTAGCGTTTATTAATTTTAATTACAACTCCTTTATAATCCGTGACTTTATTTAAACATAAAAATCGCGTTCAACTTTATTCGAGAAGAAATTTTAACGTTTATTAATTTTAATTACAACTCGTTTATAATCCGTGGCTTTATTTAAAACAAAAAAAGAATCGCGTTCAACTTCATTCGAGAAGAAATTTTAACGGTTATTAATTTAAACACAATTCATTTATAATCCGTGACTTTATTTGAATCCATAACAATCGCGTTCAACTTTTCAACCTGAGTTTTGTTATTACGTCAAGGACACTGAGTCTAATTTCTTCAAACACTGAATTTAACTGTATGTTTTTGACCAGAAAATCTCTAAGTCCAGGATAATGCGATCCTCGAGGAGCGGACGTGTTTTAACTGCTCCGGTTTGTTTAATCCTTTCAAAAGGTTTCCCTTGCTAAGAGATTGCTGAAAAATGTTCAGCATACGTGTTTTATATAGTGCTTACCTTCTTCTTTCACGAAATGTGCGTAACTTTGACTGTTTATCCGGAATTTGCAATTATTATAGCATTTTAAACCGATAAAATTTGGGAAGTGGAGCCAGAGCAAAGATGCTCAATGCAGTTGGAGATTTTATACCTGACCCCTCAAATGTCAAGTGGTGTCTTTAGTTCGGGATTTACGGGACCTCTTCAACCAAGGATATCTACACAGAAAACAGATAAGCCATATTTTATTTAATTTTCTTGTTTTTATTTATGTTTTCGTTTCAGATGACACATACACTTCACTTTGACTTTGGTTCAAGATTTTGTTTATGAAAGCCTGCGATAAGCGAGCCCTATAGGTCTGAGACAGAGGTATGAAATCGTTGCATCACGACACAATAAAAGAAATTGTATTTTTTTTTTTTTTTTTTTTTTTGGTTTTTATTTAGGTATTAGAGCCAGGAAAGAGTCTAAAAGGGTCGAGAAGAATAGCTAAGAAGTGACTAGAAGGGACTAAAATAGACTAGGAGAGATGAGGTGATTTTTCACAAGAGCGGCGCTGTATAAATCGTCCAAATATTATTATTATTATTATTAATAGAGACTAAATATGATGGACTCGCCGAACGTTACAGCGGTGCTGCCCAGGTCTGTTATCTATGTGAGGATATTATTTCAGCGCTCTTTATTAGAAGCAGACACATACCTGAACGGATGACGAACCACGTGCTAGCACTGTTAGTGGGCGCGAGGACTCTCTCCCTGCAGCAGCTGGTCCAGTTTCTTCACCACCTAGGATTCTTGCTGCAGAGTCTCCATTTTTCTATCTTCGTCTAACGTCACAGCGGTGCTGCCAAGGTCTGTTATCTATGTGAGGATATTGTGTCAGCGCTTTAATAGCAGCAGACACATGTCAGCGCTTTATTAGCAGCAGACACATACCTGAACGGATGACGAACCTCGTGCTGGTACTGTTGGTGAACGCGGAGGACTCTCTCCCTGCAACAGCTGGTCCAGTTTCTTCACCACCTAGGATTCTTGCTGCAGAGTCTCCATTCTCTACCTTCTTCGCACGTCACAGCGGTGCTGCCAAGGTCTCTTATCTATGTGAGGATATTGTGTCAGCGCTTTAATAGCAGCAGACACATATCAGCGCTTTATTAGCAGCAGACACATACCTGAACGGATGACGAACCTCGTGCTGGTACTGTTGGTGAACGCGGAGGACTCTCTCCCTGCAACAGCTGGTCCAGTTTCTTCACCACCTAGGATTCTTGCTGCAGAGTCTCCATTCTCTATCTTCTTCGCACGTCACAGCGGTGCTGCCAAGGTCTCTTATTTATGTGAGGATATTGTGTCAGCGCTTTAATAGCAGCAGACACATGTCAGCGCTTTATTAGCAGCAGACACATACCTGAACGGATGACGAACCTCGTGCTGGTACTGTTGGTGGACGCGGAGGACTCTCTCCCTGCGACAGCTGGTCCAGTTTCTTCACCACCTAGGATTCTTGCTGCAGAGTCTCCATTTTCTATCTTCGTCGAACGTCACAGCGGTGCTGCCAAGGTCTGTTATCTATGTGAGGATATTGTGTCAGCGCTTTAATAGCAGCAGAGACATGTCAGCGCTTTATTAGCAGCAGACACATACCTGAACGGATGACGAACCTCGTGCTGGTACTGTTGGTGGACGCTGAGGACTCTCTCCCTGCGACAGCTGGTCCAGTTTCTTCACCACCTAGGATTCTTGCTGCAGAGTCTCCATTTTCTATCTTCGTCGAACGTCACAGCGGTGCTGCCAAGGTCTGTTATCTATGTGAGGATATTGTGTCAGCGCTTTAATAGCAGCAGAGACATGTCAGCGCTTTATTAGCAGCAGACACATACCTGAACGGATGACGAACCTCGTGCTGGCACTGTTGGTGGACGCGGTAGTCTCTCTCGCTGCGGCAGCTGCTATAAAAATTGTCCAATATTATTATTATTATTATTATTATTAATGACCAAAGTGATAATTCCTCCTAGCGCGGCGCGTATACTCTCTTAAAAGGTCCTCGGCGACTTGTGACGAACTATCTCGATTTGTGCCCGCGCATGATGTCTTAAAGCAGTAATTAACTACGCTTGTCATTGCGATCCAACCTTTATTGAAGCGTTACGGTCTTATATTTCTCGCACAATATCCTCTGTGTGACTTAAAACTTATCAGACTTACCCTTCTGCGTTTCTCAGAAAAAATGGGCATCTGCTGTCTCACAACACAGGCCCGTACTGGTGAAATTCTGAAGTTTGCCCCATCCTGCAGGTGCCTTATAATCCGTCAAAATTGACCTGTTTTTCTAATTTAAATTTTTCGCGTTCCTATTTGGTCCGTGATGTGTGTTCTGATGACCTTTCCTTTAGTGCGCTAAGACGTCCCCTTACGCGTAACTAATCAAAATTTTCCTCTTAACTTTCCGTTTTCGTGGATATATCCTACAGCCTACCTTTAATCTTCTTTCTCCCGTGTGGAAATAGAACTCGCAACTCGCCTTTTGTCGAATTGAATGCTGTACACGTCCGTTCCTCCCTTTACATCCCGAATCGATCACTTCTGACAACCATTCCCCTTCCTCCGTATGATAAGTCCCTTGCGTAAGGTCGCCTCCTACATTGCACATTTATTCACCTTCCCCTTTCGTAGTTTAGTATAATAATCACACTTTTCACTGATTATTCCAAGTTCCTAAGGCCTTTTCGGTACTTGTTCTAGTTGAAATGTCCCAGTACACATCATGTCGCTCACTTTTTGCCTTTCGTCCGAGATCGCATCGGTTTGATAACCTGTTTATTTCTTTGGCCAGTTTCATTTTAAGAACTATTACTGAATTTTCACGATTCCTCCCTGCAATTATGGGTGTTGGCCCAAATGATTTTGTCACACGCCTATCTTCTCTCTCCGTCCCTCAACTCGTTTCACATCAATCAGAGGTCTCAAGTTCCCTTCATAACAAACCCGTATGTACTCGGTCATAATTCCTCTGCCAAGCGTCTATACATTAATTTTAATGTATTTTCGTCTTCCATAAGCCACGTATAAAATTAAGTACTTTCGATAATGGTTATTACCGACTAAATGACGCAGAACCATGTTCGAAATTTTCCCAAAAATCAACTCTCTCAAGTGTCTGAAATTGGCAACCCTCTTACTTCTTTTAACCTCGAGTAACAGGCCTGTTGCTACCAAATCTCGCTCCGTCCGAGTGAAGTTATGCGTTCAAAAAAGGTTGTGAACTCCTAGAATGTCAAGTGATTTAACCTTGATCCTAGCCCCGTTCGTTCACCTATTCATTTTGTGGGAATATTTCCAAGGTCGATGCTAAATAAATCAAAACCTAAACACGCCCCCTATCTGTAATCCCCTTTGTCCTGTCAGAAAGTCACGCCTTCTCCTTTCGTCGCAACCCTAAAGGAAACTCCCCCACCTTTGTATGCAGTTCCCTGTAATTCATATGCGACTGTGCCGACAGATAGCGCTACTATGACGGATTATATCATCTACCTCGTGAGAGACCTTGATTCATCACAGCCTCCCTATAGGTCTAAATCCAGCGGGTAAGACTACAGGTGTTAGTCGGTGGAATTAGACCTAAACATAGGTAACTTTTCTTCATCTGTTTTTTTTTTCAATCTTCCGTTAATTTTTTGCTTATTTTCTTCTCACGAAGTCCGCCCCTGTACGTGTCTTGACTCAAATGCTTTTAAACAAACGTGAGGTACAATGCCACTCACACATCTGTCTTTTCCTACCACTCGTGATTTCATTAAGGCGAAACACGGTCTCATTTGTCACCAAACCCGTAACTTTGCATTCATTTCTAGGCGCTCCGTTAATAACCGGACCCTGTCATTCCTTATCTCTCCGGGAGATTTATGACTAATTTTGTTGCACCCTCAAAGGCCTAAGCAAAGTTCTATGGGTACCTGACTGAAGTTTTGGTTGTATGTGTTTTTTTTCATGATGATACATGCACGCAACTTGAATCTATTTAAAACGCGTAGCTATTTTGCATGTGGGTTTTTTCCTGTTTTTTTTTTTTTCAAACGTTCCTCCCTAAAACCTGAAACAACTGTTCTTCACCTTTACCTGTTAATTGTTTCTACCGAAAAGTACGCAATCTTTGATTTGTCCACCATTTTGAATCTTCGCGTGACTTTAACCTTTTTTCTTTTCTTTAATAAATATTAGTCCTTATGTGTGACTGGTTATCAATAAAGCCTTAATAAAATCTGAATAGGGTTAAATCTGGTTTATTGTATTGGATACGCAACCTCCCTAAAACTGCACTTACGTGTCCTAGATGTTCATCGAAATTTCCGCCCGAATATATGACTAAGTCATCCAAGTAGTAGCTTTGCGAGACTACCTATCTATTGTCTTAATATTCGTATTGTGCCGAACGTGTTTTGTCTACTTGTTGAACTAATTGAAATGGATTTATTTATTCTTATTCACAGAATTTAGTCACTATTTCACGCTGTAGTTTTCTCATAATATCACTGTTTTCACTTTATTCAAATATTAAGTTAGATTATATCCAATGGTTGTAACTATTCACTTCACAAGAACACTGCATTTATTTCACCGAAAAACATCCGTTACGTAACGAACTTAAGTATTTTAATGGTAATCACCGGTAATTTTCACTGTATTTGTGTTAAACTCTTTGAGATTATATTTATTTTTAAACCACTGTTTCCTTCTCCCTTCAAAATCTAATTTCCAAATAGCTCTTATCTCATGTGGTATTTTTGTTTTCCTCCCTCTAAGCTTTATCTGTTCGTCCAGTACTTATCGGAGGTTGGACATCAACTCCCAGAATGAACTGGTATTGTGTCTACTACTGAATGAGCTTAACCTTTTCTCCCCTCTTTTTCCTGAAATAAGGTTGTTCCACGCTATTTGTCTTTATCTAGGTTAAATGGTTACGCTCCCATCGATCCCGCGTTCGACAACAACTTCTTTACACGATCGTTGGTTCCGAAGTACATTCATCACTTTGTCTTATCGGAGGTTAGGTAACACAATAAAATTTCCCTTTTTATCTATTTAATTAACTCACTTATTTTTTTTTCCGCAGTTTTGTATTTACAAATAATAAAGTTATGCGTACTTGAAGTGAAACGACACCTAACTGTGCAATACAAAATAAACGCTATTACTATTTCTAACGGGAACTAGGGTAACTTTTTATACCTGATTTTTTTTTTGTCCCTTTTTTTTCAAGTGTTAACTATTCATCGGCCTTGCTATGACCTAGTTATGAGGTACAATGAACTACAATGTCATAAATCACGATACTCAGGGTGGGTTTTTTCATTTACCGAGAATGCTAAATGCAATGCTAATTGTAAAAGTAAACAGTAAAAGTCATAGAAATGAGTTTTTTCATTTGACATTTACCGTTTACTTTTACCTACAATCTTACAGCTAGGCAACCGTGCTGTAAATGCTAATTGTAAAGTAAAAAATGGCTGCCATTGCCGAAGTGACAGTTCAAGAGTTTAGAGGTTATTTTTTGTTGTAGCTATTTGGCGGTATTTGCTATTATATATTACCAATATTACTTAACAAAATGTTTGCAACAAGTGACAGTTCTTCAAGTTCTGATGATGAAGTTGTAATGAATATGACGCGACGTGTTAAGCGACATAATATACGTCGGAACATGTATCTAATGGAAGATCATGATTTTATTTGCCGATTTCGTGTCAATAAGGAAACTGCTCGACTTTTAACTACATTAATCGCAGATATGATATGTACTCCCACCGATATGTAAGTAATGGTTAATAAAATGAAATTACAAACATTTTTACAACAATTTATTCAAATTACATCACGTAAATAGAATGATAATGACTTTCTTTCTCTCCTTAGGAATAATGCTGTCAAACCATCTGAACAGTTGTTACTGGCTTTGCGGTTTTATGCAACTGGTTCAATGCAAAGAGTACTTGGGGACATTGCAAATGGACACAAAAGTACAGTATGTAAAATAATTTTCAATGTGTCAAAGGCGATAGCGTCACTCAATAAAAACTTTATATCAATGCCCAGAAGTGACGCTGGAATGTTAGAGAATAACAGAAAGTTTCATAGATTGGCCAAATTCCCAAATGTTATAGGAGCCATCGATTGTACCCATGTACCAATAACATCTCCAGGTAAATAAGCTTTTCGTGTTTTTATTTAACTGTAATAAGTAAGATTAAGAAAGGGCCCTCAGATGGTTTGGGCATGCAGAGCGAATGAATGAAGAAAGAAGGAAAAGAAAGGAAAGGAGAACATATGACGCAAATGTGAATGGTGAAAGAAGTCTGGAATGCCCGAGGAAGACGTGGCACGATCAAGTGAATCAGATACTTAAGTCGGGCCATGTCAGGAGTCAGAAAAATAGATGAGTATGTATGAATGTAAATGAGACAAAACAGTAATATTTGGTTTTCGCATATATTTATGCAATTGGAATATACTACAATATTTTATAATTTCAGGTGGAAATACTGCGGAGTTATACAGAAACCGTAAAGGTTATTTCTCATACAATGTCGAAACAATTTGTAATGCTGATCTACTAATTTTGGATATTGTATGTAGATGGCCAGGAGCTAGCCATGACAGCACCATTTTTAATGCTAGCAACATTAAAGGCAGGTTGGAGAATGGAGATTTTGGAAGCAACGTAATTTTGGGAGATGGGGGTTATGGCGTGCAGCGCTACCTTTTAACACCTCTTAGGAATCCAATTACACCAGGGCAGGAACTATACAATAGATGCCATATTCGCACCAGAAATCCAGTAGAGCGTTCGTATGGTGTCTGGAAGAGACGTTTTCCCTGCATTGCGACCAATTTAAGATTAAATCAAAACAGAATCGAAAGTGTCATACTTGCCACCGCAGTTTTACACAATATTTGTTTAAAAAAGAACATTCCTGAGGTAGATCCGGAAATGTATGTTGATCTCGACAGATTCCGAATGGATAACAATGAAGGCGGTGGCAGCGGTGCGCCCACCACCTCTGGAAGCAATGCTAGGGAAGCACTCATTCATTCCTATTTTGACCACTAAGTATTTATTCCTTGTATCCATAATATTTATATACATAGATAACTACTTTCTTACAGTTTTCCATCAATAGACCCTTTGCAGGTTTTCATTTACATAAACTCATTAGAAATTGGAGAAGAAGTTGGATATAGAGATGTATAAATGTGGAGGAAGCAAGGGAGGTTTATATGGGCATTTGTGTAGAGCTGTCCTCTCTGCCTACCCCAAGAGGGAAATGGTGTGTATTGTGTATGTATGTATGTATAATTTTGTTTCAGGTTGGCTGCCAGAGACACAATATGAATCAACTTGTAACTCATGTGCAGTGTGCACATGATATGGAATAAACAAGGAATTGAAATGATGGACTTTTTCAAAAATATAATTTTTATTTAAGAAGTTGTAGGACTTATGTAGGAAAATTATTATCTTTAAGTAACAATTATATGTTTATAATTTATTAATGCTCCTTATTAATGAAAATATACATAGTTAAAACTAATACATAAATTACTTTTAAATCTGGAGAAACGCATATGAAACATATATAAATGAACTACAAACGGGTAACAATCACCAAACAAAGTAATCAAAAAGCTATTTAACTTCAAACCCAGAAAGTCCACAAAAAAATACATATGGAAACAAAAACTTTAAGAAAACTATATTATGAATATAATACAAAATAAATTCATACATTCAAATACAGAATTCAATAAAACGTCCAAGTACACACACTTAACCATACATACTCACTATAGGGGGGGGCAACATATATAATTGCCTTTCAGACAACATTGAAAAGGAAAAAAAGTGTAGGTACATTTAAAAAAAAAAAGTTTATTTTTATGCTGAATCAGCAAAACACTGAAAGTGAGTAATATTGTTATTGCTTAACTTATGTTTGGATGAACAAACTCCCACTTAGCATCAAACAAAATAAAACTATAAAGAACTACGTTAAGGAAATCAAATCAAAGTAATATCGGAAGAAGACCTCTCTAGCATATTCAAAACAACAACATAGTCCTTGAAAACATATTCAAACATACATAGTCCCCCTCAGAACAGGATCTCCTAGTGAGGAGGACTTCAACAATCTGCGTCGTTTTTATGTATATATATTTCACATATACCCTACAAATGTAATTAATAATATAGAAACTAAATAAAATATTCAACAAATTTGACAGGATACCCATTTTAAATTTTTAAAAAAGTAAGTATGTATTCTTTCAAAAGTGTATATTATTCAATGTGAAAGAGACGATCAAACATGCTGCTGAAATGGAAAATTTGGAAATAGAAAAAAACATGCTCCAGATTAACTATTTAATTGTTTTTCTAAAATAAGTATTTCTAACATCTTTTTCTTTTTTTCGAATTCTAAATTTTCAATTTCTAGTTTCCTTTTCTTTTCCAAATCTTCAATTTCTACTATCCTTTTCTTTTTTTCAAATTCTAAATTTTCCATTTCAAATTTCTTTTTCTTTTTTTCAAATTCTAACACTTCTAGCTCCATTTTTATTTTTTCCTCCTTCAACTGGATTAAAGATGGGCATACAGACAGGCTTGTCTGTTTCGGGGGTGTTTTTTTTTGCAACCTTTTGGGAATATCTGCAACAAGAATAAACGTTCCTATTTTATTTATTGGATTCATAAATCAATTCAAATTTTTATCGATTAATGTTTCCACTTACTTCTCCGAGGAGTTTCAGCTATACCTTCTTGGTTTGTGTTATCTGTCTGGTCCACATCTATCGTAAAGAGCTGCTGACCATCCATCCCAGGATTCACTTCTGAAATCAAATAATAACTATGTAGGTACTCATGTATTATGCAATCTGGCGGAGAAATAGTTTCCTGGTTAAAGAAATTATGACAGTTATTGGGAGCAAGTCTTTAACGGGATAGTTGCTAATTGTAGATTGCAATTTGTGGGTAACTAAATCAAATGTGTATCTGCTTGGCCATAGGGACCTCAAGCATTTACAGAACATATCTATAATACGTACATATTTGTTAACATACATTAAATGAGAAAATGTATTACCTGAACCCATGAGCTCCTGTACTATTAATAACTTTTCTGGATTTAATGTATTGACGTTCTTTGATGTGGCTGAAAAGATAATTAATATTTATATAAAAACCATACCGGCTTATTTTTTTCAGACATAACTTTTGTTGAAAGTTAAACTTTATATAAAAATAACCGTATAACAATATATGACATAATGAGACAACAGTATTCATCACCACCACCGCACCGTGGCAAGAGATAATTGACACATGAGTGTACCCACACCACTTCATCAACCTATACATTTGGAATATAACAACTTACAATCTCCATCGTATTTTGAAGAAATCCCCACAATGGATTCCTTCATAATGCTAGACACCCACTCCGAAGTGTCCGACATTGGCGGAAGGGGAGGTCCACCGCCTGTTTGTTGCCGAGACTGCCTTTGCTTTCCAGCTTCCTAAAATATACAAAACATACATTTTTTCAATAATAAACAAGTGAAATCATCATGAATAAATGAGTGATAATATCAAATGATTAGTGATTGTAATACCTTTCTAGCAACACGCTTTATATACTCCCACTTATATTTCAACTGTTTTGTTGTCCGTAATATGTTTGTTGACGCATTAAACTCACTTGTCAACGTGATCCAGGCTTTTTCCTTGTCATGTGAGCCCAATGCGTCAGTCCTTTTACACAAAATTACGGATCCATATTTTTGAATTAAGTTTTTTAGCAAGTCTATCTCCCTCGCCGAAAAATTGTTTCCACGTTCGCTGCAAAGATGTATACATTAGTTATGTATTGAAAAATAACTATTAATACTGATATAATTGAATTTTTACTTACTTTTCGCTAACCACACTCATTATTATCGCAAAATTTACAAACAAAACACAAGCGACGCGGCTACAGACAATGCAATTCACGGAATGTTGACATTTGTTGTGTGTGTGTTGCCACATGAAAAAATATATGAACAGTTCCCAATACGAAAATGTGGGAATTAGATTAGTTATCATGCTGTCATCCCTGTTTACCTTTACTTTCGCAGTTGGCGTCGTGAAAAAACTCATTTTGCCGTAAAAGTCAACTGCACTGCTAAAGTAACTGCAAACTGTACAGCTAAAAGTAACGGTAAATGAAAAAACCCACCCTCATGGTTTGTTTATCTTTCAGTCTACCTTTTTTTTTTGAACTTGGGTTATTGACCTCGTTTTTTTTTTCCTATTTCTGTGTCGTATTATACTCGTTAGTATTGGAATGTCTAATCTGTTTATTTTATCCTGTTTTAATAACTATGTTTGCGAGTCTTAATGTTTTTTTTTTCAATAGATAAGAAATCATTCATCTTGTATTTCTAATTCTCCCTGGTCACATGGCGCCAATTGTAATGATTCCACCCTTCTTACATTTATACCTATATTGAAATGATGGTTATTTCTCCTGTCTGATCTGCAGAATGTTGTAACATCCTGGTCATTGCCCTTCGATTTTCCTAAGCTGTTGGTGGCGCCCTTAGAGGACTACCTTAAGAAGAAACCCTAGCTAAGTCTTTCGACCCCCGTATGGAACATACGGCAGAAGATCTTAAGATTTAATTCGCAATAATGCCCCTTTTTCAGCGTTGTGTATTTTTTGGTTTTGAAATTCATATGAGATATGAACGGGCTATTAATGCATATATTTGTGGTAATCCTGGTTCGTTTAAATTAGAGTGAATGATCCCTTTACTATTGAAATTTTAAAACTTTCTTATAAGACCGCCCGTTCAGCCTACTCTCGTCTCCTACAGTATCCCTAACTCTAATACAGTGGTAATCGCTTGTAACCTTTTCCTTTTGAGCTCGTTCCTACCTTTAATAAATCCGAGGACATGAAATAGTTTCGTTATTGCATAAATTAGTATAGTATGGTGTTGACATGCATAGTGCGACGGTTTTCGTCATCTCAGCTCCGGGGTCGCCTTCATTCTGTTTTACATATGTTAATTTTGTTATTCGACACTTAATCTTTTATAGGGAAGGGATGAGAGGGGGGGGGAGAGGAAGGGTAAACTATGTGATCGAAATGTTTTTTTTTGCAAATTACGTTGGCTCCTCCGCTGACCAAATACGAGAACGGTGGATGGTGATCAAAAATCAAACGCTGACCCCGACGTGGCTACACTATACCCCACAGCTGGCGACCCATTTCATAAAGGTACCCTGACCTGTCGGATGCATTCACGTCCAAGAGAAAGCGAATTAAGTCATCACGCCACTTCCGAAATCGCTCCAACGCCCATTCCTCCGGACGAGCTACTTTACTGAGTCTAGATGGGGAAGGTAATTGCATCCCATATCATGATACTAACGCGAAAAAGTGTGTCGTGTAGGTTTTGCCTGATGAAGCTCAAACTCCCACGTGCCGTCAGACCTACAGTTCACCTCAAAGAAGCTGCTGTAATTCCGCCAAGGGAGCGTTCCAGTTGGCTTACATCAGCCTCTCGGTCGACATCATTGAATAATGTGATAGCGCTGCGGACTTATTCCCACGAAATATTACGCCGCCGCCCTCCACGTGGATTTTCACAGACGTCCAAAGTGCCTTCGTCCTACACGCCCCAGCTGCAGGCCATGTTCCCGTTCATCACCAATTGGCATCACTATTTCCATTCCACTTTCGTGCCCAATAACTCCACACGGCCCCGTCAGAGGGTGTAGTCCATCCAGCGCTTCGTTGGCCCGATCCGTCCACGCTGGCAACCCTTCTCACGTGATAGCGTGAGAAAAAAAATCCTTCTGTCTAGTCCGTGTTTGTGAGAAACGGATTTGCAGCGACACTATCAGACATTAACCAACTATGAAGTTTAAAGTCGAGGGGTAAATTTGGGAATGAGGTAAGGTTTGAGGGTAATAATATTGATCTTGTCGGGGAATCCTGAAAATTGACATGTTGGTTTTATGTACATATTAAAGTGGATTAGTAGTAACTTTCAGTCGGCAAATATCAGCAGCACGCGTTCCAAGTCCATCTGGGAATTTGGTTGAATTGAATTTTAAATAAAACACTTACCCAGCCCCTATCCGCTAAATAACAACATCCGGGTTGGGTTTCACACAACCGTTGCCATTTTGGGCGGGGTGTTCGCGAATATCACTAGATTTACCCTGAGCTTATACATAATATCTTTACCTCCACCTGATACATCCTCAACATTATTTTCCTAATTTTTATTGTGTTACCCTCTCTACCGGCCGTAACGAATGTGCTTCGATATCTCCTCCCTAACCTGGTAGTTATTGAAAAATTTCGTTGTAACACGGCTTCGATCGAGCCCAAAGCGCGGTAGCAAGATACTTAGGTATATAGATTTACAATTATAAATTTAACTTTTAGTCCGAGGCTTCATCAAAGTGAAGCGAGAGATTTTAACTCTGGCGTTCTATTTTATTCGAGAAGAAATTTAGCGTTTATCAATTTTAATTACAACTCAATTATAATCCGTGACTTTATTTAAAACATAAAAATCGCGTTCAACTTTATTCGAGAAGGAACTTTTAGCGTTTATTAATTTTAATTACAACTCCTTTATAATCCGTGACTTTATTTAAAAACATAAAAATCGCGTTCAACTTTATTCGAGAAGAAATTTTTAGCGTTTATTAATTTTAATTACAACTCCTTTATAATCCGTGACTTTATTTAAACATAAAAATCGCGTTCAACTTTATTCGAGAAGAAATTTTAACGTTTATTAATTTTAATTACAACTCGTTTATAATCCGTGGCTTTATTTAAAACATAAAAAGAATCGCGTTCAACTTCATTCGAGAAGAAATTTTAACGGTTATTAATTTTAACACAATTCATTTATAATCCGTGACTTTATTTGAATCCATAACAATCGCGTTCAACTTTTCAACCTGAGTTTTGTTATTACGTCAAGGACACTGAGTCTAATTTCTTCAAACACTGAATTTAACTGTATGTTTTTGACCAGAAAATCTCTAAGTCCAGGATAATGACCAAAGTGATAATTCCTCCTAGCGCGGCGCGTATACTCTCTTAAAAGGTCCTCAGCGACTTGTGACGAACTATCTCGATTTGAGCCCGCGCATGATGTCTTATAGCAGTAATTAACTACGCTTGTCATTGCGATCCAACCTTTATTGAAGCGTTACGGTCTTATATTTCTCGCACAATATCCTCTGTGTGACTTAAAACTTATCAGACTTACCCTTCTGCGTTTCTCAGAAAAAATGGGCATCTGCTGTCTCACAACACAGGCCCGTACTGGTGAAATTCTGAAGTTTGCCCCATCCTGCAGGTGCCTTATAATCCGTCAAAATTGACCTGTTTTTCTAATTTAAATTTTTCGCGTTCCTATTTGGTCCGTGATGTGTGTTCTGATGACCTTTCCTTTAGTGCGCTAAGACGTCCCCTTACGCGTAACTAATCAAAATTTTCCTCTTAACTTTCCGTTTTCGTGGATATATCCTACAGCCTACCTTTAATCTTCTTTCTCCCGTGTGGAAATAGAACTCGCAACTCGCCTTTTGTCGAATTGAATGCTGTACACGTCCGTTCCTCCCTTTACATCCCGAATCGATCACTTCTGACAACCATTCCCCTTCCTCCGTATGATAAGTCCCTTGCGTAAGGTCGCCTCCTACATTGCACATTTATTCACCTTCCCCTTTCGTAGTTTAGTATAATAATCACACTTTTCACTGATTATTCCAAGTTCCTAAGGCCTTTTCGGTACTTGTTCTAGTTGAAATGTCCCAGTACACATCATGTCGCTCACTTTTTGCCTTTCGTCCGAGATCGCATCGGTTTGATAACCTGTTTATTTCTTTGGCCAGTTTCATTTTAAGAACTATTACTGAATTTTCACGATTCCTCCCTGCAATTATGGGTGTTGGCCCAAATGATTTTGTCACACGCCTATCTTCTCTCTCCGTCCCTCAACTCGTTTCACATCAATCAGAGGTCTCAAGTTCCCTTCATAACAAACCCGTATGTACTCGGTCATAATTCCTCTGCCAAGCGTCTATACATTAATTTTAATGTATTTTCGTCTTCCATAAGCCACGTATAAAATAAAGTACTTTCGATAATGGTTATTACCGACTAAATGACGCAGAACCATGTTCGAAATTTTCCCAAAAATCAACTCTCTCAAGTGTCTGAAATTGGCAACCCTCTTACTTCTTTTAACCTCGAGTAACAGGCCTGTTGCTACCAAATCTCGCTCCGTCCGAGTGAAGTTATGCGTTCAAAAAAGGTTGTGAACTCCTAGAATGTCAAGTGATTTAACCTTGATCCTAGCCCCGTTCGTTCACCTTTTCATTTTGTGGGAATATTTCCAAGGTCGATGCTATATAAATCAAAACCTAAACACGCCCCCTATCTGTAATCCCCTTTGTCCTGTCAGAAAGTCACGCCTTCTCCTTTCGTCGCATCCCTAAAGGAAACTCCCCCACCTTTGTATGCAGTTCCCTGTAATTCATATGCGACTGTGCCGACAGATAGCGCTACTATATAATAATAATAATAATAATATTGGACAATTTTTATAACGCCGCTTTTGTGAGTTATCACCTCAGGGGCGCTTTACAGCTGATGCAGGTATTACAAAAAAAATAAAATATATATATATATTACCAATATAAAGTGGTAAAGTAAAATGAAGAACAGGAACAGGTGACATGAAGACAGAAGATGGAGACTGCAGCAAGAATCCTAGGTGGTGAAGAGGCTGGACCAGCTGCCGCAGCGAGAGAGACTACCGCGTCCACCAACAGTGCCAGCACGAGGTTCGTCATCCGTTCAGGTATGTGTCTGCTGCTAATAAAGCGCTGACATGTGTCTGCTGCTAATAAAGCGCTGACATGTGTCTGCTGCTATTGAAGCGCTGACACAATATCCTCACATAGATAACAGACCTTGGCAGCACCGCTGTGACGTTCGATGAAGATAGAGAATGGAGACTCTGCAGCAAGAATCCTAGGTGGTGAAGAAACTGGACCAGCTGTTGCAGGGAAAGAGTCCTCCGCGTCCACCAACAGTACCAGCACGAGGTTCGTCATCCGTTCAGGTATGTGTCTGCTGCTAATAAAGCGCTGACATGTGTCTGCTGCTATTAAAGCGCTGACACAATATCCTCACATAGATAACAGACCTTGGGAGCACCGCTGTGACGTTCGATGAAGATAGAGAATGGAGACTCTGCAGCAAGAATCCTAGGTGGTGAAGAAACTGGACCAGCTGTTGCAGGGAAAGAGTCCTCCGCGTCCACCAACAGTACCAGCACGAGGTTCGTCATCCGTTCAGGTATGTGTCTGCTGCTAATAAAGCGCTGACATGTGTCTGCTGCTATTAAAGCGCTGACACAATATCCTCAGATAGATAACAGACCTTGGCAGCACCGCTGTGACGTTCGATGAAGATAGAGAATGGAGACTCTGCAGCAAGAATCCTAGGTGGTGAAGAAACTGGACCTGCTGCTGCATCGAGAGAGACCACCGCGTCTACCAACAGTGCCAGCACGAGGTTTGTCATCTGTTCAGATATGTGTCTGCTGCTAGTAAAGCGCTGACACAATATCCTCACATAGAAAACAGACCTTGGCATCACCGCTTTGACGTTCGACGAAGATAGAAAAATGGAGACTCTGCAGCAAGAATCCTAGGTGGTGAAGAAACTTTACCAGCTGCTGCAGGGAGAGAGTCCTCCGCGTCCACCAACAGTGCCAGTACGTGGTTCGTCATCCGTTCAGGTATGTGTCTGCTGCTAATAAAGAGCGCTGAAATAATATTCTCACATAGATAACAGACCTTGGCAGCATCGCTGTAACGTTCGGCGAGTCCATCATAAGTCTCTATTAATAATAATAATATTTGGACGATTTATACAGCGCCGCTCTTGTGCAAAATCACCTCATCTCTCCTAGTCTATTTTAGTCCCTTCTAGTCACTTCCTAGCTATTCATGCCAATTAGTGCATCTTCTCGACCCCTTTAGACTCTTTCCTGGCTCTAATACCTAAATAAAAGCCAAAAAAAAAATAATTACAATTTATTTTATTGTGTCGTGATCCAACGATTTCATACCTCTGTCTCAGACCTATAAGGCTCGCTTATCGCAGGCTATCATAAACAAAATCTTGAACCAAAGTCAAAGTGAAGTGTATGTGTCATCTGAAACGAAAACATAAATAAAAACAAAAAATTTAAATAAAATATGGCTTATCTGTTTTCTGTGTAGATATCCTTGGTTGAAGAGGTCCCGTAAATCCCGAACTAAAGACACCACTTGACATTTGAGGGGTCAGGTATAAAATCTCCAACTGCATTGAGCGTCTTTGCTCTGGCTCCACTTCCCAAATTTTATCGGTTTAAAATGCTATAATAATTGCAAATTCCGGCTAAACAGTAACAGTTACGCACATTTCGTGAAATACGAAGGTAAGCACTATATAAAACACGTATGCTGAACATGTTTCAGCAATCTCTTAACAAGGGAAACCTTTTGGAAGGATTAAACAAACCGGAGCAGTTAAAACACGTCCGGTCCAATGACGGATTATATCATCTACCTCGGGAGAGACCTTGATTCATCACAAGGGAAACGATAGGAAAAGCTTCAATTTATCTAAATTTTTTTTTGATATTCATAATTTATACCAATTTATTATTAAGATCAATCGAAAATAGTGATTTAGCATTAATCTTCGCCTTAAGCTTTGATATATCCATTTAAGGCGAAGCTTAATGCTAAATCACTTTTTTATTAATCTTTATAACAAATTGGTTTACATTGTGAATACCAAAAAATATACTTTAGATAAATTGAAGGTTTTCCTATCGTTTCGCTTGAGTAGAATACAAATAAAAAAATAAATTACTCAATAAAAAATATAAATGTAAACTACTATTTTTTTTCAATAGAAATGTACGAACTCGTATAGGAAACAACTTAAAAAAATACTGTATTATAGCTAAGATTATCTGTGACAGTTTCACTTGATTAACTTTTTTGTTTTCGTATAAAATTATTTAACAAAATAAATAAAAACCAGTTTTGTGCTTGAAATCGAACGTTTCTAGATTCCGTTTGTCAAGCGATTTTTATGCCTATTACCTACAATATAAGGTATACCAAAAATTTACACATTTTGGCTTGTAGCTTCCACTTAATTGGCATATATGGTGTCATCAAA